>NC_137788.1:154909434-155281934 GCF_963383645.1 Muscardinus avellanarius
GAAAGAAAGAAAGAAAGAAAGAAAGAAAGAAAGGAAGGAAGGATCAGTTTCCACCCATCATGTTTCCTGGGTAGCAATATTTGCTGAATTTTGAGTTCATTTGTATTGACACTAGTATTTAAAACACAAGAATTTATAATCCTTTTGAACAACAAAGCACGAACAAACCAGGTATGGTGGTACATGTTGGTAATCTCAATAGTTGGAAGACTGAGACTGGAGGATTGTAGTTTCAAGGCCAGTTTCAGCAACTTAGTGAGAGTTTCATCAATTTTGTAAGACCCTGGTTCCAAAGCAAAATAAATAAGTAAATAAAATAAAATAGAGTAGAGGATGTAGCTCAGAGGTAGAATACCCCTGGGTTCAATGCTCAGTACCATAAGCACAAGCAACTAAGGAGTTAAATAAAAACTGAGAAGAAAGCTATTAGTTCAGAGTCCTTCATAAGAACTGTCCCAGGTCAGGGCAGGAGTACAAGAACACAGCAGGGAAAGAGCGAGCCCTCACAGGAGGTGGGCCCTCTAAACAAGCTGGCCCTGCTCACTTGGGGAAATTGGGCTGAGCCCCACACACAGAGTCTGCCCAGGTGGAAAATGCTGTGTGAAAAACATAGCAGATGGTGACCAAACAGTGTCGACCAAAGTAAAAGCTGAGCCAACCCAAGGTGTAGGCCAAGCAAGGAACACCGGCCATACCCTAGGAACAGGGCTATTGAAGTGCTGGTTGGTTTAGAAGCAAAGATCAAAAGCTCATTGGCACATACACCCTTCATTCTCTACCTGCTAATATTTATGTTGACACAACCATTTTCCCCTTCCCAACTCAAACTCTGGGAGGAAGGGGATTTTAATATCCTTCTGGCAAACCGATAAGGATGCTTTCTTGTGCTGAGTAGACTCTCGTTTCCTTTGGTTTTATTTTTTGCATGTGTGTGCATGTGTGTAGTAGTAGTAGTAGGAGTAGGAGTAGTAGTAGTAGTAGTAGTAGTAGTAGTAGTAGTAGTACTAGAGATTGAACCCAGGGTCATTCTACCTCCAAGCTATACCCCCAGCCCTTTTTTAATTCTTTGTTTTCTCTAACAATTTTTTAGGGCCTCACTAGGTTGCTGAGTCTCACTAAATTGCTGAGGCTGGTTTTAAATCTGTGATTTTCCTATCTCAGCCTCCCAAATATTGGGATTATAGCCATGCACCACCATGCCTGACTTGTGTTTTGTTTTGATGGATTAGGAGACAGGAAGAAAAAAAGAGAGGAAAATGTTGTTTCAAAAAGGAAGAACTAGTTTCCCATAAAATTTGCCCCTAAAAATTAGCCTTTCGAAGTGGTATTTTAGATGTTACTTAGGAGAGAAGAGGTGATTTTCAGAAATCTTACTTCAGTGATAGAAGTTCGAGGGAGTTTTCAAAGCAGCCATAGAAACGAACAAGTTCCACCAGATATATGTAACTCCAGTAGTGAAAAATTAAAAAGGAAAAGAGAAAAGAATGAGGAGACCTTATAGGATACATTTATAATTTTCTTTTATTATTTTTTGTTCTAGTAAAAATGAAGCATGAATGTGATTAATTACAGAACTCTAGAGAGAGAGATGTATGTAAGAAAGACACTTAGAGATGGGCATGGTGGTGCATGCCTATAATCCCAGTACCTAGAAGTCTGAGACAGAGTATCTTAGGTTTGAGGCCAGCCTCGGCATCTTGTGAGGCCTTCAGCAATTTAGCCTGACCATATTTCAAGATTAAAAATATATAAAGTTCTGTGTATGTAACTCAGAGGTAGAACACCCATGGGTTCAATCTCCTATACCAAACAAAACAAAAACTGTGAAGGGACATATTCATATCACAGAGGTCTTGGGGAAAAAAAAAGAATTACCAATTTCTCTAAGATAGGAAAGAATTTTAAAAGATAGATCGAAAGAGAAAGAGAAATGTTTGGTAGTTAGAGAAATACACAATCCATTAATATAAACTCTAATCTATTCAATAATGAGTTACGTGATAATGCTGGTTCATTGGTGCTCATTAAAGTGTTATGGATTAACCTAAGAGTAGTTACCAATTAATCGAGGAACACGCTGAGCTCATTACTGAGGAAGCAGTGCCAGCTCCTGCCTTCGAAGTTCAGCCTGAAACGTACAGCAAAGTCCAGAGGAACAACCCCCTGCATTTACCTTGACTGGCTAGTGCTCAATAAAATGCTATAAAACCAATATCTCTCATCACCCTGGATTAACATTTCCATCAAAAACAATGAAAACTTTTGGGAATGGGAGCAATGTAAACTGATTAATAGTACTAAAAATTAACCATGGCTTTGGGTAACTTATAGTGTTAATTAACAACCAGTTCTGGTTGTCCTTAGATGTTTTATTAAATATAATGTGGTAGAAGTTATTCATCTCATATTGCCTCTGGGTATAACTTTTATTTTTCAGATCTGGGGATGGAACCCAAGGGCATTTGACCTCCACGCTATATACCCTGCCCTATTTTTTTATTCTTTATTTTGAAACAGGGTCACGAAGTTGCGGAGGGCCTCACTAAGTAGTTGAGGCTGTCCGCGAACCATGATCCTCTGGTCTCAGCCTCCCGAATGCTGGGATTACAAGCACGCACCACCTCGCCCGGCTTGGGTATAACTTTTTAATGCAAATACCATTCTTAGATCTGGGCAGTAAGAGACATACATGCAAAGGAAGCCGGGGAAAGAGCGAGGGTACTTCCATGGCCGAATGTCAAGATGGTAGACTGAGAGTAAGGCAGGTACTTAACAAAGACCATGGGCAATGGGAAGATATCATTTGTCCACATGGGCAATAAGAACATTATCTTGAAACCTTGGTGGGAACCTGAGATAAAGGCTTAGAGCTCTTTACCAAAGGGCTGAAGACTAAGACTCTCAAAGCACAGATTCACAAATGGAGGCAGCAGGAGCTTTGCAGGATGTGCCTGGACAGACATACTGAGGAACCACCATTTCACAAATACAGGAGCGTATATACACACAGCAGCAGCGCAATTCACATGTTGTGAACTGTGGAAATAACTTAGGTGTCAATCAACAGGTGAATGAATAATGAGAATGGGGTGTATATACACAATGAGTTAGTTGTGGAACTAACTTAGGTGTCAACCGACAGATGAATAGAAAATGAGGATGGGGTGTATATACACAGAGGAGTTTAATAAGGAACAAAGAAAAGGAAATTCTGTCATTTGCAGGAAAATGGATGGATGGAGGAAATATAACGTGAGGTCAGGTTAGACAGATTCAGAAAATCAAGGGCCGTGTGTTTTCTCCCATATGTGGATTCTAGAGTGAAAATAAGAAGAAAAAGGGATTTTAGTCTTTGGGAGGCTGAGACAAGAGAATCACGCATTTGAGGCCAACCCCAGCAACTTAGCAAGGTCATTAGCAACTCTAGTGAGACCCTGTTTCAAAATAAAAAAATAAAATATGGCTGGGGATGTAGCTCACAGCTAGAATGCCCTGGATTCAAGACCGGAAACACCCCCATACACACACACACACACACACACACACACACACACACACACACACAAGAATTTTAAGAAATGAAGAGAGAGGCCAGTAGAATACTTGGAGGGGATGAGGGGAGAGAGGTAGAGAGCAGATAAGAAGAGCTGATGAAGGAAACAATTCAAACCCTGCTTTGTCCATATGTGAATTTTTCACGACCAATCTCAGTGATCTGTACGTGCAGAAGGGCTGGGGAGCAGGTTGGAATGTACACTAGGTACTGTGTGCATACGTATCTGCATCACTCTGACTCTTGCTATGACGTGTGCACCAAGAAAAGTCCATAAGCAGACCTGTCCTGTGTATCATTCCACCCTAGAATAGCAAAGTCAGAGAGTTAGAGGACTCATAGCCACAACGTGAATTTGGACCAATAAGGTCTAGACCTAGGGCTCTCAATTGCTTTATTAATTTTGTTCAGCTACGTGCCTATGGGCTTGCGAGCCTGGCGCCGCTGTATTTGAGAGCTGGCTGAGTTCCCAGGTAAGGGGCAAGTAGGACCACTTGACCGGTGACATGAGGATGCAAAGAATAAGGCAATTTCTGCAATTTCACATGTTCCTTTTTTTACTTTTAACAAGGAAATATTACTTCCTTTTTTAAACTTTTCTTTTGCTAGTAATTTTTAAGATTCGGTAAAACCCGTAGCTGGATAGTGAGCTTGTATATATGAACATATGCGACTTGGCTGATGTTGCTTTTATAAAAGTAGCGATATATCATCAGGATTCAGAAAACCAAACCTCCAGATGATCTCCCCACCTCCTCCCACTTTCTACGTAGCCCCATAGAAGAGAAAGGAGTGTCCACTAATTTTCCTTAAGTTCCATAAAATCATCCCTCTGTTGTTGTTATAATTCTGTAGGCATCTCGCTCTTCTAGTAAGATGATGTATGGCGCGATCGGCTGGTAGGGGCTGATGGGATGTAAATGAAACTAATTAAGGAAATGTCAAACATAATTAATAAAACAGGTTTAAGTTGCAGAAGCCCTGTCAGGGGAATGTATGGGAAGAGCGGGCTGGCCCATTGTTGGGCACACTCTGCCCCCTCGTCACCCTTTCTCCCGGTTTTATTCAGCACCATTCAATTAGACCCGGGAAAGCCGCTTGAAGCTCAGGCTCCTGCCTCACCTTCTCTTAGCTTGATCCCATGGAGAGGGAGGAATATAAATTTGCCTGTCGGCCTGCAGCTTGGAAAAAAAAAATTTAATTGCCAACTCCTCATCTCTTCCAAGTACTACAGGACATTAACATAACCAATTTGCTTGAACTGTTCACTGCCTGCCTAATAGAGCAGCCGACCGGCTGATAAAACCAGGGTGTTGCTGCTGACGCTACCTTGTTATTATTAGCATTTTCATAATATCCAAATATTATAGCGGTGTGATTCACAGGCTCCATTTATTATTGATAAGAACAAAAAAAAAAAACAGAAAGAAAGAGGGGGAGAGTTGAAAATAACAAAGCGGGTGAGCGACCTATAATTATGGCAAGCAAATTAGGGTACACGGTAGAGTCAGTTACATTTGCCTAGGAGTAATGATGCCCGAGACCTTTTTCTTCCCCCGGGATGGGAAAAATAATGGATTCCCTTGCAGCTGCAGATGGGGTAGGAGATGCTGTCATGGGAGGGTGTTTACATAAGTTAGGCTGAGCGTGTGGCTGCGAGGCTTGCCTGTAGTGCTGGAGTCAACTCCAATCATTTCAGCCACTGAAGCATAAGTCACTCCAAAACCCCCTTGCTTTCTGGGCGGGGTGGAGGACAGAGCTGGAGCCAGGGGAAGATCTTTCTTTGAAAGTCAACAACAGCATTTGAGAGGAGTATTTCAAGCCCCTTCAGCGCTCACACAAGGGTGATAACCTTGAAAACTAGAGGCCAATCAGCTTTTAAGTGGAGAGATAAACATGAAATGTGGTTTCTGTTAATGTACAGACCCCCGCCCATGCCCGGTCCAGGATATTTCAATTCAAACCGTGTTCTGATGTGAACCACACTGAGCTGTACTAGTATTCCATGCCATTTGTCAACTATTAATTGAACACTTATACTAACCAGACTCACTAGGAGTTCAAAGGGTGGCAAGACATGGTTCACGTACCTCAGAAGTGTAAGAGTCTATTCTGAATTCAAACTAGTTCAAGCAAACACCTAGAGATATTATCTATAAGCAGGTATCTCTCCACCACAGCCATTTATAATACACACATTGAGGTTTGATAGGGAGCCGCTATGTTAAATAATAATTTTTAAAATGAAAATAAATAAGCAGACACAAAGGCCTGTTTCTGTTCAATGTAGTCAGTATTTGGTCCACTGGTTATAGGGACCACCTCTTATGCTAGAAAGCAGGGAAATGCTTGCCTACTAAAGTCCTCAGACCAAAAGCACACCAAACCCAGCTCGAAGAGTAAAGATGGGATAGATCATAGCATAATAAATTCTAAAAATCCAAAGTGAGAAAAGAGAACATAAAAATAAAGTTATTTATGTGACGGATAAACATATTTGTTCTTTTAAGTTCTTTCAACTATTCTTACCAGTTGCAATGATCTAAAATTAAAGATCTGGGGCATAAAGTCCTATCTCTTCTGAATTAGGTAAGACAATTGGTTATGAAATTCAGTAACGATTGTACCATGAAATCCATTCACATTTCTCCTGATGAATTTGAAGGATCTAGATATTGGTTCTAAGAATCAGGCTAAGTATTGTTCCCCAAAATCACTCTCTCTCAAAAAAATTATTTTTATTATATTACATGTTAAAAAGATATAAAATATAAAGGATAATAATATACACAATTCGGTGCAAGAAATTGAGTCTTAGGTTATGGCCACTGCCTTGAGATCCCTTATGTGTCTTTTTTATTCAATCAAATTCTTGGTATTTTCAGAGTTGATCCTGATTCTGAATCTCTTAATTTCCCTGCCATTCAGTTTTAATACATATGCATATGTTTGTGACCTTAATATATTGCTCACTTGGGGCATTTTTGAAGCTGCATACGATGGAAATGATGCATGTAATTTTTTGTTGGCTTTCTTTTTCACTTGCTCAAAGTTCTAACTTCAGCCCTGGGTGGTGGTATATGCTTGTTGTCTCAGTACTCGGGAAGCTGAGACATGAGGATCGCAGGTTTGAAGATAGCCTCAGCAACTTAATGAGGCCCTCTGAAACTTAGTGAGACCCTATTTCAAAATAAAAGAAGACTAAAGAATAGGGCTGGAGGTAAAGCTCCGAGGTACTGTGCCCCTGGGCATCACCACCAGTAATGCAATGCAATACAGTGCAATACAATGCAATACAATGCAATACAATGCAATGCAATGCAATGCAATGTAATGCAATAAAATAAAATAAAATAAAATAAAATAAAATAAAATAAAATAAAATAGGCTCAGGAGTGTAGCTTGGAAGTAGAACGTTTCTGGGTTCAACCCCAAATCAAATCTTAGCCAGGTGTAATGGCACACACCTGCAATCCCAGAGCTTGGGAGGCTGAGATAGGATGCTCACAGGATGAAGGCCAGCCTCACCAACTTAGGGAGACACTGTGCAACTTAATGACACGCTGTTCAAAAAAATAAAAAATTCAAACTGGGCTGGTGGTGTAGTTTAGAGGTAGAAAGCCCTTAGGTTCAATCCTCTATAAATTGATATAGGATAATAATCTCAAATTAAGATTGATATAGGATAATAATCTCAAATTAAGATTATTCCATATTTTCCATATATGTGTAGCTCATGTATTTCTCTAATTAGCCATTTGGTTACAGGAGACTTGGTAGTACTCCACTGTATCAGGATTTGTCTATTTCTTTTTTGATAGGCATCATTGCTATGTTCAGTTTACTTTGTCTGGAATATGTACATAGAAGAGGAAGAGAAGAACTATATGGCATGCAAATTTAACTTTATTTTATAGTGCCAAATTGTTTCTCAAAGAGGAAGTATCAAGATACACTAAGAGAGTTTTATTTGGTTCTATTTCTATACAAATTCTAGATAGTGCCTAGTTTTATAAGACCTTTAAATCTTGCTAATGTGACATGAAAAGTATCCCATTCTGATTTTAATTTGCATTGTCTCATTTACCCATGAGGCTGAACATTGTTTCATGTGTGTATAGGCCATTCGAATGACCTATTTTATAACATTGCATTGAACTACTGTACTGTTTATACTTTTAAATTTGTCAATTTGAAGGTATTGTTTCTGTCTTTTTATTTTCTTTGTGATACATTTTAATGCTCCTATGTTTTAAATTTTTCTTCAATCAAATAGATAATCTTTCCTTTTACAGTTTGCACACTCAGGGTAGAGAAATCTTATTTTCCTTGAAAATATAAAAAAACTCTATTTTCTTTTCAAATTTGTATGGCTTCGCTCTTCACTTAAAGTTTGTCTACAATTGCTTTTTATCTAAGATGTGAGGTAGCAGTCTATTTGCATTAATTTTATTTGAATAACCAATTTTTTCTGTAGCATTTATGGTTAGGTCCATTTTTACCTAACTAATTTGCCAAGGCATGTCATGTGTATGTGTGTGTTTGTGTTTGTGTGTGTGTGTGTGTGTGTGTGTGTGTGTGTGTGTAAGTTGTTTATCCTGTATATTGGTCCATTTGCTCATTTCTGTGCCAAATTAACATTAATTATTAATTTAAGATAATTATTTGACAGCAATAAGAAGATAGTTTGGTGAGAAAATAATCTTTTTCTCACAAATGGTCTTGGGACCACCAGACATCTACAAGCAAAAACTAACTAAACAGAAATTAAAGACCTAAATTCAAGAACTAAGCCTATCTCATATAAAAAAATAGAGGTGAACATTTTTATGATGTGAGATTAGTCAAAAGTTTCTTGATATAGATAAAGCATAAATTTTTGTGTATGTGTCAAAGGTAATATTATGAAAATGGAAAGATAACCCATAAAATGAAAAGAAATTCAAAATAATATTTCCAAGAAGGAACTTGCTTTCATAATATTTAATAAAACATTAACAGCCATAATTAATAGTCGAAATTTTTTTTTTTAATGGGCGAAGTTTCCAAAGAGGTAGTAATACAAAGAAGATGTTCCAGTGGCCAATAAGGGCAGAAAAAGATGCTGTGCACAAGTATTCATTAGATAGATGCCAATCAAAACCACAGCAAAATAACTCCTTGTACCTAGTGAGCCAATAGTAACAAATACAGGTAAGGATGCGGGTGGTTCCTCAAAAATTTACTCACTGGTTACCATATTATTTATCTGCTTCACTTCTAAGTTTATTCACCAAAGAAATGGAACAAGTAAAGTGACCCTTTAGTAGCCCAAAAAGATAAGTTATGAGATAAAATACACACATGCACATGCACAAAGGAAACAATATTCATGAACACTCAAAGCCCTTATATAAAATGGTGTAGATTTTAAATATAAACTTTATGCATCTTTCCATATATTTCATTTTACTTTTTCTTTCAGTACTGGGAATCAAGGCGTTCTGCCTCCAAGCTATACTCACAGCCATTTTTGTTTTGAAACAGGGTCTTGCTAAGTTGCCCAGAGTCTCAATAATTTGGCATGGTTGGCCTGAAACCTATGATTCTCTTGTCTCAGCTCCCCAAGTACTGAGATTATAGACATGGGCCAACATACCTTGCTCTCTCTGATGTTTTATATTATTTCTAGATTCCAAAAGAAAGCCTGGGTGGCCAGGTAGTGTGTGTCAGGGTTAAAACCCATGAGAGGACCATGAGTGAATCAGTGGCAGGAAGTCACAGCAGCAATGGAGACTCAAAAAGACAGAGGTGTCAGGAATACTGAATGCTTGCCGAGGAAAGGCACACACAGTGAGCATAGTCAGTTGACAGTGGTCATGTAGGCTGTAGCACCCAGAGGAGAAGGGCTGCCCAAGCCCTTGAAAGCCCAGCCCCATGAGCCCTGGATGCCAGATATGGGGCTACAGATGAGAATGTTTGCCCAAGTATGTTTTGATCTGATTATCTCCTACAACTTTAATATATTTCCCTATAGAAATGGAAATGTTTACCATGTATCACTGCATCTTGGAAGTATATAACTCACTTTTGATTTTTACAGGGACCCAGTGCTAACAGTTTGTTTATTTTGTGTCTCAGAAGAAACATTTTTTGAGCAATGCTGGAATTGTGGGGAATTTGGAGACTCTTGGAGATGAACTGACTGCATTTTGGAAGTGAGGGCCAGAATGCTATAGATTAGATCTGAAGTGGCCCCCAGAGGTTTATGTATTGAAGGCTTTGAGGGTTTGAAGTACCAAGGACAAGTAAATCTATAGGTACAGAAAAAAAAAATGAGTGCTTGCCAAGAACTTGGGCAATTGGGAACAGATAGTATCATCTGCTAATGGATGAGAAATTCTTTGTAATGTTATGGAATTATTCTAGAATTACATAGTGGTGATAGTTGCCCATATTTGTGAATATATAAACTACTGAACTGTGCAATTTAAAACAGTGAATTTTATGGTAATGTGAAGGCTATATTAATTTAAATGAGATAAAAATAATTTTGGTAAGTCTACTTTACCAAAATTAGACTTTTGGTAAGTCTAAGAAAAGTTCCTTTTTCTTACTTTGGATTTTCTAGGAATGTCTAGGTTGTTTAAGACCTTCTGGCCTTTTTTATAAACTTTACATTCAGTGTGTCAAGTTTCAAATACATTAGTGGGGATTGAAGCAGAGTCTTTTTAATCCATTATATAGACAGAATGGATAGCTACATGATAATGAGTTTTCTAACCTATTAGCATATTGTTCTTCATTTATTTATGACATTTTTAATGTGTTTCAATAAAAATTTGTAACTTCATGCATAAATATCTTACAAATATGTACTAGATATTTCCCGGGTGCTTTATCGTTTTTGAGATTAATACAAATCAGATCTTTTTTATGACATTTTAATGAGTGTTGCCAGAATATAGAAACGCAATTGACTTGTACAAGTTGATTCAGTAAGAAAACTTGTTAAAAGCTTCTTGATTCTGACAAATGATCTGCAGATTATGAATAATTATAAATTTTTATGTGTTGATTAATGGAAAATTGGGGGCTGAATCATTCATACCTTTAGTTTTAGGTTTCTTGCCTTATCACATATGCTAGGAATTCTAGTACAATGTTGATTAGAAGTAGTGGTGGCAGGCACTCTTGATTGTACGTTATAAAAATAAATTTAATATTTAACAATAATTATGTCTGTTTTAGTTTTCATAAAATGCATATGTATATTATAAAATACATTTAAATAAAATTTCAATTGATTTGAAGTTCTAACAATACGTTTTTAAAAATTGAAGTTAAATTTTATTTTCCTTCATTGATTACATGGCAGATATTTTTGTTTTCTTTAATATTTAAAAGTAGTGGGTTGGATGCTTGATTTTCTACAATAAGTCCAACTTTCTCATAATGAAGGCAGTTTGATGTGGGGAACAAAAAATTACTTTTCAAACCAGATTATGAAGATTTGAATTTTAAATCTTCAATGCATTCAAAAAGAGAAGAGAGATTACTTTCAAAATAGCATCAGTGAAGCTTACAACTAACTTCTTAACAGCCCAAAAACTGGAATAAGGAGGTAGATATCAAAAATAATATGCTAAATGATAAAAATTTTTCACATAGAAAAGTCAGATGGCAATTCAGAAATGTGAAATGAATAATGTTTCGGCTTCCTGAGCAAATGGCATTGCAGGTGTATGCCTCTGCACTTAGCTTCTCTCTCTTCTTTATGATATCCAACTATTTATTAGCTGTACTTACTACCTTTTTCATGTATCCACATGTCTTTTCAATATTTCTCCTTTTTTACTTCTCTATGCTACATTCTAGATGCTTTTATTTTTCTCTTCTTTTAAATAATTTCTCTTTTGCTGTGTTTTATCAGATATTAGACTGCTTATTTGATATTAAGAACAAGATCTCTTATGCTTTGACTCATATTATATTCAGTGGATATTTAATTCATCAAAGTTTAATTTTCAGCCAGGCATGTTGGCCCACACTTGTAATCCCAGCATTCAGGAGGCTGAGACCAGAAGATCACGGTTTGCACCTCAGCTACTTAGTAAGGCCCTCCTCAACTCAGTGAGACTGGAGATTGAACTCAGGGGCATTCTATCTCTGAGCTATACCTTCCAGCTCTATTTTTTTATTCTCTATTTTTTCTCACTAAGTTGGGGAGGATCACAAACCTGTGATCCTCTTAACTCAGCCTCCCAAGTACTTGGATTAAAAACATTCTCCACTACGCCTATCTAGTTAGTTTTTTCATCTCTAAGTATTTCTTATTTTCTTTACAGTTTATCACATAGCACATTTCAAAGGATTGAATAAATAATGGCTATGTATTTCTAGCCATGTGATGTTTTCTATAATATATATTTCATATGATTCGTAAAAATAACAAAACAGTATCTAATATATATATATATATATATATATATATATATATATAACAAAACATGACCTATAAAATTACAATTTAAATAGCAATATTAGTAGCCTGCAATATTAACACAAATCTCTCCTAAATGTTATTTTGATGGTCTACTTTATGAATTCTTGAAATTGAATAGAAAAATGAAGCCATAATTATTCCAAGAAGCTCTTTTTTTAAAGTGAGGTAATTCTATCGCTAAAGATATTTAGAAGTAGAAGGCATAAATAAGCTAATACTTGAATCTGATTGCTATGCTTCTGATATGGCTCGAGTGTGACCCCAGGAATTTGTGTGTTGGGAACTTGATCCGAATGTGACAATGTTGAGTGATGACCTAAGCTTTAAAAGGCATGGCCAAGTAGGACAGCACCGGGTCTTACTGGGAATCCCACCTTAAAGGATACTAAGGTAGTTCTCAAGGGCCCCCTCTGTACTATTAAGAGTCATCAAAGAACAAGCCTGGCCACTCCCTGGCTGCTCTTTGGCTTCCTGTCCAGCTATGTGATTTCTTCCTCTCGCACATGCCCCTGCTGGTATTTCATCTGCCATGAGGTACTCACCAACGCTAAACTGGAACTTGCACCATGCCCTTCCACCTCCTGAACTAGATGCTAAGTAAACCTGTTTTTTAGTTACCTAACTTCAGTTACTGTGTTATAGTAACAGAAAATGGACTAATACATAGACAATGCAGGGACTGAGAGCTGTCCTCATCCTTGTTGTCATCGACATGTCAATGCCTTCTTTCAAACTGTCTCTGCTGATTTTATAAGTTCAAAAAATAAATCTTTGGGATGTTAAAGTTTCAATGTCTTACATGCATTCGGGGAAGCATTCATAAAGACATTTTATTTTTCTTTGCTAAACTAGAGAGTGCACATAATATACTTGCGGTGATTGTTAAAAAAAAAAAATTCTTGTCTCTAATGGGGATTGAGGGACCCGGGGTTAGCACTAACTACATCTTATGTTTTGCTGTCAACACACACTACTTTCCGGTGGAGTTTTATGGAGCTGAATTGCAGTTTAATAAGAGGTTCGTTTGCAGGTGCACTTCCCACCTACTGAATAGCAGCCTTAGTTTTATAGTAGTTTGATGGGGGTCCTGCAGAGGGACGGTCCTTGGTTAGCAACACACTGTAATGGAAATGAATTGCATCCATTGCCACCCTCTTCCTATGCATTACCGTATTAGAGTAAGCGCAAAAAAGACTTACCTTTACCGCTTGCAGTAGCCTGTTTAGTTTGTTTGATCCTTTGAGCTAACACATAAATTGTACCCTTTGGGGGATTCTTGCTTTTCCTAGTATATTCATATTGGGGTGGTGCTTGGGGGAACCTCTAAGTTAACCTTGCATTTTGTCTTTGATCTGAAATAAACCTTGAAACACTTTTTGAAGTTTATCTCATTTTTTTTCATCCTTTCCCCCTCTGCCTCATCTCATAAGGATTATGGAATGTAAAATATTTATACAAGGAGAAATTAGTTTCCACTAAATGTTTACTTTGCTTGAACTAAAAATTGATTAAAAACAAAACAGGCAAGCCTGTATCTTTGGGACTAGTTAAGTGGATTTAATAACACTGCCTTCTGTATAATTGACTTGCACATGCAATACTTTGATGTCAGTTGTCCCTGAATTGGTGAGGCAGATGCCTGAATGGACAGATCAGTGCACCTGATAACTTGATTTGTGAAGGGTGATGACCTAGACTTATCACCTACCCACTACGCGCTTGTTCTTATATCATGCATTCAATATGTCAACTCATTAGATGTCCACAGAAATCCTACTTTCTATTCATCCATCTATCTATCCATCTATTTATCTCCATGACTTATGTTATCTTATCTTATCATCTTATTTATCCTTCTTTCTGTCTGTCAGTCTATCTGCACATGTGCCCATTTTGAGTCAGTTGAAGCACAGAGAGGTTAAATCTTACCACATATCGTACAGCCAGTGCAGGGAAGAATGAAGAATTTATTTTTTTGTATTATGAGCGTATATTCTCTCTACCTGAAACGCATTGTCTTCCTCATGGAAATTACATGATATTTTCCTAAGGATATCACACTGTTGAGTTTAGGAACAAAAATGGAAAACTATGGCTGAATTACACAGACAAATGGAATTTAAGAAGAGTCTTGCGTATCCCTGGAGTTTAGAGGAAGCCTACTTCCTTGTCTTGAGCTGTGTCCTTAGGCTCTTCCATATCCTCCTCTGGTCTTTGGGGTTTTCCTTCCTTTCTTCCCCCAAAGTTCTCCTGTAACTTTCATCTGAATTTAACCTAGTATTTATATTACCTCTTTGTCAGTTTGTGTTTTATCTTTCATTGTGGAATAAAAAGGTCTTCTAGCTACAAAACAAATGAAATAGTATGACAATATAGCCAAAAATGTAAAATGAACATATATGAATCCATCTGGATATAAATAATTGAATAAATAAATGAATGGGGAGATTTCTCATGTAGAATAATTCCACATAGGTTGTATTAGAACTCTATCATCAAAAAAGTAAAGTGTGACTCCTACTCCTCAGTCCTGAAATTCACATAGGAGCACTCTACCGAAGAATACAGTGTGGAAATATACAACTCTACAATGGCAAAACCTGAGAAACATGACCTCAGGCTGAAGGTCAAGGACAGCATCAACAGCAAAAGAAGATGTTAATATACTAGATAGGATGTGATAAGAGGGCATGTCTCCTCTATGGTCTTCCTTTTCCAAACATACAACTTCAGTCTAATCATAAACAAACAAACGAAGGCAGACAAGTTCCAGTTAAGAGGCATCCTACAAAATACCTGACCAATACTCCTCAAATAAGAAACTAATCAATTCCAAAATATGTCATTGATGGTTGGCATTAATTGGTTTAAAAACTGAGAAAGAGGAGAAAAAAACGATGAGGCAGGAAAGAAAGAAAGAAGGAATTGTTTCATCGGTCAAAATCTGTATTTTATTGTTTCCCTTAGATGGGGGGAGAGAGAGAATAGTGTATTTATTTATAAAAAAAAAACATGAAAATACATTTTGGACATCTCAGTATTTGAACCCTGGTAGTCAGCTTTTAAGACCAAAATATTCTACAATCAGTTTCTGTTATCAGACATGGGAATAACCAGAGAATCAAAATCAGGTAGGCGTTTAGGATAAATAAAAGACAGACATGTCCCATTTTCATAGTGCTTGGTACCTCCCACTATCAGTCTTAAGCCCTGGAAAGCCAGCCAAAGGATGTGCAGTTCACTTGTCAAAAGTAACAACATGTAGCAGAAAAGAACAGAACAGTCAAACCTCATGAATCCCACCATGTTTAGAAGTGTTAAGAATATTCTCTGTTACCTTCTCTTGTTCAGAGATAAGGAGGGCAGAATCCTGCCAAATCTCAATCTCTCAATCTCTCTCTCTCTCTCTCTCTCTCTCTCTCTCTCTCTCTCTCTCTCTCTCTCTCTCTTTCTCTCTCTCTCTCTCACCTTCATTCTAATTAACCTGCTCCCCCTTCATCCCCCTCTCGCTCTCTTCTGTCATCTCCATTTCACAGTATCTCTTGCCCTGTGAAAAGAGGCTGTGACACATTCTATTTAGAAAGTGAGTGTCTCACTAGGGGTGACAAGTCTTTTTTTGAGGTCATTTATCTAATTGCTCTTTGCAGATAAGAATTAATTAGCCCGATTATTTTTCTTGGTTTTTGGATGGGTTCCCCACCTGAAGAGAAGAAATTCCTTGGTGTCAGTGATTAATTGCCCAGCCAGCAGCTCTCTGCCTCGCATTTGTAATAAATGCCGGCTGCCTCTTCAGGTCACATTAAGAATCAGGCAGGTTGTGGTATAATGTACAGGATAATAAAGCACTTGTATAAATAGGGGCAGCAGCATTTGATTTTGATTAAATATTTTAATACATCAAAGGGTGAAAGAGTTTCACTTGCTGAAAGGAAGAGCCCCCATTTGGGTCAACTTTTCTCTCTCCTTCATGAGGCACAAAACACCTCCAGAATCGGTGACAGCAGGTGGCATTTCAGTGTAGGGTTTGTCTAAAATGACCTCGATGATCTATGGGGCCTGCTCGTTCATTTTTAGCTGCCTCTTTTACTTTTCTGTCAAAGACCACCATAAAGTATGAGCACATTCAGAACCCAAATCACTTCAATAGGAAGAATGGAGTTGCTTTAGATTTACTTTCAAATTTTTTAATATGTTGTGATTGCTGTAATAGTTATGTGATGTCCCCAGACCTCAAAATAAAGAAAATAAATTCAAAGGTAAAGAAACCAACTTGTGATAAAGGCCTGAAAATAGGAATAGAATAAAGGTACAACATGGAATCTTGAACCCACGAGCAAATTAAGAAGACAAGTCTTATATCATGTAGAGAATTTGGTTTTAGACATAGCTTTTAAATAACCGGGCTAAGGGCATTGATTAATTTTTTTATGTCCACAACATAATCCTATATATGCAGCAGTTTTTGCATTTATTTATTTATTTATTTATTTATTTATTTATTTATTTATTTATTTTTGAACAGGGGATGGAACCCAGGAGCATTCTACTTCTGATCTACATTCCTAGCCCTATTTTACTTTTTAATTGGAAGCAGAGTCCTTCTAAGTTGTTGAGGGTTTTGTTAAATTACTGAGGCTGTCCTCAAAACTGCAATCCTCCTGCCTCAGCCTCTCAAATGTTTGGGTTACAGTCATGTGTCACCAGTCGTGGCTTAAAGTTGCTTTTGAAATAAAGAAACGCAAGCCCAGAAAAATATAAATAAATTAATAAAAACAAGCCCAGAAGCAATTAAGTGCTTCATGAAAGATCACATTTACTAAGCAAAGACATGCACTTTAAAGTACTTATAAAAATATGAAAATATTTTAAAGTGTTTCTGATCCTCAGGCCAATCCACTGTAGTTTTGAAGTTATAATAAAGTAAACATAAATAAAAGTCATGAATAAAATGGACACCTCAATTTTCATTTAATGGTGGACACTCTCAGTGACCTATAGAGTTAGTGAACATAAAAATATTGAAAAATCCCAAATTTTAAATAAGGGTATTGTTTAAATAAAGTGATATCCTCTCCAAAAGGCAGAACCCCATTAACTAGACAATTCAAATTAACAAATATAGTATTTGTTTTTAGAGAGGAAATAATAGAACATTTCCTCTTGCTAATATTTACTCTTTGGACTTTAGGAAAACCAACATGTAATTAAGAAACTTTTGTGTTCATCTACCAAATAACTTTATTCTATATTTTATTTTCTGTATTCTACACTTTTATGTTCTATTTCCTTATTTATTAATAAGTAAGGACTTTTACATAGGCTCTTAATAAGCATCTGCTGAGTGAGTGAATCGTTGAACACTTAAAACAGTTAATTGTGACTGATTTGACAAAGATTGGTCCCTGAGTAACGCTATTTTCTTTCACTCATTTTTGTCTTCAATTTACATAGAGGGGAAACTTGTTTCAGAAGGCCTCTAGATCAACAATTTTATCGAAAACTTTATTAACTGCAATAATAGTAATACTTGATGTTTGTCCCATAGAACAGATTCTGATAAAGCAATACAAAGATTTCTTTTGTATAAGGCAAGAAATTTCCGTGACTCATCTCACATAGAAATACCAATTTTGGATGATTCGGGTCACTTTAGGTAGAGTTCCAAGGTCATTTCTTGGTTCTCTGATCTCCAAGAGACTGGTTTTTAATGCTGCTTTGTAAGTGTCCCCACAATCTCTGAGCACTGGTTAATTTTAAGTCAATAAGTTTACTTCTTCAACCACCTGTCAAGATTTCTAAGGCTCTTATACATAAATAAATGAATGCTTCTGTTTTCTTCTACTTTCTTTTTACCAAAATAATGATGAAATGAACCAACAAGCTGCTGAGCATAGGTATTTTATGCCACATTTATTTCCTCTCCAGTATTATAAGGAGATTATGGGCAATGGTGCCATTGTTTTATGGTTGACATCAATGTGTTTCAAACTGCCTTATCTCTTGAAGGAACTAATTGTTCTGAGACCATTCAAAATGGGCATTTGTTCCATGATTCATTTTTTTTCTTTTGGTTTAAATTGATACTTTATTCTGAAGGCAATAGGATGTCTGAATTCAAACCCATTGAGGGTCTAAGAGAATGCAAGAGGACTTGGTGGAAAGACATTATGGAACTCTTCAGTGGCCCACAACATGGAACTGTCAAATTATCAAGCTAATATGCTATCCAGAGTTTGAAGAGAAGCTCTATTAACAAAAGGTCATGTTTTTCTCCTGACCTTTTTCTGTAGCCATTGCTTTTTCCCATTCAATGTTAAATAAGCTTTCAAAAATGGTTAAAAAATCACATTGATCCAAAGAGTGTGAAACTTCAAATAGGGATAATGAAAATGTCCACCTCATGGAATTGTGAGGAAGATTACCTGAATCGGTGTTTATAAAGTGCTTTGAAAAGAACCTGGGACTTAGCAACCATTATATAAACCTAGGTTAGAGAAAAGTCAGAGAATCTGGCCATCACCCCTCTACTTACCCTGAATGTATATAGGATGCATTCTGGAATAAACTTTGAAACTATATTTAATATATAAACTAGAGCGTTTCACATTTATATTTGACAGCACTCATTAATTATGCAAATTGCAACCAACCGTACCTTTGGTTGAGGATGTGTTCTAGAAATATACGCCATAAAAGAAATTTTATTGTTCTATCAAACAAAAATATTGTCTGATATAAGCTATGTCATGAAGATGCATATTGTATTATGGGGCCTCAGACTTTTGGTCACTTGAGATTTTGTTCACAAATTTTATCAAATCTTAATTTTATATCTTCCTGGGGTCTGAATGTTTCTGCTTTCTGAGACTTAATCCTAAATGTGTTGGCAGTACTAAGAAGCAGCTTCTGCAGGAAGTGATAGGTCAAGAGGACTCTGTCCTTGGAACTGGGACCAGTGTCCTTGTACAGGGGATGAAAGGGAGCTGTCTTGTCTTCTGTGAACTGAGGACTCATTCAGAATTCACATGCTGTGAGAAATGTGGTCCTTACTGTATACAGGTATCTGTTAGCATTTTTGTCATCAACTTCCCAGGATCCAGACTGTGAGCAATAAATCCCATTCACTTATGTAGCTACTATAAGCTGCTTTTGTGATAGCTGCCTGAATGGACTGATAATTCTCATTCACGGGAATATAATTTCTAAAATATTCCTATTTGAGGGGATCCAGAAAATGGTGATTATTATGGGACACAGCACATCTCAGTAACTGTAACAAACAAAAATCAACTACTAAGAAGGCAGCTTTTTAACAAGAAAAACAAAGCAGCAAAGATAAATACAAAAAAGGAACCTTGGTGGAATAGAATACAACAGTCAGAATACAAAATCGATAGCAAAGAACTTGAGCACATGACTGACCTCCTGTGATGGCCAGTGCCATCTCAGGCCGCCGGCAGAACCTCAACTGCCAGCTTCACAGCTCCAATAAATCTCAGCAAGAAAACCAAAGACTTGAGGTAAAGTAAGCAACAGCAGAACTTCAACATCTTAAGCGACCATCACAACACTTCAGGGATGGGGAAAAAGATCCAAAATCCCATGTGCTTACCCGAACCATACACCTGCAGCAGTGCACTGTGCCCTCCATAGATCCAGGCTGACAGGACAGTAAGTTAACTGTGTAACTGTGTTTCTTAGTAGACAACCTCCCAGAGCAGCTGAAGGGGTCGACCACCAGATCCCTTCAGCTGCTCTGGGAGGTTGTCTACTAAGAAACACAGTTTTGTGAGAGACTGGTATGATGTAATCCAGACAATGAAAGAAAACAACTCCCAACCAAAACTGCTATATCCTGCAAAGTTATTATTCAAAATCGATGGAAAAAGTAACAATGTTTTAAGATAACAGATCTAAAAAAAATTGTGAATGCTAATCCAGCACTAGGGAAAATACTTAAAGAAATAAATCATAAAGAAAAATGAAGCAAATTTCAGAACCAGAGAAGAGATGAATTTGATCAACGGGGAAACTAAACAAAGAAGAAATAACATTGTATCAAATAGAGTATAGAACACAAAATGACAAGAAACAAAAATCATATCACAATAATGACACTGAACATCAAAGGACTTAAGTCACCAATTAAAACACAGATTGGCAAACTGGATAAAAAAAAAATGCAATCCAAATATATGCTGCTTGCAAGAAACTCACCTTACAGGCAAAGGGATCATGCAGGTGCGAAGCCATCCTCAGCTACTTAGTGAGGCTCTCAGAAACTTAGTGAGACCCTGTTTCAAAATAAAATATAAAATGAGTCTGGGAGTATAGGCCGGAGGTAGAAAGCCTCTGGGTTCTACCCCCAGTACCATCAAAATAAATAAATAAATAAATAAAATAAAATTTGTTTGCTAATGTAATTGTAATTTTATATGACTTTTTAAAACTTTTTTATTTCTTTTCTAACAAAACCATGTTTATATTTGATTTAAATTTCTTCTTCAGTATATTGCTAATTTATATTCTTTATTACCATAAGAGATTTAAAGATGAATTTATATGGATTTTTATAAAACATTGTGTGTGCTAACTCTATTTCTGAAATATACTTGAGACAATTTTTCTTTAAGTGTGAGGATTTGTTTCTGAGTCATCTATTCTGCTCATTTGGTCTATGTATCTATTTTTGTGCCAGTACCATGCTGTTTTTATTACGATGGCTTTGCAGTATATTTTAAATTCAGGTATTGTGAGTCCTCCTGCATTTTTTATTGTTGTTGTTGAGAATGGCTTTGGCTATTCTGTTTTGTTGTTGTTGTTCCAAATGAATTTAAGGACTGATTTTTCTATGTCCATAAGGAATGACCTTGGTAATTTAATGGGTAGTATGTTGAATCTGTAGATCACTTTTGGAAGTATGGCCATTTAAATATATTTATTTTGCCTATTTATGAACATGGAAACATCTTTCCATCTTCTAATGTCTTCTTCAATTATTTGTGATGTTTTACAATTTTTTGTAAAGGTCTTTTACCTCCTTGGTTAAGTTTATTTCTAAGTATTTTATTTTTGTGGAATAAAATAAAATATTTTTTGGATAAAAGTGTTTTATGGATTTCTTTCATCCTCAGGAGAATGGGAATGAACCTACCATATGATCAAGCAATACCACTTTTGGGTATCTACCCAAAAGAATGAAAACCAAACTACCAAACTAATGCATATGTATCTATGTTCAAGATGTCCATCAACAGATAAATGGATTACAAAACTATTGGATATGTACACAATCAAATTTTACTCAGCCATAAAGAAAAATAAAATTACATCATTTACAAGGAAATGGATGGAACCGGAGAACATTATGCTAAGTGAGATTAGTCAGTCACAAAAAATAATAAATCAGATGCTTTCCCTAATACTTTAAAGATAGGGAGAAAATAAGTCATAGGAGGAACTCTAGACAAAAAAAAGGAGATACTATAGATGAGCAAACAAGGCGACCTGAGGGAATGGGAGGGGGGAAAATGGAAATTCTCTAATGTTCATGATGTAAATTCACAAATATATTAAAGTTAATCACTAAGCCAAACATGAGACAAAGGGAGAAGTGATGAGGCAGAAATTAAGTAAGGGATAATTGGGTGATGTGTGCATATATGCCCCCACGATTTTTTACCCCATTAAGATGTATGACTTTATAATGCACTAATAAAAAATTTATTTTTCTGGTTTATTTTTTTTTTAATGGAAGTTAAATGTTTTTACTTGGCCAAATCTATCAGTTTTTTTCTTTATTGTTTCTTACCTCCCTATCTTGCTTTCTTACATCTAAATTAAAAAAAAAAAAAATTCTCCAAGGACTTTTCTCCCCCTCCCATTTAAACATCTAATCTGGTAGGTGTATTTTTGTGGCTGATGTTACTTAAGAGGTTGTAGGTTATTTTCAATTTTATTTCCAAATGCCAAACCAATTGTTGAATAATCCATCTTTCCCTCTCTGTTTAAAAATGCAACCTTTATGAAACATACAACCCATACAAATATGGATAGATCACAGGAATTTATACCATTTTTAATGATATATCTGTTGATCCTCATAGCTAAAACATGCTATTTTAATTACTAGAGCTTTACATTAAATTTTGATATCTAGCAAAGCAATCTTCTTTCATTATTCTTTTCCACAGTGTTTCTACCTATTTTCATGCATTTATTCTCCCAGGTAAAAGTTATTATCAAGTTGTCAAGGTTTTTAAAAATACATTAGGATTTTGATGTGAGTGGCATCATGTTTATAAGCTGATTTGAGGGAAATTGACATCTTTACAATTTTAGTTATCCCAGCCCGGGAGGCAGTATCATGCCAGTAAATCAGGTCATATTCTATGCCCTTCAAGAAAAAAAAATGAGTCTTATATATTCCTTATTTAGTTTATTTTCAGATATTTTATAGATTCAATGTATTCTAAATATCTAACCTTATAAATATTATTACTTTAAAAAAGAAAATTAATTATAGCTACAGACATTACTCTTTTATGAAAAATACTTAATAATTCTTTCATTAATAATCCTATAAATTATAGATATGAGTATAGTATCATTAAATATGAATCACTTTGTCTTTTTCTATCTCATATGTATGCCCTTTTCCTTAATTTATTACATTGGACAAAATCTTTAAAATAATGATAAGCAGTAAAAGAAGGAAGTTAAATAAAAATTAAAAATATGTGTTCAATGCCACAAATTCCTTATAATAAAAATACTCCATGATTCATTGAAACCATTGAATGTTGGCTGACTGAGTAAAAATGCACTCAGGTGATAGAGATTGGCCTGAAGGAGTCCTGTCTCCTCCACACTGAGGAGGGATGTCTTCATACTATATCTCTGTCTCCAAGTATCAGATCCAGGATTTGATTCCCAAGGAGCAAGGTGCTATGTGTAGCTCAGGGTGCCATATACCTACACTTCTCATCCCTTCAACAAAGGCTGTGTTTATATAAATAATTCTGCTGAGACCTACTTCTGCCTTCCTGTTAATCAATTACTCTAATATTGCTTTGGAAGGACTTTAATTACTTCAATAGTGGCAGCATTTAATGCTCTTTGGATATTATGGATTATTAACTTGATTCTGTCTATAAAATTCCTCCTTTAGATATTAGTTCTCTTTCCCTCACTAGTAGATAGTTTTTTCCACTGCCCCAGATAAAAGTTTCTTCTCAATGGCCTTAAGATACTGAAGATGCATTCTGCATGTATCTTTATTTACTAGGGCTTAAAAGACCAACATGTTTCTGTTTCTTTTTTTAAAAATCACAGGGTTAAAGAGAAAAGAAGAACAAAAAGAAATTGCATGCAATACTGGAAAGACACTGCTACCATATCAGAATTCTGAATATAAGAAATTTTATTTCTATGTTGGACAAATATTTGAGGGCCATTTTAATAATCTATCATAATTGGCAAATGGCTTCTATTTTTCAAAGGATAAACCAAACAAACAAAAAAGAACTTAAAATTTGTAAACATCTACCATGTAATTGGTACCTTCTAGGCGTTGCATTGTGTGTTTCTATTGTATTCTCCCAAAATTGGCCTTGTCCATGCCTCAAATGGAAAAATAATCCATTCATCTGTTGATGGACACCTTGACCGTTTTCATCATTTGGCAAAGGTGAATTGGGCATCTATGAAATACACAGGCATTAGTTTGGTAGTTTGGTTTCCATTCTTTCTGGTAGTTACCCAGAAGTGATATTGCTAGATCACATGGTAAATTCATTCCCATTCTTCTGAGGATCTTCTATACTGTTTGTTAAAGTGGTTGCACTAATTTGCAATCCCGCCAACAATGTATTAGATTTCCCAGTTCTCTACATCCTCACCATCATTCATTGTTGTTTGTGTTTTGAGTAATTGCCAATCTAGTTGGAGTTATGTGAAATCTCAGGGTAGTCTTCATTTGCATCTCTCTGATTGCCAGTGATGTTGAGCATTTTTTCATGCATTTTGACCATTTGAATTTCTTCTTTCGTGAAGTGTCTATTTAGTTCACTTGCCCATTTTTGATTGAGTTATTTGTTTTGTTAGTGCTGAGTTTTTTGAGTTCTTTGTATATTCTAAATATTGTATATGGGATATGTACACAATGAAATTTTACTCAGCCATAAAGAAAAACACAATTATGTCATTTATATATAGGGAAGTGGATGGAACTGGAGAACATTTTGCTAAGTATGATTAGTCAATCACAAAAAATAAGAAATCAGATGATCTCCCTAATATGCAGAAGCTGGGGAGAAAATGGTTCATAGGAGGAACTCTAGATGAAGAAGAGGAAGATACTATAGATTCGCAAATAAGCAGTCTAACTGAGGTGATGTGACGGGGAAAGTGAGAAATTCTCTAATGCACATGATGTACTGTAACAAACATAGCGATATCAATCATGAAGCCAAACATAGCAAGCAGGAAAGAGGAAATGGGGCATGAATTGGGTAAGAGCTGATTGGGTGATGTGTGCATGTATGTCTCCACCATCTTGTACCACATTAAGATGTATGACTACAATGCACCAATAAAAAAAAAAAAAATGGAAAAATAGTCAGCCCCTTGCCCTTCATGACACTGACACGGTAAGGACTTATATGGACAAAGGCTTATACTCAGGTCTTCTTGCCTTAAAATTCCAAGAATGGCCAGGTGTGGTGGTGCACACTTGTGATCCCCACTCTTGGGAGGCTGAGAAAGGAGGATCACACAGGTTCAAATACAGCCTCAGGTGTTTGGTGAGGCTCTCAGCAACTTAGCGAGACCCTGTTTCCAAATAAAATATAAAATAAGTCTGGGAGTATGGCCTGGAGGTAGAAGCCCCTGGGTTCTACCCCCCCATAACAACAACAACAACAACAACAACAACAACAACATCCAAGAATGTTCTAGTCTGAACATGATACCTGATCACAATAGATTTGTTACTCACTGTATGTTGCTGTGAAAAGATGCTGGATATAATCAACTTATGGGGAAGAAAGGTTTATTTAGCCTCTTAGTTTCAGAGTTTCCACTCTATGGTTACTTGGTCCTGTTGCCTTTAGGTCCATGAAAGGCAGAAAATCATGGTGAGGACATGTCACAGAGAAGTTTGCTTGTGTCATGGAGAGAGATGGGAAAAGGCTGAGGTCTGGCTATCCACCTTGGTGGTGCACGCCCAATGACCTCATTCTCTCCCATCATGCCTCACATCCTAGATATTCCTCCATCTTCCAATAGCACTACAAGCTGGTGACCAAGTGTTCAACACGTGCTCCTTCCGGTGACACTACTCTAAACTCTAGCAATGGCTAAAGGTGAAGACAATATTTTTTGAATGTGTCCCATTGGGTTCAAACTCCTAGTAGTTTCCATGTCATCCAAAGCTTTGAATTACTCTCTAGTTATTTTCTCCCTTTTTGTAGTTCTAGGGCTAAGCACTGAAGATAGAAAGAAACTCAAACATTTCTACTGTGACTGCAACTCCATTAAGAGTTTATTGTGAATTAGAGTGAGCAGACAGATTTTGACCCAAATTATAGATATGTGTTCCCAGGACCATGAATTACAGGCAATTTGCTCACATTACAGTAATAAAGCTATATTCTTGGTGAACATACAAGCTGCGGATAATGCTGTGCAATTTGGGATTTACAAATAAAAGGGTGTTCCTGTGTGACAGATTTCGTTCTTGATGTCTTTCTTGTGTTCAATGATTTGGTCATCATCTTCTGGCATCAGGAATTGAGAAGAAGAAAAAATAAATAAAAATATCACAGGCAAACATGACCCTATAGGCAGGAGGTACCAGAGTATGATAATAAAAAGCATGCCGATGTCTAAATATTATAACAGAGATGGGTCTTCCATGGACCTTTCTTAGTCTGTTGCGAATTTTAATTTTTATACAGACTATCCTTTTGGGATCCTTTTAAAGATAAGTTTGGCAAAAAAATAAATAGAAATTTGACACCTTGTATGTGCTTACACATTCTGCTGTAAGGTGTCATGGCACTTACACTTCAATCAAGAAACATGGTCTTCAGCCATAATTTTTGAAAAATCGAAAATAGCCTATCCTCTCAATTATCTAAGGACAGATATCAGAAGCAACTAAAGCATGATATTTACTTGAGAAAATAAAGGTACATGTGTATGGAACTCCTAAAATAAAACATGTATTTTATTACCCTAGTTGAGATTTTTAGAAAGGATCACCCCCTGACAGCACATAGTACATGCATAACTAATGGGGTGTGTGTGTGTGTGGTGTGTACATTGTGTTACTCTAAATTGAACCCAGAGGCATTATACTTCTGAGGCACACCATCAGCCCTTTTTATTTTTTGCTTGTAAACAATGTCTTGCTAAGTTGCTGAGGCTAGCTCCATACCTGCAAACCTCTTATTCCATCCTTCCAAGTACTGGTATTACAGGTGTGTGTCACCAAGTGATGCTACAAACTAAAAATTCTGACTTATTAGTGAAACTCATGAGTATGAGTCCCTGCTTTTCTGATTAATGTTTAAAATCAGACTAGGAACTACATTTAAGTCCTGAAATAATCATTGCTACAGGGAAGAATAAGAAGCCTTTAACAGCTTCCAGGAATAATGTAACTTCTGATAAACTATACCACTCACAAGTAATTCATTTCTCCAAAACTATACATGAGGATCTCAGATCAGGGAGCCCCTTCATAATGGAAGGCCAGTCCTACAGTTATACCCTGGATTTATGTTCTTAAGGTGTTAAACACCAGAAGCAAATGATGTTCAGTGAAAGTGGTACTTCTGGCACTGAGGATCTGATAGCCTATCAACTAATATTTTTCCTCCTACTATAGACAACATTTTGATATTTGTGCAGCCAGGTAGACTTTGATGTTTTGATAAGATGAAAAAGATAATTTTTACATTCCATTTGCTCTGCGTGAATAAAGCAGGAGAACAACCTAGAAAGAGGAATAGATAGAAACTAAATATGTTTTAATCATGGGTACAGAATGTAAACAAGGTAAACTTTAGTAACTAAAAGTAAAATAGAATTGAATAATGCTACTGAATAAAGGCTGATTGAATCAAAGTTTTGTGATAAGATAGCCTAGATACATACACATGCTAGCAAAAGCATTGTTTTGAAATATAATTAAACAGAATTTCCCAAAGTGAGGATATTGTTTACTTATGCAGCTTAGCAAAAAATAGATAAAAAGAAAATCTTTTTTTCTGAGAATCTTTTTCTTTTCTGAGAGGCCATCTCTAAGTGCCATGTAAAACACCCCCACTTATCTGGGCATGGTGGCGCACGCTTGTAATCCCCATGCTTGGGAGGTGGAGACAGGAGGATCACACTGGTTTGAAGTCAGCCTCACTGTCTTAAGAGACCCTGTTTCCACATAAGAGTATAAAATAGGTCTGGGAGTGTAGCCTGGAGGTAGAAGGGTTTCCAGGAACCCCAGTACCACAAAAAATTAAATAAATAAATAAATAAAACACCCCCACTTAGAGGCAACCACTGTCAGTTCTAGAACCAAGAAGACTGATTCATGGTCCTTGTATTCACAAATTTAGAAAGATTGACTTGTATAGCTAGATGATTTGAAAAAACAAACTACTTAGAACTGCATGAATAGAGGCAGGCATAGGGGTGCACCCCTAGAATTCCAGTACTTGGGAGGCTGTGACAGGAGGATCACAGGTTCAAAGCCAGCTTCACCAAATTAGCAGTTGCTGTTTCAAAATAAAAATAAAATAAAGACAAGAGATGTGGTGGAGTTCGCAAGTATAACACAATTGGTTTTGATCCTGAGTACCACACACACACTCACACGCACGCGCAAGAAAAAGACAGAGTATAAGGGACACAGGATAATAATTTACTCTAGTGTCAGAAACACTTAGCCAGTGGTACTTCTAGCTCTGAACAGCAAGAGGAGAGAATAACTACTTGAATATAGACAAAGAGTTGAATGCATTGAGGATGTTTTTGTCTAGGAAGGAACCAGGGTGTCTTAAGTTCAGGAATGTAAATACTTCAATATTTTCTTCTCTTCCCACTGATCTTTAGTCAGTGCCTCCCACTGGCTGAACCCAGGTGGGAACCAGAAAGCCAAGGAGCCCATTGGTGCCGTTGATAGAAGTCAACCTGTTGATCCAAAGAGGCCCTTGGAAGGTGGAAGGTGTGTCTGAAACTTGGATGGAAAGTATCAAGCACCGGTGTTTCTTTTTTCCATGCCAGTCATGAGTCAAATTGTGGTGCTCTGAATCCTATAGCCTTAAGGCACATCTCAGGTACTGATAAGGAAAATGAATTCAAAGCTACTCCCTTTAATTTTCTTCATCTCTTCCGTAACTGCATTTTGTTTTCTTTTTGGTGATACTGGTGATTGAACACAATGCTCTACCACTGAGCTACATGGCTGCCCCATTTTATTGTTTATTTAAAAACAGGGTCTCACTAAGTTACTGCACATTGGCCTCAAACCTGAGATCCTCCTGTCTCAGCTTCCCAAGTACTGGGATTACAGAGGTGCAGCATCATGCTTGACTTTATGACTATATTTTAAATTTTATTCTGGCTTTTATAATCTATCTGGCTGATCTATGTCATCATGGCCCCTAATTCTAAACAATATTTTACTCCAAGATTATGAATGATGATATTAGTCATTCTCTGTTTTCAGAATCCATTAGTCTATAGCACCAGGAATTTATCCCATCATAATCTTGTCTTCCAAGTTTAATGCTTTGTCTGGGGCCTGGCTGTTAGTTTTCTATTGTTTAGTACGAAAAAATGACATTCTCCAGAGACTGCGTAAATTGTGCCAGGAGACTCACTTTCTAGCCTTTATTATAAGCTGATTGTTAATTGCCTTGTGATTGTTATTCACTTATTTCAACTCTGAGATTCATTTTTGTTATGTTTTGTTTTCTAATCTCTAAAATGGGCATGATAATAGCTACCATATTTCCCTTGCATATAAAATAAAACTATGTGCCAAAGTCATTTCTAAACCATCATTATAAGACATAATTATAAAACACAAGTAGGCATCTTTGATTATTCCTAGTTGCCAAGCAAATATGAATACTTACAGCAAACCAGTTGATTATGGTTGATAATTTTTAAGAATATAAAAATCATAAATGTGGCCATTGAGTAAGGTAAGAAACACTGAAATTCTCAATAAATTGTTCCATCTGTTGGCTTGCTAAATTCTTTCACCCAGACTGTTGGAGTAGTTTTTCCGCCCCGATCACTTAATAGTTTCTGCTTAATCTAGACACTTTAAATGTCTCAACAGTCCAACCAAGTGTAAAAATGCAGCAACTTCTCTTGGCCTTATTTTCTGTCAACCAGTCAAAACTCAATGAAATGCATGGAGAGGATGAGTTAAGGCTGTATAAAAGTGTCCAGAAGACTGAAAGGCCTGAAATTTAACATTTCCTCAAATGAATCTGTTATATTTATTATCATAGCCCCTTCCCTAACAGCTGGAAACCCCTCGCAGGGAGACCTTAGAATGAGAAGAGAATGGATATTATCCTACAACTCTGGGTGTTTTATGCTTACTGTAGAATTGCATAGAATCTGACATCTGTTCTTTTCTTGTCTTTTTAGTTACATCTTATTCCAACCACGGACTTGATTGGTTCATGCACCAGCTAGAGCATCCTTGCTTCATTCTCCAAATGCTTGGTGTGCTCCATGGTCCCAATCTCCTTCATTTCCCTGAAAGCACCTTAGTATGTCACATTTCCTGGCTTTGCTTAAGCTATTACTGGTGTAAAAAAAAAAATTCTATGACTGTATTTATGCTTCCAACAAGATATCTAGTAATCTTTTGAACTTTTCCCCCTGCTATTTTATCTCATCTTTATTAAGAAATTGACATTCCCGAGAACATTCCCTTCATATCTTTACTGTTTAAAATGTTTTTTTATGATCCTTTCTCCTCAATCAAAACATAAACGTCTCCAGCAATGTCCAAGTCTTCTTCTTTCTCCTTTGTTACCAATGATTGGACAGTCTCACGCACCAATGAGCTTTCTGCTTGCTGCATGAGATGAACCCACATTAGGATGGTTGAAATGATTCTCAAAAAACAAATGCAACAGAGAAGTCAATTTAACCCTTTGTTAGTGTGTTATTTTTCATTTACCATAATGAATACCTGTGGTAATCCACTTATAAAGAGAAAAGGTTTAGTTTGCCTCATAGTTTCAGACCACGATTGGGCAGTACCTTGGATTTGGTCCTGTAATGGAGAATAGATGGCGCAGGAAACTTGTTTACTTTACACCCTGGGCAAAGAAAGGGTATGGTACCAAGACTCACAATCCCCTTTTAGAGCACACCCATGATGATCTAAGATCTCCCAGGATGCCCCACTTTTTAAAGGCTCTACCACCTCCGGACAGCACCAGGGGCTAGGAACCAAGCCACTGACACATGGGCTTTTGAGGAACATCCCAGATCCAAACTATACCCCTTTGAGTAAGTATTTTTTCTCATGTAAAACAGTGCTAATATCTGACTCTAATCTGCTTACTGTTTATTTGGTAAAGAAGTGTTAAGTAGCCGATATGAAAGAAGTTGAAGTTTCTGAAAGTAAAACTGACAGTCTGCTAATCTGTCATTCCTCTTTTGCTGACAACCCTTCAAATTTTATACTTCTTAACACTCTTTTGGTTACCCTTTATGAGCAGTTTCATCATCATTGATGGCCATGAGACTCCGACATTTATGTCTTTGTTAAGTTTTGAACAACAGTCGGGGCTACTCAACTCAAGGTCTCTATTTGGATATCATGCCCCCTCAAATTTAACAGTTCCAAGATTTTACTCATCCTTTAGTGCCTACTTATAAATAAATTTACTTATAAATAAATATAAATATACTTATTCTCTAACATTCATTTGCAGTAATTTAACAATGCCATCAATTGCCCAAGAGGAATATTTTCTTCTTTTCCCATGTGCTTTACATGTAATTGTTAATTAACCTTACTTTCAAAGTGCTGAATAGACCTTATATGAAATAAAATGCACCTATTTTATATCTATAATTCGATAAGTTTTGATGAACAGATACACACAGATTAATTCCCCAACTGAAAAACATAAAAATAAAACATATCCATAAAATTCTCTATGGCTCCTTATAGTCAAGTTATCTCTGCCCCCAATCTCAGAAAAACACGGATCAGTTTAACACTATGCATGAGGTTTTTCTATTATATATCTCATCTAAATAGAAGAATACAGTATTCTCTTTTTCCTTTGTGACTTCTTTACTGAGAAGAATATTTTTAAGTTTCATTCATATGATTGGGTATATAACCAGCTTCATTCTAAATGCAAGTAATATTAAATTATATGAATGTATCACAACTATTTATACATTTTTGGACACTTCCAAGTATGAAAAATATAAATAACAGCTATAAATGTTCGTATATATACTTTTGTTGATATATATTTTTATTTCCCTTGAATTAGTTCCCATAAGAGAGATCATTGGGTCCTATGTTAAATTCATATTTACCTCTGTAAGAAACTATGAAATATTTTCTAAAATAGAGGTACCATTTACACTATCAAAAGAAAACAAGAATTTTAGTTTTCTGACATCTTCCTCAATATTTAATAACATCAGAAAGACCAAGATTCAAAAATCTGGCTTCTAGCTAACCTTCATAAATTTGCATAAACAACTTAGAATCTGTGGGTCTCTGTTTTCTCATTTGCTTAGCAGAAAGCATAATTCTTGTCTTGCCCACTTTTGGAGGGGCACTGGGAATTAAACCCAGGGGCATTTTACCTTTGAGTTATTCCTTCAGTTCTTCTCATTTTTTTAAATTTTAAACAAAATCTCTTTAATATGCTGAGGGTATCACTATAGTACCCAGGCTGGCCTCTAATATGCTCTCCTTCTATGTCAGCTTCTGTTTTGCCCATGTTTGAAGTTTGTTGACAAGATAATATCAAGTGGATGCAATTTGTTATCAAAGAAATTGGGATGGATTTATAACTGCATCAGGGATGATGGACTTCTATTTTCTCATTATGATGTCTCCCTCCTTAATATTCTAAGAATTAGAAAATACAGAGAGAGCCAAAAACAAGGAAACATGCTTAGAATCACTTAAAAGTTTATGATAATAACTTTTTCTGTGTCTGTGGTACAGGAGATTGAAGATAGAGGCATTCTACCTCTAAGATAAACCACAAGCATAATTTTATTTCTTATCTAGAAACAGAGTCTCACTAAGTTGTGTAGGCTGATTTCAAACCTGTGATCCTGAGGACAAAAATGGTAACTGTGGGACACAACATTTCTCAGTAGCTATAACAAATAAAATTCAACTACCGAGAAGGCAGCTCCTTGACAAGTCACAAATGCCAAAAGAGACTGGTATGATCCAATCCAGACCTTGGAAAAACCAACTTCCAACCAAAAGTGCTGTATCCAGGAAGATTTTTAATCAAACTTGATGAAGAAGCAAAAGTGTTTCAAGATAGGCAGAATCTTAAAAAAAAATTATGAATATTAAGCCAGCACTAGAAAAAATACTTAAAGAAACAACTCACAAAAAATAAAAAAAAGCAAATTTTAGAATCAGAGAAGAAATGAATTTAATCAGCAGGGCAACTAAGTGAAGCATAAATAACATTATATCAAACAGAATATAGAACATAAAATGACAGGAAACAAACATATTTCAATAACAATGTTATCGTTTAAATGGTGGGATTTCTTTTTCTTATTCAACTAGAGTTTGTTGAATAGAAAAATCAAAACTAACAGGCATCTCAGTGCAGCTTTAACAAATCTTTACTACAAAATCAGTAGGAGATAGAGCAGTAGGAAATAGAGAAGGAAAAAGCAGCATGATGAACTGCATGCTGGAAAGCCCCCAAATGGAACTCTGGCCCCTTTTCGGGACACCAACCTTTAAATAAATTTTATATTGGTATCTTTCTCATCAGCATTACCAAGGCAATGGGCTAGTTATTTATTCCTTAGCTAGGTGGTGCCTCTTTGTCTCTGGACAGTGTACTTCCTAAGTACAAGGGTCAAGAATCTACCTGGCCCTTGTCTCTATTGTACTGGGCAGTATTTGTTGCTCATCAACTAGGATGCTTTGAAGCCACACACAGAGTTTACATTTCCTATGCCCAGGTTCGGATCACAGAGGAGAAGAGGTAAACAGAGGCACCGATTGTCTCTATTGTACTTTTAGGTCTAAAGGCTTCAGTTGACGCTAAGGCTTTTCCTACAGGTTATCATTAGAATGAAGGGCAAAGACAGAGAGGAACTCTGCATGGTAATAGCTGCAGCTCCATCCCTGGCTGAGTGCCTGCACAGCACCTAGGCTCTGACTACATTTTGAAAATTAATATCAAAGCAATTTTTAATACCGACACATTAACACATTTTGACACCTTTTCCCAATATTGGTACAAATAACACTGAACATCAAAGGATTTAACTCATAAATTAAATGACAGACTGACAATATGGGTCAAAAAAACATATTCCAAATATATTCTGATTGCATAAACTTACCTTACAACCAAAGATATTCATAGGCTAAAGTGAAAGGATGGAAAAAGATATATCATCCTAATGGACACCATAAATGAGCAGGGTAGCAATGCTGATATAAAATAAAACAGACTTTAAACTAAAACACATCAGAAGAGGCAAAGCAGGGCATTTTCTATTACTAAACAGAACAATCCAGCAAGACGATATAATGATAGTAAATATTTATGTCCCAAATATGGGTACACCCACATTTGTGAAACAAACTGTTCAGGACATCAGGCCTGAAATAGACCTAAATAAATAATATTAATAGACTTCGACACACAACTCATGCCACTAGATCAATCTTTAAGGCAAAAGATGAATAAAGAATTTTCAGAACCTAATAAAACTATAAACCAAATGATCCTAATAGACATATACAGAATATTTCAACCAGAAAGAGCAGAGTACACAATCTTCTCAGCTGCCCACATAACGTTCTTCAAAATAGATCACATCCAAGGCCACAAAGCAAGCATCAGCAAAGTAAAAAAAATAATAATAAAAAATAAAAAAAAGGTAATATGATTACCTGCATCTTTTCAGATCACAGTGGAACAAAAGTAGAAATCAACAACAGGAAGACCAAAAGAATCTATTAAATATGTGGAGATTGAATGTAGAGTGGTTAAGATAAGAAATAAAGGGAAAAATAAAGAAATTTCTGGAATTAAATGAAAATAGACACACAACATCAAAATATATGGGACACTTTGAAGTCAATGTTAAGAGGGAATGTTTAACACTGAGGTGCCCACTTAAGAAGAACTGAGTGTCATCAACTAAACAACCTAATGACACATCTCAAGGACCTAGAAAAACAACAACAGTCTAATCTCAAAACCAGCAGAAGCAGAGAATAATCTAATCATAGCAGAAATAAATAGAGAATAAAAAATACAAAGGATCAACAAACAAAAAGCTGGTTCTTTGAAAAGATTAATAAGATTAACAATCCCCTGACCAACTGAACCAAAATAAAGAGATAATTAAATCAAATTATTAAAATCAGAAATGAAAAAGGTGACATCACCACAGACAGTTGAAAAATTCAAAAGATTATCAGAAACTATTTTGAAAATTTATACTCCAGTAGACTGAAAAACAGGTAAGAAATCAACAGATTTCTAAGCACATATAACCTACCTAAATTGAACCAAGAGGACATAGCAGACCTACAACAACCAAAAGCAAGCAAAGAAATAGAAACAGCAATAAAAATTTTGCCATCAAAGAAAAGTCCAGGCCTAGATGGGATTCTAGCTGAATTCTACAAAACTTTCAGAGAAGAACTAATCCCAATACTTCACAACTTGTTCCAGGAAAACACAAGAGAGTAAATTCTTCCAAGCTTCTTCTATGAGGCCAGTATCACATTAATACCAAAACCAAATAAAGATAACTCAAGAAAATACATATTTTTGACAAACATAAATGTCATTTGGTGCAATTTATTAAAATTTCTCTTTATCATGATTTCTTCCTGTGTCTTATTTTACATTTGGGACAGCTAAGTTTTAGAGCTAAGATGCTCTGCTTACTGGCCCATGTCCAAGGGCCATTCTGTGGGTTTATGGTTTGCGTCTCGCACTGACTCACCACATCCCGGCTCCAGTGGTCCAGGCCTGGTGACCTGTGCAGTGGCCAATGTTGCTATAACTCTGAGAGCTCCTCTCTCTGTCCTTCCTCCTCAAGACTCTCCTACAATGCTCTCTGTAACATTCTCACCAATTTTCACACAGCACCTGAAGCATCTTTCCCTGGAGCCTTAGGGCTGGCTGATACTTTTTTCTATTTTTCTTTTACATCTTTATTTCTTAATCAGATGGACCTGCTTATTCTCTCTGAAGTTGACATATTTTTTTCCCATTGATATATCTTTCCCCTCTCTTGGCTTTGACCATGCCTGGCTTTTCTCCTATCTTTTTGTGCTTTCTCTCTCTTTACTTGTCAATCTTAAATTCAGTAGTTCTTTAGCTTGTGGATATCCCTGAATTTTTTGTAAATGGACCAATTCTCTTCCCTAGAAAATTCGCACATGTAAATAAATAGTATTTATTTTCCCATAAACTTTCAGAGTGGAAGAACCTTATCTCATTTGGTCCTTCCACCTGTCTTGTGAGGACAGCTAAGGTTAGTACAGGTGAGTTCAAGGTTCAGGGAATTAAAATGGTACATAGACAAAGACTGGGGAGGCAAGTGGCTTAGAATTAGACAGACAATGATGAACCAATAATTGAATCTTTTGGTTGTGACTCTAATCTCATAAGCATTAATGCAGCACATCAATTCATAAAGACCCCGCAGCAATGATGGTTCCCATTAGTAAAATAATCTTAATTTCAATCTGGACACGTGAGTGGGTGTGATTCCCGGAACAACACACCATACCGTTGGTCTCGCCGCATTACGTCTGGTGGTGTTTTTCATGTATATGCATACATTGAGCTTCCTTTAGTTCTGTAACCAAGCTCTTTCATTTCTAACCAAGTATTTTATTTATCAGCCTAAACAGTGAAGCATGTTTTTCCTGGGGGTACCAAGGATTTAGTCAGATGCAGAATTACCTTGCACCTAGACTTCCATCTTGTCACTCATTTGATGTTATAGGAATTTGTTTACCTGAACTACTTACATATAGTGTGATGTACTTACTAATTAGCTAGAATGAAAAAGCTGTAAAAGTATTCTCAAGGTTAAATATACGTAGAAAGAGGGAAAGAACATTTAAACCAAGACTTCCATCACGCGCACTTCTCTGGGATCGTAAAACCTACAGAACCAATAAATGGGATTTCCACCCCACAGTGTGGTTTAAACATCTCTGCTCTCTTGACTCGGAGTCTGACTTGAGATTTTTGACTCAGATACAGTGATACGTCTCCTGGAGGATGACGGCAGAGCAGCGTGGGCAGAGTGGGGAAGTCTCTGGCCCCGGGACAGGGTTTCCGTGACCAAGAAATGTGCGGCAGACTGGACGCTTTCTGCTGGAACAGACTGTTAAGAACTTTGTCAAAGAATGAACTCCTGCTGTAACCCACACCTCATTTGTCACCCTGATGGGCTGAGGAAAAGTGACATTTACAAACGAGAATGAAAGCACATCCATTTCACCAGCCTGACACCCTGATATAATAACTATTTACCTTGAGAAAGAGGCACTGAGATTTCCGATTCTTGTGAATCTTCTCACTTTGGCACTTATTTTCTCACTCTGTCAAACAGCCCCAGATTAATGGAACAATTTGTTCCACAAATCATATTAGTAGAATGCGCACAGGGTAAAGGGAGAGAGGCGGGGGAGTGGAGAAATTTTACTCATTCATAGCAGCGGTATCTCTGCAAATAAAAATGTAGTTATGCCTGACATTTACAGAGGGACGGTGTAAAAGGGAACGGGTGTAATGACTTCGGGCAGTAGAGAGAGCACTTTGCAAGAAAAGGAGGACTCAGAGGGGAATAAGATAAAGTTACGCATAACATCTAGATTGAGCTTCCTTCTAGAACATATTTGTCAAACACAGCAGGATCTGCTGGTGTCAAAAAGAAAAAAAAAGAGTTTTTCATTAAAATTAAGCACCCGGTGCTTTCTACGCTATGCTGATCTGTTCCTTCCCAGACTGAGGTGCGGAAGTTTCAAAGAATTCCAGGAACATCAGGCTACAAAGAGATGATTCAGTTCCTCGGAACAGACCCTGAGCAATGGGCCGGGCACAGGAGAGCTGAGTGTGATTGCGATTCAGATTCTTCATTCCGATGGGCATTCAATTTGTGTTCTTAAGGCAGAGGAGATAAAACTAAACAATGGGTACACATTTTGTTTTATGCCTCTGTGCCAGAAGTTTGAATGGATGTTTAGAATACCAAGAGCCAAAAAAATATCCCCTCCAAGGAATCATGTTTATTTTTACATAGGCTGCTATTGCATTTCTTCCCAAATGCAAACACATACAAGGTCATGTCACAATTCTCTCCAGCTTTTAAAGGGATGTCACAGCTCCCTCTAACTTTTTAAGGGCACTTGAAGCCAGCTCTGACGCTCATTTTTTTCTGTGTTAGGGCTGTCATGTGGCCATTATACCTTGCATCCTCAACGGACATTGACACTCAATGTTCTCCTGTTTCTGGCCTTGAGTGTCAAGGGAAAATATGGCTTTGTATTGTTGAGCTAATTTGATTTCTCTCTTTTTTTTTTTTTTTTAAAGGCTTTTGGAATACATCCGAGCCACAGAAGAGGTCCTAAACATCTCCTGACAAAAAATTGGTTCCTAATTAACTTGTGGAGAATGTTTTCTTTTTATTGGGTTGGAATTTTCAACTGAATTATGTTCTTTTAAAAAATACCCCAGGATTTTCTACACAGTTCAGTGTAGAAGTGACTTATTTGTATCACTAAGGACCGATGGGAACATGTGACACAAGGTTGATTTCTAGTCCATGATGAGAATCAAGCAGAAGCCTACCTGGATATCTTTCATTTATCCCATTTATTTTCATTATTGGATTCCACTTATTTGCCCCACTTTTTATCTAGTACATATTTTATGACAGAGGATCAAAATGTTGCATCTGACATTTTTGGGAACCTGGGGGTCTAACTCAATAGGAAAATACTTGCTATTTCATATATGCAATTATTGCTTTTGTGTGTATGAATACATGCTCGCATAAATGTGTTACACAGAAAATATGCCAAGTGCAGTGTCTCACGCCTATAATTTCAATACTTAGAGGTCTGAGACAGAAAGATCTCAGGCTCAAGGCCAGCCACAGAAACTTAGCATAAACTGTTGGTAGAAGGTGCCCCTTCACTCAATTCCTAGTATTTCACTCCCCACATATAAAAGACAAAAAAGAATGCATGTTTATGTTAAAAATTTCAAATGTATATAAAAAAGATAAACAAGGTATCTCCTAAATACATATGTATTTATACAGACAAATGTATTTGTATATATGTAGATACATCTACATCTATTTATCTATCGTTTTCTCTCATTTATCTCTATGTGATAGAAATGTCAGAGATGACTATGTCATGTGGGGATTGATTTCAGGGCAACATGTGGACTAGAACTTGTAGCAGAGATTGCTTAGAGGTGGAGATGACTCTCCATAGGGTATCTATCCATCCACATAGCCCACAGCAGGGACAAGGACCATTCTCAATGTCACATGAGCAGATGAGTGCTCTACTATTCTTCTAAGCTATTCCTATTCCTTGTATAAATCAGGGTGACTAATACATGTTTGCTCTGAATTCACTGAATAATCCAATGCAGGTGAATAGCCATCCTTCCCCAGTAATTCAGGGAGCCACACTCCTTCCATCTTGCATTTCTTTGGTCTCTTGGTATGTTGAGGTTTTTTGTGTCCATCTTATGTTAAAAAAAAAAAAAATCAAAGCTGGGCATGGTGGTGGTGCGTGCTTCTAATCACAGGATTTGGGAGGCTGAGACAGGAGGATTGCTCTTCGTGGGCAGCCTTAGCTATTTAGTGAGGCCCTTTGCAACCCAGTGAGAGCCTGTTTCAAAATAAAAAAATAAAAAAAAAATAGGGCTGGAGGTGTAAATCGGAGGTAGAATGCCCCTGGGTTCAATCCCAAGTACTGCAAAGTTAACAAACAAATGAAATACAATGAGAGCTTCCTACCGTGTTGCACACCTGGGATCCCAGCTGCTCAGGAGGCTGAGGCAGGAGGGTCACAAGTTAGAGGCCAGACTGAGCAACTTAGCCTGGTCTTGTTTCAAAATATAATGAAAAGGGAAAAGAATGTTGTTAAGTGGTAGAGTACTCCTGGGTTCCATACATCAGTCCACGGGGGAGAGAAAATGAAGATAGAGCTAAAGGTAAAGATGATAGAGATAGACATAGAGAAGAGAGAGAGGATATGAATGAATGAGAGAATGAGACAGACTCTCTTTTATCCTAAACACCTTTTGCCAGGAATAATACCCCAAAAGCCTTTGGATGCAGAGAGCCCAGTGTGGGCAGGCAGCTGCCTCCAAGGCTGACAGCAGGATGAATAAGGAAGCACACAGCGATGGTCATGGCCAAACAACCCTGCAGGCTGATCATCTTCTGGGCTCGGTTTAGCTTTTTTTTTTTTTTTTTTTTTTTTTTTTTTGGTGGTACTGAGGGTGGAACCCAGAAGAGTTCTACCTCCAGGCTATACTCCCAGACCTGTATATATATATATACATATATATATATATATATATATATATATATATATTTATATATATATATATATATATATTTTTTTTTTTTTTTTTTTTTTTTAATTTGGAAACAGGGTTTCACTAAGTTGCTGAGAGCCTCACTAAGTAGCTGAGGCTGGCTTCGAACCTGTGCGATCCTCCTGTCTCAGCCTCCCAAGCGCGGGGATTACAAGTGTGTGCCACCACGGCTGGCTCGGTTTAGCTTTTCTCCATTCTTATTTCATATCCTCACTGTGTGAGCTGCTTTCTGACCTGGGCTTGTTCCAACTCTCGGGTGCCTGTCTCTGCCCCTCCATGCTCTCTATACATTTTCCAGAACTGGTTCCCTGATCTCAGCTACGTGATCTTTCCCTGTCTCCCATTTTAATTTCAGGAGGAGAATCACACCTGTCTAGCAGCCCTCTTTGCATCCACAATGGGCCTCTTCATTGGTCACTGGGCAGCCTGTGGAACTGGTTCTGGGTGGCTGGTGTCCACACTTAGACTAGTCAGCGGTGTCTTTATTGATTTCACTTGTCTACCCCACGTTTTATGGCTTGTTTCTTCCTTCATATTGACCATACATTAGAGGGTCATGGAACCTCATCCTTGCCACAGGCCAAAGGCATCACATGTTACCGGGTGACGATGGTGGTACCCAAAGAAGACGCTTGACTTTGTGGATTCCTCAGGTCTTTCCCTAAAGCTTTAACCTCCTGAAGTCCTGGGGGTGGTCTTGCCCACTGGCGATGCCTAAACATCCCTTCTGTCTTCTATGTCCACACGGACTTGGCATTTTGGGATTTTAGGGCTCCTTCCTTCCTGTCGTCTGCAGCCACTTCAAGAAGAATGTGTCCAAGTTGGAAGAAGGCATTTTGATTCTTGATTCATGATGGTTTCTTTCAAAAGAAGGAACCCTACCATTCAGTTTGGGAAATAGGACATTGCGAACCAACAAGTAGGGTAATAATTTAGAGCTTGTTTTGTTTGTCTGTTTGTTTGTTTTGGTACTGGATTAAATCTAGGGGCACCCTACAACTGAGCTATATTCCCAGCTCATTTTATTTCATTTTATTATTTTATTCTACTAAGGATTAAACCCAAAGGTGCTCTACTACTGAAATATACCTCCAGCCCTCTTAAATTTTTTGTTTTGTTTTATTTTGGAGAAGTGTCCCTAAGTGGCTGAGGCTGGCCTCAAACCTGAGATCCTCCTGTCTCAACTTCCCAAACACTGAGATTATAGGGGTGGCTTGATTATGTTGATAGCCCTGATTGACAGGGCCCATTTATTGATTTTTTTTTTTTTTGCCACCACTTCAAGCCTCAAATTCATTGCTTTTCAAAACTTTTCCCACTTTAATCTCTACGTTCCCATGAAGAAGTTGTTCAGCGATTACATTGGCTCGTCGTCACATCGCCATGTTCAGGACTGGAGAGTGATATATAGGTCTACCTCTAAGCTCCTGTTTCAGTTACTGTCAATAGCCTTTCAGTTTGAACATCTTGTGTGTCTTGCCATTTTCTGTATCTTTACCCCAAATAACAAACAGAATGAAGTAAAAAGCCAACATTTTCTGGGCGGCGAGTGAAATAGCAGTAGCTTGGCAATGACTATCTCACATAGTCTTTCAACAACCAGGGAAAGCAGAGATTAGCAGTTCCAATTTATACATAAGAAAACTCAGGCTCAGGAGATTAAGCTACTTGCCTGGTTCATAAACTATATACATCACTATCCAGGATTTATTTATTTTTTACTTATTTATTTTTATTTTTTTGGTGGTACTGGGGTTCCTGGAAGCCCTTCTACATTGTGGGCTACACTCCCAGACCTATTTTTTATATTTTTATTTGGAAACAGGATCTCTTAAGCCAGCGCGGCTGGCTTCGAACCTGCGCGATGCTCCTGTCTCCGCCTCCCAAGCGCAGGGATTACAAGCCTGCGCCACCACGCCCGGCCTACTATCCAGTATTTAAATAAAGATCTTCTGGCCCCAAAAGAAGGAAACACTTCTTATTTTCCTTCAATTTCTTTATTAGTTAATAAGAACATTTCTAAGAGATAATTATTGCTTCACATTAGCCTCTTACTGTTGTTAAAAAGCATCAATGCCCTCAGTTAGCACTCCTTATATGTAATAAACAAATTGATGAATTTACTTGCTCCATCTGATGGTGACCTAAAGCTGCCAGGAAATCATTTCTGCTTTTCTTCTTGATTTGCAAGAAGAAGAGGCCCAGTAAAAGATAATTTTCAGACATAGGTACAATCGTGCCTTACACAAAGCTATAAAGTATGATGCCACATGAAAGAACTTATTTACTTCCATAAAATAAAAGATAATAACCAGCCAAAAGTGAACACACATTCATGGAATCTATACTGATAGACACACATGTAGGAGAACTGCAAGTGAAGGCGAAACTGTTGCTGTGTTTTCCAGAGTCCTCGATATTAGGAAGGACAGAATTTAAATTGCTACTAGTTACCTACAAGGTAGAGTTACTACATAGCTCAGAGACAGACCCAGGCTAGTCGCAGCAGCTGGAAAGGAGATTCTTTTTTTTTTTTAATTTTTTTATTTTTAATTGGTGCACTGTATTCATACATCATAGTGGGATACATACTTTTGTAGACATACATGCACACATTGCCCAGTCAGCCCCCACCCGATCCCCACCCCATTCTCTCCCTATCCCTCCCTCCCATGCTTGGCTTAGTGATTGACATCTAGTATTATAGCAATTTATCAAAAATTAAAAATGATAATCTCACATAACAGTTTCATTTGTCTGATTCTATACACGATGCATATTCTCTTATTGAAACTTAAAACCCTTAAGAAGTGTGAGGACCTCATTTATAGGACTAAATGTAGTCCAAGATAAGACAGGGAGACTGAAATGAGCACATCACAATCTATAGTTCTGGGTACACAGTAATAGATTTATGAACAGACTGCTTTTATTCTTTGCTGTTTCCTTGTTCTGCTCATCACTGAACATCCCTATAGGTTTTCTGTAGGCAGACAGAGAGAAACAGCCCAGGTAAAGACAGCAGGCTGGAAATGCTCCACAAAGCCCTAGGCAAGCATTATCAGATCCCTTTGGCTCTGGTCTGGGGCACCTGCGGGGTGGGGGGGCAGGGGGATGAGAACCCCCGCCTCTGGCCCGCCAGTTCTCAAGGTCTGCCTCATTTCTAGCCAGGCGTACTTGCAATTTTCCCCCCTTAAGTTGTGATTCTTTGAAATCTCATGATTAGCTTGTGAAGAGAAAAATTATATTGATGCGTGTCCCTTGCGTGGATATATCAGACATTAATTTGTAGTAACTATTAAACATTTTCCCGCATTTCTTTCTCTTTCCTTTTTTTTTTTTTTTTAACCCGAAGGCTCATAAATGCCAGCGGCCTTGACTCTCCCAGCACTAGGAGGTGCACCCTGGCCCAAGGCCAGGAGCATTTTCCTTGGCCCGCGGCTCACCACTGGATCTGATTTACAAAGCTGCTCCAAAGTCCTCTGGGGTCCACCTTTCCGGATTTGGAGGGTGGGAGGCGGGCGCGGCGCACAATGGGCCGCGTCCCCGGCGGGTGGCGCCCTGCAGGAGCCGGAGCGCAGCGCATCCCCGCGGGGCTGCGGCGGGCGGGCGGGCGGGCGCGCGGCGGGCGGCCCCTTATCGCGGAGCGCAGCGCCGCCGCCGCTTCCTCCCCGACCCCGCGGCCCCCGGGCGGCGGAAAGGCTTGGCCGGGCGGCCCGGCGGCGACACGCGCGGCCCGGCGGGCGAACAAAGGGGGGATGTGTGCGGCCGAGAGCCCGGAAAAGGGGCGCCCTGCCCGAGCCCATTGTTCGCCGCGCGCACATCCACACGCGCGGGACACGAAATTAACACATCCTGCCGCCGCTTATCAGACCATCGCCGCGGCCCGCAGGGGTTGTAATGGGGTGGCCGGCCCGGAACTCCAGCCCCAGCCCCCCTCCCTGCAGACGCTCTTTGTTTAAACACTGCCTTTAATACCATTTCTTAACAGGTGATACGGAGAGTCCCAAGATCGCCGGGTAGACAGTTTTTTTTTTTTTTTTTTTCATGCCGATACACATCAAGTCTTATAATAAATAAGCCAGGTAAGAGTCTTCAACACGTGGCATATTATTAGTAATATTTCTTTATTATCTCCATCACGGCCCTGTGAGTTTAGTGTTTTGTGTGTGTGTGTGTGTGTGGGGGGGATGCAGGGTTGAAGAAATAGATAAAAATGGAGTCTAGAAGGGGAATAAAATCTAACTTTAATCCAAGAACCTGGGCTAAAGTTCCTCAAATATTACTCCCTAAGCCAGTTCTTTTTTTTTCCCAGGCCCTTCTCTGTCAAATTCCTGGGAAATATGTAGAACCTACTGAATAAAAATTATAATTACCCTGTGCACAGTTAACAAGCTGAGAAACCTGTATTTTAGGGGACTCAAAACGTATTTATTGATCAGATAATGGAGTCCACAGTCAGCCAGGGCCCATGAGGATGACACACTAGGCCACAAGAGAAATTATCTGCATAACTGCTGGACCAAGGTCATCTTCATGGCCCCTCCCCATCCCCATCCTTAGCCATGTTTCTTTAAAAGAAGAGCTATGAACTCCCAAAACCTGTTTTCCTCTAGAGATCACACATACTCTCCTGTGTATTCCTCACTTTCCCAAATAAACCTCATTTCATGTCTCTGACCTGTGCTATAATTTTGTTCTTTTTATGGCTGAGTAAAATTCCTTGTGTACATATCTTTTTTTTTTTTTTCACTTCTAACTAAATACGGTTGTGAGTTTAGTTATATTTTGAGGGCAGAAATAAAATGGTGTTCCACTAGCTCTCCTCACCGCAGGCTGGTTGTCTAGAAATGCTTGGAACAACGGACACTTTCGTGAACTGGATGTATTATGATGTTCTGTGCATTTTAAGACATCCGTTCTCACTGACGTTTCTGATTTAAGGTTGTTCCGTTGAAGTGGGGTTTGCCGTTTCTCTGAAAAGTGTGTACTTTCCTGTCTACAGCAAGTGCTCAACTTGCTATAAAGAAGAAAAATAAAATGAACACTGATACATTTGAAACTAGTTGACTAATGAACATGGGTAATTTAGCTAGAGTTAGTATTTTCCCATTCATCCAATTTGGGATAATGTGGCCTAAAACTCTCTTCAGACTGAGTCTCTTTTGGGTTAATTGGGCCCTGTGTATTATTATGGAAAAATGTCAACCCACCTCTTAAACAGCTCAAGCTAGGGTCTCCCAGCACTTGAGATCACCCCAAAATTGACCTGTGCCAAGAGCTTTCTAAAGTCCAAATATTCTTCGGGGACAGAAACTGCAAAAATTAATAGGACATTGTTCATACCTGAAGTATCAACTCACTGGCTGACCAGGAAAGGTAATGACCAGCGTCTAAAGGAGGACACAAACGAGAATTCAGTACTTTCACCTGATAGTCAGAATGCTGCAGAGAGGTTCAAAGGCTTCAAAACACTCTTACATTTTTATCATCTACAAAGAAACTAAGAAATCATTTACTCAAGAAATTTGTTAAGTTTCCTTTTGGCAGTATTGCCTGCTATAGTTTGCATCTAGAAAATTTTCCCGAAGCTCATGTGTTGAAGGCTTGGTGCTATAAGGAGGTGATGGAAACTTCAGGAGAGAGGCCTAGTTGGAAGAGGTAGGTCACTGAGGGTGCGCCTCCAGGGCTATACTTTGTCTCTGGACACTGCTTTTGCATCTCTACTTCCCGGCTACTGTGACAAGAGCGGCTTTCCCTCACCATGCCCACTCTGCCATGATAAACGGCAATGGAGCCAGGTGACTATGAACAAAATCTCTGAAATCCTGAGTCAAAGTAAACCTTTCCTCCTTAAAGTGATTTTTCTTGGGCGTTTTGTCACAGCAACAGAAAGCTGATGAACACACTGTGTCAACAACAGAAAATAATGCTATATATCCTAATTGATGGAGTTTGTAACTTACTGACAGGAGAAAAGAACTAAAGACCTGAAACCGGAGTTAGTACAATTATTTGTTTATATAATATTAAAGAGAAGGTCAGGCCAATTATGTATGAGAGTCGAGCATTCTCGGCTGAGGAAAGAATAGGTGTGAAGTTTGCTGCTGCCATGGTTGGAACATGGTATATAATGGGAGAAAATGCAATACATTAGTGTGACTATAGTCTTCAAGTGTTTGACTGAGTTATAAGGTGGAGATTTTGATTGATTAGAAAGCTATCTTAGCAACTCAGGTCAAAGACAGTGACTGATGATGAGTACAATGATGGTGGTAACAAAACGAAGTGGCAGATTGGAGAGGTAGATACTCAGATGGTTGTGTGGATGGATTGTGGTAAGAGATTGGAGGGGACCAGATATGATAAAGAAGACCCCTACATGCCTGGCTTAGGCAACCAGATGGAGGGTGTAGCCATTCCCGAACAGTGAAATCTGGAGAAAAATCAGTCTGGGGGGATGGTAATGATGTAGATTTTAGACATGCCTGAATTTAAGGTTTTCTCCAGTCATGATACAACCAAGTAGAGCCTTAGAGCGAGTGGGGGAAGCAGATAGGTTTAGTCTTTGATGGCAGATGGATGTCCACACCTTCCTGCTTGATCATAAGAAAGCAGGTAAATTAATAACCATTTTATTCTTCTATTTCTGAATTCTTGAGTGAAATATATTTGTAATGCTATGCACATTTTATTCCTTGAGGGAAAATCTTCTAACCTCAATTGTGTTGTGGGGGTGAGAAATATGAGCCTGGAATGTTAATGCAGAGGTGAAACAGCTTCTGATTCCACATTCATGCACGTATGATTGTTCATGCCTGTGTGTGTGTGTGTGTGTGTGTGTGTGTGTGTGTGTGTGTGTGTTCTGGAGGGGAAGTTACCTCCATTTCTATTCTAGGGTAGGGATATGCTGGTGGGTAGAGATCTTATCTCTCTCTCTCTCTCTCTTTCTCTCTCTCTCTCTCTCTCTCTCTCTCTCTCTCTCTCTCTCTCATCTCCATCCTTGTTCTACTTCAAAGACTCATCCCTGGACAGACATGTTGTTTTCCAATATTCTTCCTTGAAGTCTGCATCTAGTTGTGAGGAATTTTTTTTCAGTATATCAATAAAAAAAAGTAAGAGCAGAGTTCACTGTTTCCTACTTTCATACCTCATATAAGAGCATGCTTTGTTTTTGAAACAAGCCGTTTCTGTACCATTTTAGTGTTAAAACACCATCTCCAGTGTTAATTAGTCATTCAGAGAACCTTTCTCTCTATGTAACATTCCCGATGGATCTCAGAAAGTTCTGGGTCAATGGGTAACTTAAAAGTCCTCAGCATCAACCTCTCTCTCATCTGAGGATAGGTTTCTGAGCTCCCTCTTGAAAATTTCCTGTGTAGAGAGCTCACTATTTTTGCAAGGCAATCTTCACCACCAATAGAAGGTTTCAATTCACATCCAAAGATCTAGAGATTTGTAAAAGATTTCAATAGTCATCAAGTGTGACCTATACTTTTCATAAAATCTTTGACACTCTGCCTGCTTTCTATTCAAATTCTTCCAGTAATAGGACTCTCATGAATGTTTGAGAAAAGCCTAGGTCCTTTACAAGAGAGCCTCTCAAATCTCTGGAAAGTTCCTGGGATACCTCCCACCTCCCACACTTGAAAACCTCTTCTCTGTAGACCATGCGTAATCAATTCCATCAAACATCCTTCTTGCAATACAACTTCAAGATCTCTCACTATCTAAATTGTCCTTTGCTTGATTCATGTCAGTATAGAAAAAAGAATTTGGCATGATAATTCAGGCGTGTTGACAATACCAAGTAAGGACACTGAGTGGAGATCAGGGGATTATCTATTACCATCAATCCTGCTTTAAAACCTTCTTTTACTGAATCTCAAGTACAGATAGCTCCTTTGGAGTTAAGATTAAAAAATATGCCTGAGCCCAATTTAACTAAAATATTTTTAAGACCACTATTGAATCTCTAGATTTTGAGAGCCAAAATGTGTGATTGATATGTTTTCCTGTTGATGTTCTAGGCAGTTGGTTTCAATGTGTACCCATTGAAACTATACACTGACATGTTATTTCTAGTTAACCAAACACTTAGGTTCTTCTTTTTCTTTAAGTTTACTTTTTCAGTTTTATATGCAGAATTTTTTTTGATGTATAGTTTCATGACTTCTCACAAATGTTTGCAGTCAGGTAGTCACCAACACAATCAAGATATAAAGCAGTTTATAAGCACAGACATTTCCCTGAGCTACTTGGTGATGGACAGCCCAGCCCCTACTCCATCAATTTCTGGCAGCCTTTTGTTTTACCCGTTTCCTATAATAATGTTGCTTTTTTTCAGGACATCACCTGAATTGAATTATATAATATGTAGCTTGTGTTCAGTTTCTAACAACCATGGATAAAGTTGCTAGAAATGCTATCTATGTGATTTGTCTAAGCATCAGTGTTTGTTTTTCTGTGGTAAATACCTCAGAGCCCACTGAGGTTGCTGCATCATATAGCAAATATAGGCTTAACTGAATGAGAAACAGCCACACTATTTTCCAAAATGACAGTATCATTTGGCATTCTTTTCAACAAGTGTGGAAATAAATTCTAAGCATACCTGTAACATCTTCCTACTATCCGCAGGATAGTTAAGACATTTGGAGGACACTACACAAATATAGTACCCACTTTTATGATTGATATTGGTAATTTATGTCTTGACTTTATTCTATTTTCTCTTTTGTTTTATTTTATTAGGTAGGCTAGAGGTTGATTTTTTTCATTGAGGTTTACCAAAAAAGTTGCTTTTAAATTTGTTGATCTTCTATATTATTTTAAATTTCATTGATTTCTAGTCTACCTTTTATTTCCTTTCTTCTGCTTGTTTTGGTTTAGTTTTTTCATCTTTTTATGATTACCAAATTTGAAAGTTTACATTATTGAGTCAGATTCTGCATTTTTTCTGTATATGCATTTAATGTTATAATTGTTTTCTGTTTCTTTTTTATACTCCATAAATTTCAGTTAGTCATATTTTGATTTTTGTTGATTTCAAGAAGATTTCTTAATCTCTCTGAAAAATTTTTTGACAGATGGGCTATTTAGAATTATGACCTGTACTAGTATTGGGAAGAGGTTTCAAAATGTATTAATGTACCAATATTGGGAAAGATTTCAAATTTTGAAAATATATCCTTTGTACAAAAGCCAAGATTGTCAGGAAGAAGGGCCTTTTTACATTTCTAAAGAGAAGTAAAGAAAGCCTAGAGCCAGGGAAAAGGGCCTCTTTACATTTCTAAAGAGAGACAAACTGACTCAAGGATGTGAGGAAATCCCAGATCTCAGAGAAGCAACTTAACACATCTTGGGAGGGTAACAAAAGGTGTGGAGAGGTCTGTGCCAAGGCAGAGCTGCCCCTCCACCTGCCTCAAAGGTGGCAGATCCAGCTGGGATGGAGGCAGAAGAAAACTGGGCTAGAGATAGGGCAGCCTATCTACATATCAAAGGACCTGCTGCAGACTTGGTCAGGATAAGAACACTCAGCATGCAGGGGGTTTTGGGGTGTGTTCTGGCATGGCAGTGTGAACTGTCTTCTGTATTTCTATCTTTTTAATAAACTTCTTTAAATCTTCAGCAAGAGTCCGGGCTAATGTGTATCTGTACTTAGCTCAGGACAAGGATCCGCGGTTTTTCTGTTTGTGTGATTGTGTTGGGGGAATTATTTCTCCCCTCACACACCGAACATATTTCACCATAACATGACCGATATCCAAATATAAGGAACTTTAAAAATTTTATTTCAAGTATTGATTTCTTTGAATATGTTCTGGTCTGAGATATATTTTGGTTTTTACTCTTTGTAATTTGTTAATGTATATTTTATGGCCAAAAGTATGGTCTATTTTAATATATGTTTATATATACTTGAAATAATTATGTATTCTATAATAATAAAATGGAATTTTTAAATAAATTTCAATTAGATCAAGTTGATCTATCTGTTCAGGTATTCTATGTGCTTCATAACTTGCTACCTTCTTGATCCCTTTAAATTCAGGTTCAAAAAGAAGAATGTTGTGGGACATGGTCGCACATGCCAATAATCACAATAATTGAGATAGGAGAATTGCAGGTTCGAGGATAGCCTCAGCAATCAGTGAGATCCTGTCCCAAAATAAAAAATAAAATAGGGCTGGGCATGTAGCTCTGAGGTAGAATGCCTATGAGTTCAATCTCCAGTAATCCTTGCTCCCCCCTGAAAAAAAAAACTGAAAAAAAAATCAAAGAATATTGAAGTGTGAAAATATAAATGTTGAATTCTTCATTTTCCTTTAAATAATGCCAATTTTTGCCTATTGAATTTCAATGAACTATTATTAGATGCATACATGTTTAAGACTATTACATCTTCTAGGAAAGTTGACCATTTATTTTTTTTAACCTTAATCATCATACTGATTCTAAAGTTCTCTTTGCCATAAATTAATATAATATTGCTACTTGTACTTTTGTACTTAGTTTTAGCATGGTATTTGCTTATATGTGACTTCACTTTTAGCCTATATATGTTTGTGTATAAAATAAAAATATACTACAAAAATATAATATGTATATAATTTTTAATCAAAGTACAACTTTAAATAACCCTATATCACTTTATATGTAGTGTAGGTAACTATAAAAATTTTTTTAGAATTTTTTTCCTCTTTTTTTATAAAATTGCTATTTTGTTTCACTTATTTATATGTTATAAACAAAGACATTGTTACTATTATTACTTCAAAGAAAAGTTATTTTTTAGATTGATATAAAAATAAACACAAAATACTCAATTTTACCTTCACTTATTCATTTCAACCCCCTTATTATTAATGTATATAATAATACATAGAAGCTTCTGCTTCTGATCAATATTGTTTGTCTTAGACTTAAATTTTTTTTTTTTTTTTTTTTTTTGCAGTACTGGGGATGGGACCAAGGGGCATTCTACCTCTGAACTACACCCCCAGTCCTATTTTTTAGTCTTTATTTTGAAACAGGGTCTCACTAAGTTGTGGAGGGCCTCATTAAGTAGCTGAAGCTGCTCACAAACCATGATCCTCTGGTCTCAGCCTCCCGAATGCTGGGGTTACAAGAGTGCACCACCACACCAGGCAAGAATTTTTATTTATTTTTAAACTCTCTATGGAGTTCATCTCTTGGCCTTGAATTCCCTTAGTTCTCAGTAACTTGAGAAAGTCTTTATAGGCCCTCTTTTTTTTTTTTTTTTTTTTTGGTGATACTGGGGTGGAACCCAGGGGCTTTTCTACCTCTAGGCTACACTCCCAGACCTATTTTATATTTTATTTGGAAACAGGGTCTCACTAAGTTGCTGAGAGCCTAAGTAAGCAGCTGAGGCTGGATTTGAACCTGTGTGATCCTCCTGTCTCAGCCTCCCAAGTGCTGGGATTACAAGTGTGTGCCACCACGCCCAGCTTATGTCCTTCATCTCTAAAGGATTGTTTTGCTAAATATAGTTTGCCACCATGACCAGCTTATGTCCTTCATTTCTAAAGGATTGTTTTGCTAAATATAGTTTTAGATTGGCAAGATTTTTTATTCTTTTTGTTTTTTCTTCACCACTTTAAAGAATCTATTACATTTTCGTTCTGCTCGCATGTTTTCCTGAAAAGAAGATGCTGGCCTCCTCCAGGTCATGGATGGACTTTCCCTTCAGTCCCTCCCAACAAGTTCATGGTGCAGATAGAAAGAAGCTCTCCATGTTTTCTTCACAAGAAAGATGAACAATTGCAAAACCTATCCAGACTTGGATCTGTGGGATACCTGTTATACCTGCTATCAGGGCACTAATCCCATAATGAGGGCTTCACGAACTTCCTGACCTCATCATCATCCCCAAACCACCCCTTTTAGTATTGCTACACTGCAAGCTAGGTGTGGTGGCACAAGCTTGTAATCCCAGCTCTTGGGAGGCTGAGACAAGAGGATTACAGGTTCAACACCAGCCTCAGCTGTGCTGGTGATGCCCTCTGAAACTTAGGGAGAACTTATTTCAAAGCAAAAAAATAAAAATAAAATAAAAATAGGGCTGAGGGTGTAGTTCAGAGGTAGGGTGTAGTTCAGAGGTAAGATGCCCTTGGGCATAATCTCCAGTATCACAAAAAAGGGAAGTTAAAATTCTAACATAAATTTGAGGTGTTAAGCACACAAACATTAATTCTATGTTATCATTCCACTGAACAACTCACTCACATGAGACTTTAATCTCAGGACCTTCCCCACAGTAGAAAATACTTAGACTGCAGTGCACTCATCCTATAAATTCAAAAGAGTAGGATGGGAAATGAAAGGCATCTCAATTTATTAATCTCAAACTTTTTATCCCGTTCCTCTCCTAAACAGAGTTTTTGAGATACCAGTTTTGACTCCTGGATTCAGGAATAAAATCACCAGAGATCTGATACCTCTGGTGTGGGGACAGGTGTGGTGTGTCCAAGAAATGGCAGGGATGAGGTGGGACCCCATTCACAGAGTCTCCTCTGATCAAAAGCCTCCTGTAGTCTGCCACTTGCTAATGAACCGCCCTTGCCACTCACCAGTCTAGGCCCACTTCTCTGTTCATCCTGGGATGTTTATATTTTCTTAGTATCTTGATGGTTTTTTCTCTATAGTTTCTATAGTTGGCTTTTCTGAAAGTGGCCAACAATTTGGGGAACCACTCAGTCCCAGCTACTATTGGGAAACTCCTCTGTGCTCCGCATCCTTTGTAGACTGTGAGCCTGTGCTGTGTCTTTACCCTTAGGAGGCTTACCACCTCTCTGAGGGAAGCTGATGCTCTGCTGAGTTAGTGATGGGAATATATCCTGAGAAAAGCACTGTTCAACGATTCCATCATTGCAAGTATACCTTCCAGTGTGCTTTCACACACTAAGACAGCCATGCCATCACTCAGCGTAGAAACTCACCAGACCATCCTTGTAACTATGATCTGTCATTGACTAGAATGTCATCATGCCACATATGATTGTATAAAGCTAGCATGATGACACGTGCATGTAATTCCAATACTGGGGAGTCTGACACAGGAGGATGACAGGTTTGAGGATAGCCTCATCAATTCAGCAAGACCCTCAGTAAACTAGTGAGTCCCTGTTTCAAAATGAAAATTAAAAAGGTTGAGGGTGTAGCTCAAAGGTAAAAGTCATCTGGGTTCAATCTCTAGTACCACAAAACAACAACAATAAAAAAGATCCAAGATAATTCTATGTTCATTTGAAAATCCCTGTTGTACTTCTTTTTACACGTTAATTTTGCTAATATTAGATTATTCTATTATACTAAAAGGGTGTTCTCTTGTTCTCTCAAAATTTATGGTATTCTTTTTTAGCTCATCAAATTACATGCCAAATATCATCATTATTGTTATTTTTTTCTGAAATGTACTTCATTTTCCTGGAGTAGCCAAGGGACCAGAAAACAAATTTTCATAACAAACCTTCTATATTTCAATACAGAACTTCCTGAAATATTTGTTTTACTATTTCAGACTTAATGTTAGCACGAGAGTATTCCTAGATTATTTTCTAAGTACATTTTAAAATACACCTTTTGGGATCCCAGTTGATCTCTTCAGTTTTTAAAGCATTCAAAAATATCCCACTGAGTAAATCACATAAAAATTACTATTTAATATTTTGGAATTCTTATTTTTTGTGTGACGCTGGGGATTGAACCTAAGACCATTCTACCGCCAAGATACATCCCTAGTCCTATTCTTTTTTTTTTTTTTTTTTTTTGAAACAGGGTCTTGCTAGGTTGATGAGAGTCTCACTGTTCACTGAGGCTGGCCAGAAAATAGTGATCCTCCTGTCTCAGCCTCCCAATTTTCTAAAAAGCAGATTCTAAAATATAATACATCAATAAGAATCAGAAGGTATTCTGACTCCATTACTGAGAAAACTATTCAGTGTAGCCACATGTAAAATTTACAATGGCAACAAGACATTTTGGCCATTTGTGTTGTTATTTTCTGGTGGCAGAAAAACAAGCTCTCATACATTTATACCTGGAGGAAATAAATGTTCTATGTGGCAGTGTCACCTGTGTGATCCCTGAAAGGACAAATCTGATCACACCAGAGACCACAGAGACCACCTTGTAGCCAAGAGATTTATTGGAGGGGCCGGTATGAAAGGAAGAGAGAGAGAGAGAGAGAGAGAGAGAGAGAGAGAGACAGACAGACAGACAGACAGACAGACAGGGAGAGAGAAAGAAGAATCCGGGAAGAGAGATAGCATGTGCTGGGATCAGGGTTATATAGAGGCTTGGGGTTACAGATTGGGGGCCAATAGGATAGGAGAAATGCTCTTTGAACTAATTGGCTAGAGTCCCATAGGAGGGGGTTGTGCGGCCAGGTAATTGGCTTGGGGTCAGGGGGAATGTCCCTTTCACTGATTGGCCAAGGGCACCAGGAGGGGGCAGGTCTCCCAAGTAAGTGACCAGGTTCGGTCAGAGGGGGATGGTAGCCTAACTGGTCAGACTAGGGCCTTTCAGGAGACTTAGCTTATGAGGGGAGGTCTGAAATAAGAACCTAATTCATCTAACAATCCCACCTTCAACTACACAGCTTAGGAGAGCAGGTAGGCTGTGCGAATTATCCTTGAAAAAATATTGTAGGATGAGCAGGTACTTGAAAATTAAAGCAAAATTAAAAAGTGATAACTGCTATTCTGTGCTGTTCAGGCACAATTAGAGTGATACCTAGACACAGCAATGATTTAAGCATATGCATCATGACAATTATTCCTGAGTGCAAAGATAGACAGGTCAAAATTTTATCTTTGTATACCTGTGGCTACTTAACTCGAATAGCTTATTTAGCAAAGAATACTATTCATATTAAACAATATGTAGCATATTCAGTGTAAAACTTAAAGTGGTATGAGCCTGTTATATGTGAATATCTCACTTGTTATTGTTTGATACTAACAGCAATGGAGGATCTTTTATTTGATTTTATCACAACTCACTTGACTTCTCTTCTTGCCCTGAATACTACCTAGGTTTAAGATGATTGAAAACAGTGATCCTCCAGATGATAAGCCCTTCTTTGTGATAGGAGCACCAAAACCTAGCCATTTATAAGGCGACAGTCTACTGAAAGTTCATGCACTTCCTGAGGGGCGAAGCGAGGTTTATTTGCAAGCTTTCTGGGCTCATTGACTTTAGTCGCCTCTACAGCTGTTTCACTTGGCTTGTTGTCTTTACTGCAATGGAATGATGGTCCATCTAATTCAACCTGCAGTATTCGGTTCATTTAACCAGGTCAATGGTTAGTTGTGCGTGTGGGCATGCACGTGTGTGCAAAGGGGAGTGTTTCTGTCCCTCTGTGTGTTTGTGTGTGTTCCCTAGAACAAGGCAACTAGCAAAGACCAAGTAATATGATAAATAAATGTGTTTGCTACAAGTCTTCAATCAGATTCATCCCTCAAGTCAGTATACGTTTTTGATGATATCTTTAGTTTTAGACTATGACTCTGTTTTCCTAAGTAAGAGGTCAGATACTTCAAAGAATCACAAATCATTGGATGGCACAAAAGTCATGAGTAACTATTAATCACAGATAATACTGAAGAGTATGCATAGTGGGGGAGTTTACTACTTCATGCATTACTATATTGTTTGAATTTTTAAATAATGACACATACAATTGCATCATAAAATATCAGGAGGAAGAATCAGTTAAAAAAGATAAGATTTGATGGTACTCCATTATAACGGAGCCAGTTACAATGCCAGTTACTTTTCACCAAGCCAGTGAGTGAGAGTGGAATGTGTACAAAATTTAGTTGTATTCTGCCTTTTGAGATAAGCACAAGCAATCACAGGCCTTTCTTTTGCTTCACTTTATGTTTTTTACTTTCTTTGTCATTACATTTTATTAAAAGATGAGGTGGGATTCATATAACAAAAACTAAACCCCTTACTACATTCAGGAAGTTAAGAAACAGCCACATCTACCTAGTCCCAAAGTTTTTAAACACTTCAAAAGAAAATCTGATACCTAATATACAAGTGTTTTCTTTGTTCCTTTCTCATCAGTCCTGAGAAACCACCCATCTACTCCTGCTTCTATGGCTTTATCTGTTTCAGATGTTTTCTGCAAAAGGAATCACACAATATGTGGCTCTGTGTCTAGATTCTTCCACTTAGCACAACTATTCCAAAGTTCGTGCACATTGTAATATGTATCAGTAATTTATTCCTTTCTATGGTTGAATAATATTCCATTGTATACATAGATTTTAATTTTCCATCCACTCTTTTGTTGATGAAAACTTTTGTTGTGTCCGCCTCTTAGATGTTATGAATAGTGCTGCTATGAACATTTATGTAAAAGTATTTCTTTGGCTACCTCTTTTTAATTTTAGAGATTACAAACTTACCTAGTAGTGGAATTTCAGATGGTCATTCTATATTTAACTTTTTGAGAAACCATCACACTATTTTCCACTGTATGTTACCCCAAAAGATCCCTTGTTTTCCTCTCATTCTTTCTTCTTTCTGCCTTACCCAATTATAGAAGACAACCTTGCAGAGAGAACACTTTATCTTTGGGTCTAGCTTGCTTTTACTATTTATGTGGGAGAATCACTTAATTTTCAGAGCCCTGGTATTTTCCCTCTATGAATGAACATACAGTTTCCTTCAAAGGGTGTTGAGAAGATAAAATGCTATATCATTTATTAAAGTGCTTGGAAATTGTAAGCATTAGATATTTACCAAAATATGTACTGAGTAAAGTCAAATAATTCTATAAGGTATAAGACAGCACATTTTTTTAGCTACTTAAGGACCTCTCTTCCTACCACACTTCATATCATACTAAATTTCCCTGTCTATTAAAACACAATCATGCAATTGTAATTATATTCGAGTTTAAGAAAGAATGGAAGAAAGAATACATCAACTTGGTGATTATGTTTTCCTCAACTTTATTCTGTCTAGTTCACAAACATATCAAAGTCAATCACTAAGCCTAACATGAGAAGAAGGGGTGGGGGAGGGAATGGGGTGGGAGGTGATGTGTATATATATATGCCTCTACCATCTTGTACCCCATTAAGATGCATGACTACACCGCACCAATTAAAAATTTAAAAAATAAAAAAGGAAACGGAAACGTCGGTATATTAAAGGAGGTGTGTGCCGCCAGACCCCTGGAGAAACCGGACCCACTAAGACGCTGGGTTCTGGGCAGGGGTCGCGGGCTGGGCACGCCAGATGGGGCCCGGGTCGCGGGACTCTGGGCCCCTGCCGAACTGCGCGTAGCACGCCAGACCCCCGGAGAAACCAGACCCAGTAAGACGCTGGGTTCTGGGCAGGGGTCGCGGGCTGGGCACGCCAGATGGGGCCCGGGTCGCGGGACTCTGGGTCCCGGCCGAACTGCGAGTAGCACGCCAGACCCCTGGAGAAACCGGGCCCAGAACAGAAAAAGATAAAGAAAAATATCGGAGAGGTGGTAAGAAAGCCGTTATGGATGCCAGGACACTGGAGATGCAGACAAAACTTATCTAAATGCACTGGAACTTATGGAAAAATTCGCCGTGAAAGAGGACTGCTATTTCTCTATATTGTTAAGAATCTCAGACATCACATATAAGGAGAGAGTTTAGCGGAGACCAAGGAGAAATGCGGTGTTGAAAGAGTTCTTCGCGATGGTGGTAGAGACTTGTATTCAGGAGAAGCAGAAACCGGATCTTACCAACTTTATTTTTTTTGGAGAAATTACACCAAATGTCGAATGCTACCATCACGCATGCTTAGGAACACTGGACAACATTCAGAGTGGAAAAAGAGCCTGGGAAGGATTTGAAACGGTGGAGGCAGTGGCAATGCCAGTGGCCAATATTCGGGGGAGGCAGAGATCTGATACATTACAACTGGAACCTTTGAAATACTAACCACAGAGACAGTGATCGGAACCTGCTGAGGGGTTAGGCGGGCGCCGGGGCCAGTGGCCGACATCGGAGCTTGCTGTGAGGCAAGGCCACTACTGAGGCCTCTGTGGCCGGAATTGGAACCTGCAGAGGGGTTAGACCGAGACTGGGGCCAGCGAGGCCGGCATTGGAGCCTGCCTTGATGCAAGGCTTGTGCTAGGGCCTCCGAGGTCGGGTCCGGAACTTGCTGAGGGGTTAGGCCGGTGCTGGGGTCAGCGAGGCCGGCATCGGAGCCTGCCGTGAGGCAAGGCCGGTACTGGGGCCTCCGAGGCCAGGATAAGAGCTTGCCGAGGGGTTAGGCCGGTGCTGGGGCCAATGAGGCCGGCAGCGGAGCCTGCCATGAGGCATGACCAGTGCTGGGGCCTCCGAGGCCGGGATCGGAGCATGCCGAGGGGTTAGGCCAGTGCTGGGGCCAGCGAGGCCGGCATCGGAGCCTGCCTTGAGGCAAGGCCGGTACTTGGGCCTCCGAGGCCAGGATAAGAGCCTGCCGAGGGGTTAGGCCGGTGCTGGGGCCTCCGAGGCCAGGATAAGAGCCTGCTGAGGGGTTAGGCCGGTGCTGGGGCCAGCGAGGCCGGCATCGGAGCCTGCCTTGAGGCATGACCAGTGCTGGGGCCTCCGAGGCCAGGATCGAAGCATGCCGAGGGGTTAGGCCGCTGCTGGGGCCAGCGAGGCCGGCATCGGAGCCTGCCTTGAGGCAAGGCCGGTACTGGGGCCTCCGAGGCCAGGACAAGAGCCTGCCGAGGGGTTAGGCCGGTGCTGGGGCCAGTGAGGCCGGCATCGGAGCCTGCCTTGAGGCATGACAAGTGCTGGGGCCTCCGAGGCCGGGATCGGAGCCTGCAGAGGGGTTAGGCCGCTGCTGGGGCCAGCGAGGCCGGCATCGGAGCCTGCCCTGAGGCAAGGCCGGTACTGGGGCCTCTGAGGCCGGGATCGGAGCTTGCCGAGGGGTTAGGCCGCTGCTGGGGTCAGTGAGGCCGGCATCGGAGCCTGCCGTGAGGCAAGGCCGGTGCTGGGGCCTCCGAGGCCAGGATAAGAGCCTGCTGAGGGGTTAGGCCGGTGCTGGGGCCAGCGAGGCCGGCATCGGAGCCTGCCTTGAGGCATGACCAGTGCTGGGGCCTCCGAGGCCAGTATCGGAGCATGCCGAGGGGTTAGGCCGCTGCTGGGGCCAGCGAGGCCGGCATCGGAGCCTGCCTTGAGGCAAGGCCGGTACTGGGGCCTCCGAGGCCAGGACAAGAGCCTGCCGAGGGGTTAGGCCGGTGCTGGGGCCAGCGAGGCCGGCATCGGAGCCTGCCTTGAGGCATGACCAGTGCTGGGGCCTCCGAGGCCGGGATCGGAGCCTGCCGAGGGGTTAGGCCGCTGCTGGGGCCAGCGAGGCCGGCATCGGAGCCTGCCTTGTGGCAAGGCCGGTACTGGGGCCTCTGAGGCCGGGATCAGAGCCTGCCGAGGGGTTAGGCCGCTGCTGGGGCCAGTGAGGCCGGCATCGGAGCCTGCCGTGAGGCAAGGCCGGTACTGGGGCCTCCGAGGCCAGGATAAGAGCCTGCTGAGGGGTTAGGCCGGTGCTGGGGCCAGCGAGGCCGGCATTGGAGCCTGCCTTGAGGCATGACCAGTGCTGGGGCCTCCGAGGCCGGGATCGGAGCCTGCCGAGGGGTTAGGCCGCTGCTGGGGCCAGCGAGGCCGGCATCGGAGCCTGACGTGAGGCAAGGCCGGTACTGGGGCCTCCGAGGCCAGGACAAGAGCCTGCCGAGGGGTTAGGCCGGTGCTGGGGCCAGCGAGGCCGGCATCGGAGCCTGCCTTGAGGCAAGGCCGGTACTGGGGCCTCTGAGGCCGGGATTGGAGCCTGCCGAGGGGTTAGGCCGCTGCTGGGGCCAGTGAGGCCGGCATCGGAGCCTGCCGTGAGGCAAGGCCGGTACTGGGGCCTCCGAGGCCAGGATAAGAGCCTGCTGAGGGGTTAGGCCGGTGCTGGGGCCAGCGAGGCCGGCATCGGAGCCTGCCTTGAGGCATGACCAGTGCTGGGGCCTCCGAGGCCGGGATCGGAGCCTGCCGAGGGGTTAGGCCGCTGCTGGGGCCAGCGAGGCCGGCATCGGAGCCTGCCGTGAGGCAAGGCCGGTACTGGGGCCTCCGAGGCCAGGACAAGAGCCTGCCGAGGGGTTAGGCCGGTGCTGGGGCCAGCGAGGCCGGCATCGGAGCCTGCCTTGAGGCAAGGCCGGTACTGGGGCCTCTGAGGCCGGGATTGGAGCCTGCCGAGGGGTTAGGCCGCTGCTGGGGCCAGTGAGGCCGGCATCGGAGCCTGCCATGAGGCAAGGCCAGTACTGGGGCCTCCGAGGCCAGGATAAGAGCCTGCTGAGGGGTTAGGCCGGTGCTGGGGCCAGCGAGGCCGGCATCGGAGCCTGCCTTGAGGCAAGGCCGGTACTGGGGCCTCGAGGCCAGGATAAGAGCCTGCCGAGGGGTTAGGCCGGTGCTGGGGCCAGCGAGGCCGGCATTGGAGCCTACCGTGAGGCAAGGCCGGTACTGGGGCCTCCGAGGCCAGGATAAGAGCTTGCCGAGAGGTTAGGCCGGTGCTGGGGCCAACGAGGCCGGCAGCGGAGCCTGCCGTGAGGCATGACCAGTGCTGGGGCCTCCGAGGCCGGGATCGGAGCATGACGAGGGGTTAGGCCGGTGCTGGGGCCAGCGAGGCCGGCATCGGAACCTGCCGTGAGGCAAGGCTGGTACTGGGGCCTCCGAGGCCAGGATAAGAGCCTGCCGAGGGGTTAGGCCGGTGCTGGGGCCAGCGAGGTCGGCATCGGAGCCTGCCGTGAGGCAAGGCCGGTACTGGGGCCTCTGAGGCCAGGATAAGAGCCTGTCAAGGGGTTAGGCCGGTGCTGGGGCCAGTGAGGCCGGCATCGGAGCCTGCCGTGAGGCATTACCAGTGTTGGGGCCTCCGAGGCCAGGATTGGAATCCTGCCAAGGGGTTAGACCGGTGCAGGGGCCAATGGCCAGCATCGGAGCCTGGCGTGAGGCAAGTTCACTCCTGCGGCCTCCAAGGTCGGGACCAAAGCCAGCTTAGGGGTTTGACCGGTTCAGGGGCCAGCGAGAACAGAACTGGGTCCTCCCATGAGGCAAGGCCGCTGCGTGAGCCAGCGAGGTCTGGATCAGTCCACTGAGTAGCCAGGCCACTACTGGGACCATCAAGAGTGGGATTGGTACTTGCAATGCAGCATGCACAGAGAAATATCGCAGAAAATATAAATCAGACGCTTCTCTTAATCAGCAATAACTAGGAGGAAAAGGGCAACAGGAAGAGGTTGAGCTATAGAAAGGGCCCTATAGTGAAGCAACTAATGTGACCAATCAGAGGGTATGTAATACTGGAGGACGGAGCCTCTTTAAAATGCAGGAGGTACATAAACAAATGTATCAAAGTAAATCACCAAAGAAATGTGGGATGGAGGGAGGGGGAGGGAATGGGACGGGGGCTGGAGGAGGGCTAATTGGATGATGTGTGCTTGTATATCCTCTCAAGTCTTGTACTCCAATGTGATTGATATATGACTACAATGCGCCAATTTAAAAAATAAATTAATTAAAAAAAAATAAAGGAGGTGTGTGCTTTGTGATTCTGCAAGTTCTGGATCATGAGCACTTGCTTTCAAAGAATTTCATTCTGGATTTGTCTCAGATTATCATCACTTCCCTGCTCATAGTCCCCAAAGGATACCTAAGTGGTTTAGAGAAAACTCCAGTGTCATTTCTCCATCCTGGGAAGCCCTCTGTATTTCTATCCTCACTGTATGGTTTGGGATGTGAAATGTTCCTCAATGTCGTATCTTGAGAACATGGTCTCCAGTTCAGCAAATTGGGAGCTTTGGGGAAGTGGTTGGATCTTGGGGTCTCTGACATCATTAGTGGCTTACTCTTTCGATAGCTGCATGGACTACTGGGCGGTGGGACATAGTTGGAAGAAGCAATCACTGGGGGTGTCCCCTGGAAGGATTAAGCTTCTCTCTGGCTCATTCATCTCCCTCTGCTTCCTGGCTTACAGAAACGGGGCATCTTACCTCTGCCATGCCTTCTGCCTGGTACTCCGCCTCACCATAGACCCAGAGTGATGGAGTCAGCCAACCATATACTAAGACCTTCGAAGCCACATGCTAAATAAATCTTCTGTCACCCAATTTGTTCTTGTTGGAAAGTTTGGTCACAGAAACCCAAAGCTGAATAGCACAGGTAGCCTTCCCTAAGCACATATTCGGCTCTAATGCTGGAGCTCATCTGCTATAGTGACCCCCCCCTCTTTTTGTTCTATTTTCTGTGTACCCTGAGCTTCCAGTGCATTCCTTACATTTCTTCTTTCTTGAATGTTCTCTCTGCAGACATCAACAGAACTAGCTCAACAGATCCTTTACACCAATAGTCAATAGGCACCTTAGCAGAAAAGTTTTCTCTGAACATCAAATACACAACAATTTCCCAACCCTACTGCTACTCTTTGTTCCCTTTTATCCAACTGTACTTGTTTTCTGCAACAATAGCATCTGCTGCAGTGTTATGCATTTATTTATTTATTGTTTACATTCTTTTTTACAGTTTAAGTTGTTTAGAAAAAGGCCTGGGCTTCCTTTAGCACCTAAAAAATGTGTGTGGGATACGGTAGGTTTCTCAATAAATAGTTGTGCAAAAATGGCCATTAATATAATGAATAATATCACAAAACCCTAAATTCTTTTCTCAGACATAGTACAGTCATTATTGCCCACTGAGGCAAAATTAAAACTTTTGTTAAATCCCTCCTTATTTCTCAATGAAATATGAAAGATTTAAAAAGAGAATATGTGTTAATGTAGGTTATAAACTCCCACAAGGCTGAGGTTGTCCTCTTACATTTGTTATAGGAAATAGGCTATTATGAGTGCTGAATTAATATGCATCATGATTGATTTAAAATGCATGGTGTTTTGCACTGGTATGCAGCCAACATCTATATTCAATTAAATAATCATTACAGTTGCCTGCGTTTGTACATTACCCTAATGGCAGGAGCCACACTCCTTCCAAGGGCTGGATTTTATTTTGGGATGATAGAGGTGACATCTCAAATCTGCTTGAGAGGCAGACATTCAAAATTCTGTCCTCATAAATTAGTATGTGCAAAGTGGAGAGTCGACTCCGATGAGTACCTAATTTTAAAATCTCCTCGTGCATGTGAAAAGAAAACAAAGCAAACCCTCTCTTCCATAAAGCTTTGGGGATAAGTAGTAGAACAGGTTTGCATTAAGCTTAACTGTAAAATGTGTCACTTTTCCTTGTAGCTGAATCTGCAGGCAGCGTCTCTTCTTCTGTTGCTAATTCACCTGCTCTGCCAGGTGTCCTCACCCACCATATGTATAAATATTTGTCTAAATTCTCTCGTTCTTACCATTATGTTTTTGTGTATATTAGAAGAACCAGAGCAAGAGCCAATTCGTGATGGAAGAACATTCCCAGTATTCTTTAGGCTGTTGATGACTTTGGCCTCTCTGACTTGTCCCTCTTGGACTTGGATGGTATAAGGCAAATTTCCCTGAGATACATATAGTCTCAGCACATTAAAAAGTAAAAGAAAAAGGTAACGTGTTATCTTTCCCAGAGTCTCAAGTTTCATGCATGTGTGAGCGTCATCTTTCTCACATGGACCTTTCTTTGGGAATCATTTTATGCTCACATTTTTTATGTTGTGACAAGGTTATTGGCTTTGAAGTCAGACAGACTTGGGCTTGAATTTCACCTTTTTTTTTTTTTTCACTCCATACTGCTGCCATCTTGAGCAAATTGCTTGATCTCTCCGGACCTCAGCTTCCTCATCCGTGAAATGTGTGAAACTGTAGGGCAGAGATGCTGGGCAGTTCTGGTCCACATCCTTGCTCATAGATCACCTTCCCCATAAGTCCTGCCCTGACCACCCCATGCAAAAGGATGCCTATCCCTTGTGGTACAGGAAGCATTGAATACCTGTGTAGCTCATTTCAGAGGCTCAATTCACAAATCCATCTCTACCTTGGTCCCCTAGGACAAGTGCTGGTTCCAGAGCTGTGTTATCATGTGTTTCAATAATGAATACATTTATCTCAGCAGATCCAGTTCCAAATGCTGTCAAAATAAGAGTTCTTCACTTACACAGAGCTTAGAAGAAAAGTAGGACCTGCCCTCCTATAACCCTCCCCCACAAAAACAATTGAAGGCTAACAAGTAAACAATAAAAAAAAAATCAGAGTAGAATAAACAGAAGTCAAGAAGTTGTATTTCATCAACCAATATGCACATCAAATCACTCTATACCTCCTGATCGCTACACATATTCTTCAAAGGAAAGAATCTTACCTACTCTAACACTGATTATGTTTTATCATTCCATATGGCTTTCATATGGATTTTGCCTAGAAGCAAGTTGGCACCAAGGGAAATCCTGTGAAACACAGTCAAAAAGTTAGGAGTTGAGTTTCATCTTTTATTAATTGGCTGAATGAAACTAGGAGAGTTGGTAATCATATTCCTTGAAGATAACCTTACCTCATTTCACTCTTGGCCACCATTACTGCTATTTGAGAGAGACAGAGACGTGGTTAGTCTGTTCTATCTTTGAGGGTCTCAATAATTTTTTGCCAATGTGCTGTTTTGGTCTGAAAAGTTGAAAACATTTCCAAGTAGGATATGGTTGGTCTTAAGCCAGACTGACCTGCAGTGCAGACATGACAGACATTTTTAAATGTACTTACTAAAAACTATTTTTAGTCATTATAAGTTCTTAACTATTAATATTGAATTACATCTTCAGGAAAAAAGAAAATATCTATAGAGACAGGTAGGATGTCTTTACATTATAGCTTTGTTTCATATTATTTATATGGTCTTCTGTGTCATTTGTAATTTCTGAGTTTCAGTGCTTTCATAACCAAAATGGGCATGATAAGCCAAGTATGGTAGCATACAACTATAATCTCAGTACTTTGGAGGCTGAAACAGGAAGATCACAGATTTGTGGCCATCCTCATTAACTTAGCTGATTAAAAATAAAAATAGGGCTGTAGGTACAGATCAGAGGTAGAACCTCCCTCCTGGGTCTGATCTCCAGGCTCACACACACAAAAAGAGGCACAATAATATCTAACTTTCAGTATTTTAGGCAAGATTAAATTAACAAATGCCTCTAATATATCCAGACTGAGCTGGTCTGTTTTGTGCTTTATTATTTTTGAAAGGACTAAAGTTAAGCTGATAGAACTCATATGGTCTAATATTAAACTATAATATCTTAGGTTTTCTGTAAATTTTAGGCTCCAATTCCTGGAAGAATACAAGTTTATGCCCTAATTTAACTCCTACAATAAAACACAATTTGTACATGTACCCAATCATCGAAATTTTATTATTAAAATACAATTACATTCACTTGAAGACGGGATAGACATTGTGATAGAATTCTTCCTACACCACCTCATTGCCAAGAGAGATCTCTTTGCAATCCTGGAAGAAGAATGATTTGAATATCCAAATATTTGCACGTAGACTTTCCTTTTAGTGTATTATATAGATTAAACACTCCTCCCTCCCAAGCTCAGTGTGTCTAATAAAATATATAGGAGATTTGGGAAAAATCTGGCTTTACAATGTTTTTGACCTTCTATTTGGATTTTGAAATATGTTTTTTTAAGATGTTAACATTATGTCTAAATAATGGCAGCCAATAATTCTAAAAGAAAGATTCCAGAGGTACAAGAGTAGATATATGACGTTTATTTATTTATTTATTTAGTACTGGGGATTGAACCAGGCACATTCTATGACTGAGCTATATACCCAGCCCTTTTAATTTTTCATTTTGAAACAGAATTGTGCTAAGTTTTTGGGGGTCTCATTAAGTTGCATAGGTTGGCCTCAAACCTGTGATCCTCCTATCTCTGTCACCCAAATACTGGGACTATAGGCACTGTGCCACAATGCTTGGTAACAGCATCTTTTAGAGGGTCTTACGATATGTTATTTATTTCGCATTAGTCCTCTTTGAAGGTAGGCTCATTTGACTTTCTCTCTGTTGACTATTCCTCACATTAACTCATTCATAAATCTTTTCTAGCCTTTACTTTCAAATCCAATGAAGGGTTTCCCATCATTTCTTCCTGCCCCTAGTATAATTTTTGGGAGTATCAGAGTTTTTTCTTAATTTTGCATCTGTTTTCTGGTCCACGGACTTGGACCCGCCCTCTTGCTAGTTTTCCAAAGCCCTAACCCTGCTCAGCTGAGCTGAACTCTGTGAGACTCTGACCTTCTGGAGCTGTGAATATCCCTGTCTTCATATTCTCTCCTGACTCCACTGATCTTTCTGGAATGTTTCTAAGACCATGCTACTCTCCTGCCTAACCTATATATAATGACTTCTATCCCAGAAAAATCGAAGATTCCAGAGAATATTATTTAATTTTCTCAATAAGCTCTTCTTTTCAATAATTCTACTTATAAACGAATCAAGAAAACCCTACCATAGAGTTTCAAAACCAAATAAGTGTCTGGCAGCTTCAATAGTTCCGTGCTTTCTGTAAAGATAACATAAGTAACTAATGCTGCCAAATTCTCAAAAAATAGATATTCGATGCTGTTTCTCCTAAACCCATCTGTGCAAACTGGCTGCAATACAATCAGCTACATGAAGTTTAAGTTAGTGCACATCAGGACAGGCAGCTGTAAGGTTAGGCATGGTGATGTTATTAATGAAAATAAATTATTCACAGTTTTTCATAGCCTCTTTGATACAGTAATCTGGACTCTTGGGGTAAAAAATAAAAAGTCATATCTTAATTTGTGGAGATCAAACTTTAGGTGAGAAATCAAACTTCCAACCTCTTTCAGTTTTTAAGAATCAGGGAACGTGTAGACTGTTACTTAACTCCAGGATGTTTTTACTGAGATGCAGCAGATATAATTCCTAGTTTCTGTTTTTGGATTCATATGTCTTCTTTCACCAAGTTTGAAAAGGCGAAAAATTTAATCCTCTAGAAGCGGAAACAGAAACATTTGGTCCTACGTGATCCTTAGTTCTTAACCTAATGTGGCAGCTCATGGGGAAGCTGTCTGAGCTGCAGTCCTAATTGCTCTAACTTGCCTCCCGCGTGTACGCATGGAACGGGCAGGAGTGAATTTGCGCTGACAACTCATCTTCTCAGTTCTGTGGCTCTGAACATCCTTCCTTGGCACGGGGCTGTTTCTGTGCAAATCTAGGGTGGGGGGACGTGTGGGCATCTGAGTCGCTGTTGCCAGTGAGGAAGCTGGTTTATTCTCAGAATATCACCGATGGACACCGAGATGAGCATGAAACTATGGCATTCAAGTGTTTTGTGAAACATGTAGTGGCAAGGGTTCGATGAAATATTGCTTATTGACAGCTACATTCACTAAGAATGTAAACACTAAAGTCAAGGACCCATCCTGTATCAGGTATTGCAATATCAACTTCCCAAGACAGAGGGGAACGACCAAAAATCTTCTCACTGGCAAATACTCAAGTGCTGTTTTTTAGGTTTTGTTTAGATGCTGGGGATAAAACTCAAGGATACTTTGGTACTTTCTCTGAAGTAAACCCACATCTCTTTTTTAATCATTATTATTTTATTTTATTTTATTTTTTGGTGGCACTAGGGGTGGAGCCCAGAGGCTTTCTACCTCTGGGCTGTACTCCCAGACCTATTTTATATTTTATTTGGAAACAGGGTTTCACTAAGTTGTTGAGAATCTCACTAAGTAGCTGAGACTGGCTTCGAACCTGTGATCCTCCTGTCTCAGCCTCCCAAGTGCGGGGATTACAAGTGTGTGCCACCACACCCAGCTATTTTATTATTTTGAAACAGGGTTTTGTTAACTTGCTGAGGCTGGCCTCCTGTCTCAACCTCCCAACTACTGGAATTACTGGTGTGTGCTACCATACCGTCCAAGTGTTAAGTATGGATCTCCAAAATAGGAATTATTATCCTCACCTTGAATATTTATGTGGTGAATTTTTCATATACATGTATACATAAACACTGACACACGCAAACACACACACATGCACACACAACAAGGTAGTTATTAAATCCATGGTGGCAAATGCCAAGTCATCGATAAAGGCTTGCTGAAATAAAAATGAAACCACGTGCAGCTGACCTATAATAAATGTATTCTCTAATTTGATCACATTGTAGTTGGTGAGATATTAATATAATTGACATGGCCATTTACACAGGGGAGAAAATTTTCCCAATGTATTAGCCATAGGTGGGAGATTTGAAGCTTTGAAGCATATTATAGAAAGATTTGACTCTCTGCTAAACTAAGACCTTTGAAAAATAGTGACTCAAAGCTGGGCTTGGTGGTGCATGGCTATAATCTCAGTGCTTGGGAGGCTGAGATGGGAGAATCACAGGTTCTAAGACAGCTTCAGCAACTTAATGAGCCCTCTACAACTTAGATCCTGTTTCAAAATAAAAAAATAAATAAATAAGCCTGAGATTATAGCTTGGAGATAGTATGCCCCAGGTTCAATGCTCAGCAACTCACACACACACACACACACACACACACACACACACACACACACACACATCAGTTACCTTTTATATTCTACTCAAAGGCTGATCATTTCTGGCAACAATAGCTACTCAGTTTTCTTTATAACATGATAAAGCCCTAATAAACCCATCAGTTCTAGCCGTAGCTAAAATCAAATAGAGTGAACCCTCTTCATCGTCCCGGCCATTTTTCTCCCAGACCCTTCCTTATTCTTTATACTCAATCCTTGGAGAAAGTAAATCGTTGAAGAAAGTTTTCTTCAGATTTTATCAGCATTTTCTACTTAAAATGTTCTGCCATCTGAGGAAATTGAGCTGTTCTCTAGAAGACAGAAGGATCGGTAGGGAGGAGGGGTCTGAGCTGCCAGCTGCTCCATGCTATCAGCATTTCCTCAAAGTCTTAGGGGTTACTTTTACACACTCTTGTGATTTTTTAATATTCAACATCATTCTGTCATTCTGTACATATATATTTTATTTATTTATTTATTTATTTATTTATTTATTTATTTATTTTTGGTGGTACTGGGGATGGAACCTAGAGGCTTTCTACCTCCGGGGTATACTCCCAGACCTTTATTAAAAAATATTTTATTTGGAAACAGGGTCTCACTAAGTTGCTGAAAGCCTCACTAAGTAGCTGAGGCTGGCTTCGAACCCCGTGCGATCCTCCTGTCTCAGCCTCCCAAGCACGGGGATTACAAGCGTGTGCCACCACGCCCGGTGTTGTAGATCTATATTTTTAAATTAACTAAACCCCTCCTTTCAACTAAAGGAAGTTGAGTACTTACCATGATTATTTGGTGGCTTTTAATACTTTATTTATTTATTTATTTATTTATTTATTTATTTATTTTTGCAGGTCTGGGGATGGAACCCAGGGGCATTCGACCTCCGAGCTACGCCTCCTGCCCCATTTTTTATTCTTTATTTTGAAACCGGGTCTCACTGAGTTGCAGTCTGTGAACCGCGATCCTCCTGTCTCAGCTTCCCAAATGCTGGGATTACAATTGTGCGCCACCACGCCCGGCTCTTTTAATACATTTTAACAAAGGACTTGGCGCACATCAATTTTAAAACCTAGAGCTCTGTTGATTCTAGCGCTTTATCTGCTAGTAGCTCACCTTGAATCAAACCCCAAATTTCCTTTGTTCATCATCCCACTTTGGAGACCAGCCTCCCATATGTCTTACACAGAGCGTCAAGTTCTGATAAAGAAAGAAGAGTCTCCCTCCACTTTTTTTTTTTTTTTTTTTTTTATAACCAAAAAAAGCCTGACCTAGTCTAATTTTCCCATGCCCTGGAGGACACCAGAGGTTCTGTGTGATGACAGCTCCCACTGTCAATCACCATGGAATAATGTGGCTGGGATCCTTACTGCTCTCATCAGAAGTAGGTTATAGAGCCTGGCCCACACAGAGTGAGTCTTCTAAGCCATGATATTGTGCATATCAAATATCTCAGTAGGACCATATAAATAAAATGTCTTTAGTGATAAATTTACATTTTTGTTGATGTTGTTCTGAGGTTAGAACCCAGAGATATTCTAACCCTGAGCTACATCACCAGATATTTTATATATTTTAATTTTTAATTTTGAAAGAGGGTCTCACTAAGTCCCTGAGGGTCTTGCTAAGTTGCTGACATTGGCCTCCAATCCGTAAGCCTTCTGTCTCAGCCTCCCGAGTACTGGGATTATAGACGTGCACCACCAAGCCCAAGTTCAAACTCCATAAACAACATTGCTTCACAGTGAGATTTATGTGGTTTTATTTTTCTTTAAAAATTTGAAGGACACATATGTCCCTCTTTTGATATATCCTCTTTTGAAGGTTGCTTATTTATCCAGTACTTGATTGGCCTTATTTCACAGAGAATTATTTAGACTGGAAACTTAAACTCCTCTCTTCTGTGCAGTCACAGTGACACAAGATATCCCAAATCAGGACAACCTTGGACTTCTTTGTGTTTCATCACCTACTTCAGAGCATGGGCCTCCTATAAAACCTAGCTGCACACCTCAGCTTCTTAGGCTTCCCACTAAAAACCCATTTTACCGAGTTTTGGTGAAAACTTGGTTCGAGGGATCCTGGATGGGAGTCCCTTATGAATGTTGTAGCTTTCTGAGACATTAGACTATCGTGGTAAAAATGCAGACCCTGGGGCTAAAGTTTTGAACTGCAACTTTCTACCTCTGTGACCTTGGGCAAATTATTTAATCTCCCCTGGACCATGTTTCCTTCCTTCCTTCCTTCCTTCCTTCCTTCCTTCCTTCCTTCCTTCCTTCCTTCCTTCCTTCCTTCCTTGTTTTCTTTCTTCTTTCCTTTGTTCCTTCCTTCTCCCTTCTTTTTTTCCTACTTTCCTTTCTCCTTTTTGTAGGTACTAGGTATTGAACTCAGGGACATTCTACCTCTGAGTTACATCGCCAGAACTTTGTATTTTTTTTGTTTTGTTTTGCTAGGTTACTAAGGTTCTCACTAAGTTGCTGAGGCTGTCCTCAAACCTGAGATCCTCCTGTTTCAGCCTCTCAAGTACTGGGATTAGAAGTGTATGGCATACTGCCCCTGCTCTGTGAAAAGGAGAGTAAAAATAATTTCTATCTCATAGGATTGTGATGAAAAATAAATGGATGATTTACCGAGGAGGCATCCGGAGCCTTTCTGATTTAGAGTGAGCATTCAGTGTGAATTTCCTCTATTTACAGGTTCTTCTTCTCTTTTTGTCACTTTTCAGGTTCATGCAATATTTATCTTTTTGCTTAATGATATCAGTTCAATATTTTAAAAAAAATGTTTTATATTTGAACATGCCTTTCTAGTCTTATCACTACCTATGAGACTTACAGATATTTATCTAAGCAGATAAAAGTTATATTGTAAAATAAAATCAGATTTTCCTACTCGATGCTTACAGTGACTTCAAAAGTACATACTCATTTTGTTTTGAATTTTCTTGATCCTAGCACCCAAGCTCTTCAGGACATTCTTCCTCTTCTTTCCTTTGTGTCTCTTTCTCTTCTGCATCTCCTTCTTTATTAACAGTCACAGGATGAATGAAAACATAGCCCTTCTTTGCCAACTTGCTGTTTTCAATATCTTCCCTGAACATATCTGACACATTCTGGCCCCATTATGCACACATGTGTTATGTCTGTGTGCCATACCATTTCCCATGTTTCCTACCAGCCAGGATATACACATCCTTTTGAATCCAATTCATACATGATCTTTTCATGTGTAAATATTCATTCTCAATTTTGACACTCGTTGGCAATGCATATATATCACTGGATGTTATCATTTTGCATTGATAATTAGATGTATAGGCCTTTATATTTGTTTTTGGATTCAAATAATCAAGATGCATAAATACTTTGGGTTTCTTAGTTCTACAATGTCAAGTATGTTGTTCACGTAGAAAAGAAAGATTTGAGTGGATGAACGTCAGGATGTGGAACGGAGAGTTTTCTCATACTAAGACTTGAGAAGAGGGCAAATAAAAGACAATTTGAAATGCCAGGTTTGTGGTCAGTCTAGTGTTGTTTTCCTCTTTTGGTTCCCAGGTGTTCAGAGGGAGCACCTCCACGTGGCACGTGACCATTCATCATCTCCCCATCACTTTCAATAAATCCGCTTCAACTCAAATAAACTATTCTAGTGATGTGAATGTACCAAATCATGTTGGGTTTCTGGAGAGTTACCATCTAGTATTTTCTAGCCCACTTGAAAACCAGGACTTTGCCTTTTATCGCTATATCCCCACAGTTGATCACTGCCTCTGTTCTTAGTGTGTGCCCAATGACCATTTGTAGCTGGGAAAATGAATGGATTCATGCTCCTACCTGCTCTACATATGCATATTTGGCAACAGATAAGCTTAAAAGCTAGAGAAAGTCTAAGAGTACATCGTTAAAAGATGCCTTAAGTGCAACTAACCTGAATGCTATCAACCTGATAGTAGCAGCTGATGAACTGTTTGGTACAATGTGTAGGGATGCACCCTGGAGTAGATAGGTTGTACACATGTCTTCTTTGATTGCTTTTGCTGGCAAGTCATAAAGCTGAGGATAAATGAGCATTCATGTTTATTATTATCGTTATTCATTTAAACTGTGCGGTATCAATTTGTAGCTGAATCTAGGGACATTCTACACGCAGAGAAATAGATAACTGGCTAGAAATAAGACTGCAGTATAGAAAGACTTCAAGGCTCTGCTGTTATATGTAGACTTTAGGTTTGTCTAAGAAGTATGCTGGGCATAAAACATCATACGTATCCTCTAAAAAATCTTAAATGCTATGACATTAGCCACTTGCTTATAATTAAAGTATGTTGCCATTTCGCCAAGCTTTCATTTACAGGAGAAAGTGCAAATTCTATCTCCCTTGAACTTTAGCTACTTCCAACTTTTTTCTTTGTTCTTTTCTTTAAAGCTTTACAACAAATGCATCCCCATATGCTTATATTAGTTAATCTAGTATTAAACATATTGGCTGTGCAAAATGTTGGCACCCATTAATAAATGTTTTCTTTTTTTTCCATTCTCCCTTTCCTTTTTTAACTTTAGGTTCTTCCTTTGACTACACAAGCAACAGCTGTCTAGCTGCCTGCACAAGACTGGATCTAATGCCTCTCCCGAAATCTAGGTCAAAACACTTGGAATGCATGAATATCAAACAGAGTGTTCAAAACAGCAAATGAATACATCTTTAACTGGTGACATTTTCCTGGAGCATATGGCTGCAAGCTCAGGGGACTGAATGCTTTTTTGATGAATATGTTCCATCAAAAACTAAGGGATGGCAGTAGGCTTTTGCCACCTTCTGTTTTGCCTTATGAAATGATAATGCAAACTCATAGATAGATACAATGATCACAAGCCTTTTACCTTCAGTCCTGTTCTGAAGATGCCTTTTCCCTTTTGCATGGCTTGCTTTGTCTTTAGTTGGGTTTGGGTTTATACACAGCTGTCAAAGGTGCTGGGCAGGGGCAGGAAGCAATGGATCTCATTTGACTGGTGGAAAAGTTAAAACATTTGAATGGAACTGTGAATAGACACCAAAGAGAGGAATCAGGGAAGATCATCACATGAGTTATTTTAGAGCCACAATATGCTGTCGCTAATCCTTGTTCAATGTCGATATTAAGGGCTGGATAATTATTTACCAATGAATGATTGGAGGCTGGCTCCTTGGTCCTGGATCTGCCACCAAGAAGTAAAATAGGACCCTGGATATGCTCTGCTAACTCTGGGACTTCGTATCCTTCTCCTCTATCCAAGGAAAGGCAGGACGTTGTTGTTTTTGAATGTCTCTTCTCATTCTCAACTCCCGGCTGGTCTAAGTTGATGAAACAGTCCCATTGTTCCCAGCAGCATGTTCCTTAGAATGGCATGGTTGACAATGGGCATGTATTTCTGTTCAGATTGACTTAAGATTTATTTCTTGAACAAGAAATGCATCCACTCCTCCCTCACCAATCAAATAAGGCAATGATGGGAGGATTCTGGTCAAGCAGGGAGAGAGAGGATAGATGTGCCTTAGTTTATCTTGTCTCCTGCCCCTCAGGGATGCACCCGAAATCAAAATATGGAAAGCCTGAGTTTCCGCCAAGCTCAGTTTAACAATCACTGGCTTAGGAAATGTGAGTCATAGCAATGTTGTGGCGGTGGAGAGCAGTGCACAAAATACATTTTGTTCTCATTGCATTTGGCTAAAGTGCATTAATCTAACTCAGTACATTTCAACTGCAAGTTAATCTTTAAGCCTGATTGATGTTCTTCTTCTGATTTAGATTTTGTCTAAAAAATAGCCAGAGCTAAGCATGGTGACACAAGCCTCTAGTTCTTGTACTTGGAAAGCCAAGACAGGATTGCAGGTTTGAGGCCAGTCTCAGCAACTTAGTGAAACCCTCAGCAACTTGATGAGACCCCATTAAAAGTAAAATTAAATAGATAAATAAAATAAGGCTGGGGTGTGGTTCAGAGGTAGAGTGCCCCTGGGTTCAAGGCCTAGTACAAAAAAAATCCAGAAGTTTCAAGTGTCACAGGAATTTATGCATGGACATTTTTTTTTTCACGAAATGAACTTGCATTCCTTTGTGTTGATTTAATAGCGTCAAAATATCCTTAAAATTATATTCAGAATAAATATTTACCTAAAGGTGAATTAACTCTCCCAACTTAGTTAAGTCATTTTAGGTTCATTCCTCAAAAGCTACCATATTAATGGGTACAAGGAGTTGCCTTTTAGAAGAGTAATTTTTGCACATTCATGTGAAAACATACATGTGTTTGTATATGTATGTGCATGTTTTCATTTTAGGGAAATGGTAGGGTATTGTACTTATATATAAATATTTTGATTTTTTGATTTTATAAAATATCTTAGACATTTTAACAGGCATGCATAATGTGTATCTTTTTGAAAAAATATCCTTATAGTAGCTTTTTGTGAATACATGAAAAATGTTAAACCAATATGACTTAAAAGGCATTTACTTGGGTTTTGTTTTTTTTTTTTTTTTTTTGGTCTTATTTACTGACATGGTAGAAATGAATGTCCTTGTATCAATATATTTATGAGTATATGTGAGAGCAATAAAGCAAATTTCCAAGAAATAAATAGCTGGGTCAAAGGGTACATACATATTTAATTTAGTTCCAAATAATATTTAACTCTAGTTATTATTTGAAGTTTTAAAAATTGTGACTGTGGTTGAACATCTTTTTCATATGCTTAAAAATTACTTTCATGTAAAAACTCTGTTCAGATCCTTTGTCCATAAATGGAGAGGACAACTTAGTAGCCATCTGGAAAAGAAAATAAAATTGTATTTCTACTCTATTTCCAACACCAAAATAAACTCCAGATGGACTAAAGATTTCATGCTAAAAATAAATACATTAAAGTACTATTAGAAAACATGAGAGAATATTTTTGTAAGTCATCCAGAACTAAGGCAGATCTCTGTAAGCAAAGCACAAAACTTACAGTCCATGGTGCTCAAGATACATACATTAATAACTCAATGAATATTGAGAAAATTAAAAATGAATGACAAATCTGGATAAACGTCAGTGACACATTTGACAAGAATCGATTGCTTTAAATGGCTTCTAGCTCAGCAAGTGCTATGTACATATGGGTCTCTATCACTCTGAACTTCATTATGATGTATGATTACAATGCACGATGGAAGTGTTTAAACGGATGGTTTGTAGTAGACACACAGTTAAGCTTAGTCTATAGAAAGGTGAGGAGCTGCTACATACACCCAGCAAGAAAAATTTGCTGGATAAGGAACAGAATTGTATTTTATTTAAAATCAAATCAGAGAACCAAGGACATACAGACAACTAAATGAAATTAATTCCAGAAAGTCAAGGCCTCTTTGTAGACTGCAATAGACCCACAGAGGTTCCCGTCTTTAATGAAGCTGCAGGCCCATAGATATGGATGAGGAGAACCCACTTAACCTGTAATAATGTTTTACTGATTCTGGACTGCCATGGCAGATTGAAATTGCACAGAGCCTCAGCACATTGCCAGCTAGTCCCAGGCTCTGAATTATCTCCCTAAATGTCCCCTGACCACTTGGCCAATCACTGATGGTAAACCAAAGGCTGGTTACACCTTAGAAGAGATCAAAGTAATTCGATGATCAGAAGAAATTAGAGAGGCCATCAAGGCTTACACTCCATCACAGAGAGTCAGACAGCCACCAGGCGCACACAGGCATGCACGTATCTCAGTGTGTGATGCCTCTACCATTTTACTTATTTTGAACTTTATAAAAAGTGTATATTATTCTGTAGGTCCTCTTTTAAGTTTTTGTTTTTCATGTAAACTATGTTAACAATCACTCATAATGGTAAGTGTCACTATGTTTCATTTTATGTATATATTTTTTCAGCCTTCTCACTGTGGCTCCTTTTACTGACTGCAACTCAGCGTGTTTATCCATCCCTTGCCTGGGAACATTTCCATTGTTTCTATGCTTCCGTTAAGTGCAGTGAGCATCCTCCTGCGTGCTTTCTGGCACAGTGCTGCCAAATTTTCTCTTGTGTATGCACCTAGGTGAGAAAATTCTGGAAATGCAAAAATGCAACTTTACAAGATGGTGTGCCAAATTATTTCCCAAATGGTTATAGCAATTTACACTAGCAACTGTCAAGCATAAGACATCATGTTGCACCCTCTCCTTTCCCACCCTTGGTATTATAAGAATACTTGATATTATTAAGAAGAATAAGAATGTTGTAAGAATTATATGAATAAAGTTTTATAAGAATAATTTGCATAATAATATCTTATAATATTATAAGAATAATTCTTCATTATAAAATCTTGTTTTTTAAAACAATTATTATTTGTGTGGTAGTAAGTATTGAATCCAGGAGTGCTCTATCTCCAGGCTACAATCCTTGCCCTATTTTATTTTTTATTTTGAAACATGGTCTTCCTAAGTTACTGAGGACCTTTATAAATTGCTCAAAACTTGGAAGGCTGTCTCAGCCTTCCAAGCACGGGGATTGTAGGCATGTGATATTACACTTGGATGCAAAATGAATAACTGTAAATAGCAATCTCATTTTTATTTTGATTTGCATTTTTGTGATTACCGGTGATGTTTACTGCAAATATATTTTTCTTCTATAAAAATACTTTTACTTCTTTTGCGCATTACCTACTAAGTCATAAATTTCTTTTATGAGTTTTAAGAGTTTTACTCCGTCTTTAATACTCTTTTCAAGACATATCTATTACAAACATTTTCTAGTCTGAAGTTTGTTTCTTTACTTTCTCCTCTTCTCAAACACCAGCTTCTGTTCCCAACAACCTCACACATATTTTTTGTCATACATCAAAACTCCACATGTCCATAGGCTATTTCTGATTTTCTGTTTAATTCTGTTCGTCTATTTGCCTGTCTTTTTATTAGTACCATATTGTCTTAATTACTATAGCTCTATAATATGTCTTTTTAGCTAGTGCAGAAAAAAAAAACCTCTACAATTCTTTCTTCAGAAGTATATTATCATGTGCAATCCTTTTTTTTTTTCCACATAGACTTTTGAAGAACGTTCTCAAATTCCCTAAAGAAGGGCATTTGGAATTTGAATGGAAATGAATTAAATACATAGTTTAAATTAGGGAGATTTGATCTCTACGGGATGTTCTTTCTTTTCATGACTATATCATTTATCCATTTGCTCATAGCTCCCTTAATAACTTATAATAAAATACTGAAATTTAATTTTTTCTATATTTTGGTTACATTTATGATGACATTTTATTGTTTTAGTTGCTGTTATAAATGATGTAATTTTTGAATAAAATTTTTCTATTTCTTGAGGAAAAGATGTAATTGGCTCTAGAAATGCAAACATCTTGCCAAATTAATGTATCTTTAAATAATGTGCTGATTTTTAAAGTTTCTATATATAAAGTCACACCAGCTGCAAAATAATCCATCTTGTTTCCTTCTTCCTATCTTAATGCCAATAAGAGAAACATTCTGAGATATTCTAAATTTAATTGCAAAGAGCCAGAAGATAGAAGAGAGGAGAGATGGGGGAAAGCCAATCAAGCTATAGGCTGAAAAGAACAAATGATGATTTCTCATTCCTGAATGTATGCTACAATCTTAAATCCTATCAGAATCTCTGGGTACCATCACATTCTGCTTCCTGCCCCAACCATCCAGAGACAGCTGCTCTTCCTGATGGACTGACTTTTTAACTCAAATCTTTGGTGTCTTATAATTCAAATTTATCTTTTTTTTAACTCTTTACCTTTTATTTGATAAGTTGTCAAGAATAGATACATTGCTATTACTTATTAAACATTTTGTTTGTCTAAAATCGCTCCCAAACATAAGAGTTTTAATAAGTAAGATAAAAAGTTAATGCCGGGCGTGGTGGTGCACGCTTGTAATTCCCCCGCTTGAGAGGCGGAGACAGGAGGATCGTGCTGGTTTGGAGCCAGCCTTGCTGGCTTAAGAGACCCTGTTTCCACATAAAAAAAAAAAAGTTAAAAAAAAATAGGTCTGGGAGTGTAGCCCTGGGAGTGTATCCCAGAAGTAGAAGGGCTTCCAGGAACCCCAGTACCACCAAAAAAAAAAAAAAAAAAAAAAAAAAGTTAGTATCAACCCTTGGTATATCTCAGGCAAAATATAATATATAAAATACCACTGTGCATATCACTTTTTGAGAAGAGCCATGTTAAACTAGAACACAGCCTGAAAAAGAAGCTGAGATGTGAAGGATTTAAAAATCACAAAACCACTGGGCCTGGTGGCGCACTCTTGTAATCTCAGCATTTGGGAGGCTGAGACAGGAACACAATTCTCGGACAGCCTCAGCTACTCAGTGAGGCCCTCACAATTCAATGAGACCCTGTTTAAAAATAAAGAATAAAAATAGGGTTGAGGGTGTAGCTCAGAAGTAGAATGCCCCAGAGTTTCATCCCCAGTAACTGCAAAAAGAAAAATCATAAAACCACAGAAAAATATTAAAGAAGCCAGTAAAGTAAGTTTGGGAAGGTAAGGATTCAGTTATTATCATGACTGAAAATAATAGTGGTCACATTTAAAGGATTTTTACATGTAGGTAGGAATAAGGTTCTTAACCTCAGGGGACCCTTGGACAATGGGTGGCAGTGACCAACATTATATTTTTTTAAATAATTTTTTATTGGTGCATCATACATCTAATAGAGTACACAGTGGGAGAGGCATACATGCACACAATTAGCCCTTACCAATTCCCACCTCATTCCTTCCCCCTCCCTCCTTCTTATGTTTGGTCCATGTATCTTATCTATGTAGCCAATGGAGTTTTTTTTTTTTATAAGTCTCTAAGTATTCTGGCTTCTTATATATGTGGGATTGTTTTCTCTAGGTTAGATGCTGAAAGCTAAATGTCATCTTTCAGTCAATTTTGCTTTCTCAGTAAATATTCTTGGCTCACTGATTAAATATTAGTGTAATTATATTATTTATGCTAATTAATAACATTAACTGATCAATTGATTAAATATTATATAGTATTGGAAATGCCATTAATAGAACCTGAAGATCTAGTTTCATTTTCACTAAATAAATCACCTTTGTAATAAAAGCATCCCAAAAATCTGTATATACCTTGAATTCAGCTATGAGCTTCTACCAACTTTCTCATTTTTAAATTTTGTTTATATTTTTTGTGTGCACTATAGTCTCCCATCACCTCTACCACTCCCCCCAAAGAAACTGTAGTAATGTATGGAAAATGTACTTGTTGACAAATCACAAGCAAGAAAAGAGAAAAAAAGGGTCAATAAAAAATAAAGAACATGAAAGTTATAGCAATGATGAATTCTATTGTGTGCATTTTGTAATTTTGTAACCCATTCCTTTGTTGATGGACACCTAGGTTGGTTCAATGTTTTGGCTATTGCAAATTGTGCTGCTATGAAAAAAAAAAAAAAAATATATATATATATATATATATATATATATATATATATACTGTACTTTTCTAATTTCAACTCCTTTAAGAAGATATCTAGTAGGGATACAGCGGGATCATATGGTAGATCCATTGCCAGTTTTCTAAGAAATCTCTAAACTGATCTCTGATCTGCATAATGGCTGAATTAGTTTGCACTTCCACCAAAAATGTAAAAGAGTTTCTATTTCTCACATCCTCACCAGCATTTTTTGTAATTTGATTTCTTTATGCTTGCCACTATGATTGGGCTTAGATGAAATTTCAGTGTTGTTTTGATTTGCATATCCCTGATTACTAATGATATTGAACATTTCTTTCATGTATCTATTGGCAATTTATATCTCTTCTTTTGTGAAATGTCTATTCAATTCAGTTGCCCATTTCTTGAATGGATTATTTGTTTTGCTAGTGTAATATTAGCCTTCTATCAGAGAGGTAGCTGGTAAAAATCTTTTCCCATTCTGTAGACTTTCTTTTTAGATTCTTGATGGGTTTCTTTGATGAGTAGGAACTTTTTAGTTTGATACCATTTCATTTGTTAATTCTTGTTTTAATTTCCTGTGCTTTGAAGGTCTTGTTGAGGAAGTTACTACTTGTGCTATATGTTGGAGTGTTGAACCTATGCCCTCCTCTAATAGCTTCACAGTATCTTGTCTGATTTCCAGGCCTTTGATCCATCTCAAGTTGATTTCTGTGATAAGTAAGGATTTAGTTCCATCTTTCTACAAATGGATAGTCAGTAAAAAGAAGCAAATTTCAGAATCAGAGAAGAGATGTGTTTGATCAGCGGAGTAACTAAACAAAGAAAAAATAACATTATATCAAACAGAATTTAGAATGCAAAATGGCAGGAAACAAAGATAATACCTCAGTAATAACACTGAACATCAAAGGTCTTAACTCACCAATTAAAAGACAGACTGACAATGTGGATTAAAAACATAATCCAAATATATGGTGATTAAAAGAAACTCATCTTACAGCCAAATATAATCTATAGGCTAAAAGTGAAAGGATGGAGTATATCATACCAATGGAGATTGAAAAGGAGCAGGAGTAGCAATGCTGATATTCAATAAAACAGACTTAAGCTAAAGCACATTAGAAGAGGCAAAGCAGAACATTTTATATTATAAAAGGAACAATTTAGCAAGAAGATAAAATAATAGTAAATGTTTATGCCCTAAATTTGGGTGCACCCACATTTGAAAAACAAACTCTTCATGACATCAGATCTCAAATAGACCCAAATACAATAATATTGGAAGACTTCAACACATCACTCACACCACTAGATTGGTCTTCAAGGAAAAAGATGAGTAAGGACTCTTGAGAACTAAAGAAAACTATAAACCAAATGGACCTAATAGATGTATACAAAATATTTCAACCAAGAACAGCAGAGTGAACATTCTTCTCAGCTACTCATGGAACCTTCTCCAAAATAGATCTCATTCTAGGCCACAATGCCAGCACCAGCACATTCAAAAGATGTAATATAATTCTCTACACTTTTTCAGATCACAATGGAATAAACGTAGAAATCAACAAAAGGAAGATCAAAAGAAACCATATAAATACATGGAAATTTAATGATACACTATTGAACGAAGAGTGAATAAGATCAGAGATTATGGAAGAAATAAAAAAAATTCTTGGAATTAAATAAATATAAAGACACACATACCCAAACCTATGGGACACTTTGAAGGCAGTGTTAAGAGTAAAGTTTATAGCGTTAAGTACCCACATAAGAACAGAGAGTTGTCAAATAAACATCCTAATGGCACATCTTAAGGACCTAGAAAAACAGTAAAATTTAATTCCAGAGCCAGCAGAAGGCAGAAAATAATTAAAATCAGAGCAGAAATAAATGAAATATACAATGCCAGGAGTGGTGGTGCACGCTTGTAATCCCCACGTTTGGGAGGCAGAGACAGGAGGATTGCGCAGGTTCGAAGCCAGCTGCGCTGGTTTAAGAGACCCTGTTCTCAAAAATAAAAATAGGTCTGGGAGTGTTGCCTGGAGGTAGAAGGTCTTCCAGGAACCCCAGTACCACACACACAAAAAAAGAAATATACAATAAAAAAACAATACAAAGGATCAACAAAACAAAAAGCTTGTTATTTGAAAAGATTAATAAGATTGACAAATTCCTGTCCAATCTAACCAAAAGAAAAAGCAAATCAACTCAAATAATTAAAATCAGAAATAGAAAAGAAGATTTCACCAAAGACAGTGGGGGAATTAAAAGGATTATCAAAATGTATTTTGAAACTTTATACTCCAATAGACTGGAAAACATCTAATTTTATAATGAGGAAGTGAGTGGCCTGTCCAAGGTTACTCAGCTCATTAGCAGGTGCATTGGCGTTCATCCTCATCTATGACCCTCCAGTCCACATCATTTTACTTGTACCTTGGGTTTAGCTATGTGTGGTAAATCTCACAGAGAATCCTGAAAATTTAGAATGGGTTTGTTAAAAAAGAATTCCTAGGAAATGGAAGCATCTAGAAATCATGATATGTGAGCAAATTTTTCTGTGTGGTTGGTTGTATTAGAAACAAGCAAGGCCCTGCACTAGGGAGTGTTCCTGTGGGGCAAGGAGGGTGTTATTCTCTGCAGTGTATTAGTGTGAAATGTAGAACAGTTATTGCAAGCTGCAAGGGAGATTGATGTAAGAGAAGTAATAATATTCCTTGGTTTTGTAGCATGAGAGAGAGAGAAGAGGATTATTATTTTTAAACATTTTTTTTTAACAGAGAGGATCAGAAATTGGTTGGAACTGCTTAAATTATAGCGAGATAAATGGGATGTTATATACTATCTCTGCCTTAGGCATGGGATTGAAGAAGGTGAATTTTAAGTTATTCTAGAATGTAATAGTCCATGACTTTGATTTTTGACACAGGTATGTCAGCTTGTGAAGAACAGGAACACATTTTACTACACCAGTCTCTTACCTCCCCATCTCCTGCTTTGACGACTGTACAGATTAGATGCCTATTAATTTAATGAGAAAGTGAATGAATCAGAAAGTCAAAGTTAAAATCAACTAGTTTTAAAATGATCTTAAAGTATCTTTACAACAAGGAAGAATCTTCTCACTAAAAGAATTACAAGGAAATAAAATGGAGCAAGTTATCTCTTAAATATTGGTGGTTTTTTTTTATATTTAAGTGATACTTTGACATGCAAATGTAACATATGTATATCTGATTATAAAATTATAGTTAGGCGACATTAAAATTAGCAACTTTAGAAGAGACAAACATTCCTCCTACCCTTTCCCAAGAGAATCAATATTCTGTTATGTGATTCAAGAAACACATCCATCTGAAGGCACAGGAGGGGTGACTCAGAAATGGGAAGGGTTTGTGAATAGGATGAGGGCTGAAGATGGATGGACGTGATCAATTTACAATGTTTACACAGTTAATCCAATTCATCTGTGCAATTATCAAAGAAAGAAAAGAATGGTACAATATATTCACTAAAACAATAGTATGAAAGTTGAGTTCAGTGATACATACAGCATGTTCCATAGCACATACTTTTAGATGCAGCATCACATCTTTTTTATTTTTTTTAAGTATTGGGGATGGAACTCAGGGGTTCTACCTCAGGGCTACACCTGCAGCCAGATTTTTTTTTTTATTCTTTATTTTGAAACAAGGTCTCACTGAATTGCAAAGGGCCTCAATAAGTAGCTGAGGCTGTCCATGAACTGCGATCCTCCTTTCTCAGTCTCACAAATGCTGGGATTACAAGCATGAACCATCATGCCCGACTCACATCTTAATTTTGAATGACATGAAAATAAGTCAGTCATATCAACCAAATAGTGACTGGCAGTGATGGGAGAATTGGCAAAGCACAAATTCTCGGCCTATGAATTAATGGATAGAGAGCATGGGGAGACAACATTATTCCTGGGCACCTGGGCAAGGAGACTGACTTGCTATGTGAGAAGCCTGCTATGGCAGGATAGAGACAAGTTACAAGATCTATGAGGATTGCCCAGAATTAGCAAAACAGAAGGTGAGACAGAGAACTGGCCAGTGCTAAGTATCTTGATTTGTGTCACCCTACAGGTAATAGATTTTCTTACTTAGTACTGCTTTAAAGCCATCTCCTAGGATAGACACATGCTGCTGATTCAGAAGAAAACAAGATGCACTACTGGAGTCTTTGTGATACTTTCAAGGATGACTGGATGGAGTGCTACAAGAGAAAACTAATTTTCATTGGATTGTTTTATTATTATATAATAATTTGCCATCTTTGTCTTGGTAGAGAGACTCTTAAAGGTTGGAATTTTCAAGGGATAGTAGTATCTTTGTGTTTGTCTTACTGATGTTAAGATTCACAGTGCTTGTAACAAGTGGCCCAGGCTCCATCCCAGCCCTGCTGGCACCCCGCTCATTGATCTTGGATCACTAACTGACCTTCTTAATCATAGTTTTAGCATCTATTTGGTTGAAATTGTGATCATAAAATACTTCTATGGTTATTTTGAAAATTAAATGAATTAATGTTTCTAAAGTACTTAGAAGGAGGACATGGTGGCACACCCCCATAATTCCACTTGGGAGGCTGACACAGGAGGATCACAGGTTCAAGGCCAGACTCAACAACATATCAAGGTCTTCAGAAACTTAGCAATATTTTGTTTACAAATAAAACATAAATTAGAGTGGGGATGCAACTCAGAGTTGGAATGTCCCTGGGTTCAGTCATCGGTAACACATATACATACACACACACCAAAAATAAATAAATAAATAAATAAATAAATAAATAAATATTAAAAATAAAGTACTCAGGATAGTGGCTTGTGTGCACACAAAATCCTCTATGTGCACTTTGAAATGACATTCTGAGATTTTTTTTGTAACAAAATAATTCAAATTTAGACTGTATAAGTTTAAGGGCAATATTAGTTTCTCAGTAAACTACCTTCTTCAAATGCTATGTAATGGAAATAATATATTAAATATAAGTTACCATCTTTATACAAAATATTTATATGTTTAGAGCAAAAAAAATCTACTAGCTTTTAATACATTTTAAAAATATATTTCTAAAGTTTTAAATACAATCTCTAAGATGATATCAACTTTCATCTTGCCTGTAACATGTTCTCTTTGGTCTCAGCTGCACTTGAGAAACGGAAGCATCTACTCCAGAGAAAAGAGGGTAAACAGGAGATGGGTAATCACATCTCATCTTGGATAGCTGTGCTGATTTATGTTCTGTGCTTATTTAATTTTATTTTTTAAATCAACATTGAGAAGAAAAAGTTGAAATATTAATTACCCGTTTACTGCCAATGTAGCGGAAAATGTAATTTATAGCCTACTTGCAGGAAAAAAAAAATCTGTGTGCTTAATTTAAGGACTCAAATTATTCAAATAACATTTGGAATTTGATTATTCGTTTAATCGAAATACTGCTCTTTCCATCAGAATTGCTTTTGATATTAAAATTTCAGGAATAGTTAACTAAGAGCTCTCTGTGAAAAAGAGGGGGGTGGGTCTACAGATAAAAAAATGTATGAGTAAATAAGTATATTTGACAAATTGCACCAATGTGCAATAAATGGTCAAATTCATTGGCAGTGTTCCTTTTTTTAGCCTATTGGTTTCAGTAGGGGAAGGAATCAGAGATAATCTGGGTCCAAAGAGTACTTGAAAATTATAGTAAGAAACAGAAGTAGAAGCAAAGCCTTTTTAAGGAGTTGTGAATGCTCTGAGGGCTGCGTAGGAGAAAGGTATTCTTTTTCAAACTCAGAAGGCTAGGAATTTCAGTACCCCAGTGAGAGGAGGTTCTGCCCCAGAAAGTCCCTCTGCTTTCCTGCTTATAGTGAGGTCTCCTAGCTGCCTATTCAAGCTGGATTTTATACTCTGAAACTTTCATACTGAAGACAAAACAGTAGGTATATTCTCGGCAGATAATCAGATCTGCACTAGTTTCTAAAAATAATATTCAGAATTCTTACCACTATTAAAGGACAATTTGAGTACAGCATTTGACAAAATTTGGAAATTATGTCCTTTCATGTTTTATCATCACGACAATCAAAGTATGGAAAACTCATACTGCTAGAGCATCTCAGGCAAATCCCATGAAGTATGTCTAGCATTCATTTCTTCAAAAAATTATTTTAGGGTTATTTGGATCAATATGTATAATTGGAATTTTATGTATAAACATTATAACTAAAACTGATGGGCAGCAGCTTGTGAGGACTCAGGCAGCAAAGATTTTTTTCCCAATGATAAATTTTGGGCCAAAGATTAAGTTCAAACTGACCTTAGTTTGGGCCAATGTATAAGATTAAGTTTAAGTCAGCCTTGTGAAGTGAGACAAAGTATACTATGATTATTAAATGTCTGGCACCCTTCCCCTGAACTCTATAAAAAATAAAACTTTTCCTGTCCTTGGAGTTCCTGCTTGCATGGTTATGCCCTTGCATTTTTGCCCAAAAAGGAAATATAAAAAATTTTAACAAGTCCTGAATAAAGTGGAGAAGTTTGAACCTGGTCTCGTGTGGCAGTTCTTCTCTCATTCGACCTCGGTTCTTCTCTCACTAACACATGAACTTTGACTCTTGCTAGGGCTGGACCCCAGCATCATACCATCTTAGAAGTCCTCTAAGTTCTGAACTCTTCTCCTGACTCCCACTCATAGGCAACCACAGTCTTCCTTTCTCTCTTTCTTTCTTTCTTTCTTTCTTTCTTTCTTTCTTTCTTTCTTTCTTTCTTTCTTTCTTTCTTTCTTTCTTTTGGTTGTACTGGGGTTCCTGGAAACTCTTCTACCTCCGGGCTACACTCCCAGACCTATTTTATATATTTTTTGGAAACAAGGTCTCTTAAGCCAGTGTGGCTGGCTTCGAACCTGTGTGATCCTCCTGTCTCCACCTCCCAAGTGGGGAGAGTACAAGCGTGCGCCACCACACCCGGCAACCACAGTCTTTCTGCCACTGAAGTTCCATCTTTTCTAGTGTCTCAGACAGCATTCATACTGCCATCATTCAAAACTACTGACCACACAACTTAGTGGGTGCGAGATTTATTTGCTCACAGTTGTTGGTGAGGTTTGGGGTTTAGTTTATGTGTGGCCAGAGTCCATAAATCTCAGGGCATGGCAGCAGGAAACTGAGAACGCAAGGAGTTCTACTTGCTCTACTCAGGGCCAGAGGATGGGCTGTATTCTCACATTATAGAGGGTAGAAGCAAGACAGCAAAACAGCAAAGGTGGATTCAAAGCAAAAGCACAGTTCCTAAGCATGCACCCTCAGGGACTCACCTTCTCCAGCCTCACCCTGCCTGCCTACGTTACCACCCAGTCAATTCATCACAATCGATTTGTCCACTGGTGAAATTACAATTTTTGGACTTAATTGCATCAACTCTGAACATTAATACATGAGCTTTTCAGTGGAGTTTCTATATCTAACCAAAGTACCTAGAAATATTATATTTTTTGTCACTTTGGTTTGAATTTTATTACTTAGCACAATATTCTTGAGATTCATCCATGAATAATACTGCTATAAACATACACATGAAAGTAAATCAGAATAATTATATTGTCATTGAATAAATACCTAGGAATCAATCTCTGAGTCACATGACAAATGAATATTTACCTTTAGAAGAGAGTGATATATTTCTCTATAAAGTGCCTATAACATTGTTTAATCCCACCAGCAACATACAAGAGTTCCAGTGTTGCATACATCTGTCAGTACTTGGCACTGACAGACTGTGAACTTTAGCTATTTTATTGTGTGAATACTGGTATTAATTGTAATTGTATTTGCACTACCCTGATGACTAGCATTGAGTGTGTTTATATGATTATTTCCACTTACATACATTCATTTGTGAAGTGTTTCCACAAATTATTTGTCTGCTTTTTAATTGGATTGTTTTACATTTTTAGTTCTTTATAAATTTTTCATATGAGCCCTTTGACAGCCACATGTTTTGCCAATATGTTCACCCTATTTGTGGTGATTTTTTGTTTTTATCACTTCATTTTTCAGAGCTTTTAATTGTGAAGTCATATGAGTGACATTTTATTATTATTTTTACTTTTCTGGGTTGTATCTTTTTCCAACCTTGTCAATTATTCCAATTTAAATTTCCCAATTTATGAATCTGGTATATGTGTCTTCATTGCATGGGGATTATTCTCTTTTGTTGTGTATTATAGTTTTCTCTGTGCAAGACTTAAATATATTTTATGAAATTATCGCTAGCTATTTTAATTTTCTAATGCCAATCACAGTGGACATACTAATGTCAATCACAGTGGACATACTTGAAAATTTTATTTTCTAGTTACTCATTGCTAATATGCAAGTATGAACTTTAACTTTTATGTTTGTTTCTTTTTTATATTGGATTATGTATCTTTCAACTCTACTTAATTTTATTTTATTTTGAGTATTTTTCTATGTTACTCAGGATTTCTCTACAACTATTTTGTTATCAACAGCAATAAAATTTATGTCCTTAGGAATCATTTTATTTTTCTTACCTTGCTTTTCTAAGAATAAAAAATATTATTAAAAGTAGCCGGGCATGGTGGCACATGCTTGTGATCCAACATTCAGGAACAGAGACAAGAAGATCTCAGTTCTGGGACAGCTTCAGCTACTTAGCGAGGTCCTTTGCAACTCAGTGAGATCCTATTTCAAAAAGTAAAAAGACTAAAAAAATAGGACTCAGGGTTCCATTTCTAGTACAATAACTAACTAACTAACTAACTAAATAAATAAATAAATAAATACATTTTTCTTTGCAATATTTTCTGGTTTACTGAGGCTTGTTTTATAATGTAGCATATTATCATTTTGGCACATATAAATACCGTTTTAAAAATATGAAAGGTTATTTAAGTCAAAGTAGTTTATAGCATTGTTTAAAACTTTTGTTGATTTTATATAATTTTTCATCAATTGCAAAGAAAAAATTGTTAAATTTTCACCTATTATTGTATAATATTTATCTCTTTTTAAATTTAATATTTTCTAAGTGAGATTAGTCAGTCACAAAATGTAACGAATCATATGCTTTCCCTAATATATGAAAGCTAGGGTGAATGGGGTCATAGGAGGAACTCCAGGTGAAAAAGGAGATCCTATAGAGGAGCAAATAACAGGGAACGGGAGGTGGGGAGAGAGAAATGCTTTAAAGTGCATGATGTACTTATTCATATTGAAGTCAACCACTAAACCAAGCATGGGAAGGAGAGATGGGGAGGGAGTGAGGTGGGGACTGGGAGGGGACTGCTGGGTGATGTGTGCATTTATGCATACACAAGATTTTTACCCCATTATGATGTATAAATACAAAGCACCAATAAAAATTTAAATTAAAAAATGTATACTACTTTCAATATGTTCCACTTATAAAGAATTAAAAAAGGCTAACAACCAATCTCCATTACCACAAAATCAGCGCCTTTCATAGCCAGAAAACACCATCACCAGAGAAACAAAAAAATCACCAGGCTCCAGAGAGAAAGCGGACTGAGAACAGAGCCACAGACGCGGCAGCAGCGCTTTACTGCCGGCGGCAGTGGGGAGTTCACCGGCCGGCTACAGCAAGCCGAGGTGAGCCGCTGTGGAACAGCCAGGCGGGATCTTTCGGCGCAGAGATCATCTAAAGCTCCAGTGGCTGAGCTCAGCACACGCTGCAGGGATTCAGAGTGGAAATCAAAACCAAGAAGAAAAACACCAGCCCCACGGCCAAGGGTGTAGCAGCGGTGCCATATTGCCACCGGCGGCAGCAGCAGCGAATTCAGCGAAGCCAGTACAGCTACATCTGCGAACTCCAGAACAGTGAGTAAAATTGCGGGCCACAGAGGAGAAATCCCAGTACTGTACTCCCTGGGACTTGACCCAGTGGAGGAGGGGCGGTGGCAGAGATATTACACCATAGGAGAACGTGCAACCCGGCACCCCCCACAGTCTAAAGCAGCCTCTATCGACTCTCTGGGTAGGAGATTCTGTGATACAACCCAGTAAAGGAGTAGTGGGGTCTGAGATACTACTGACTCGAGATCCAGAACACCTTAAGTGAAGTCATAGTGACCCAAGGAAGAACCCAGAGAAGGCACAAACATCCAAAATCATGGGAAAGAGGAATAATACTGGAGCAATGAATGCCCACAACCCCACAACATCAGAACTCGATAAAACAGAAAAACAGAGATTTCTAGAAGAGCAAATCAGGAAAATAACTGTAGAAATAATAGAGGTGCTTCGAAAAGAACTCAGAGAGAGCCAAAAGGAGATAAAGGATGCAATTAATGAAGTAAAGGCCTCAATTCAAAGCACAAACAACCGATTAGAACACATGGAGAACAGAATCTCACTCTTAGAAGATGATCATTCCAAAAATGAACGCATAGTTTCTAATCTAGAAAAAAATATCCAACAGCAGGAATCTGACATTGAAGAAATATGGGCCCATTTTAAGAGAGCTAACCTAAGAATAATTGGAATAGAGGAGGGAAAAGAAAGTGAAACCAAAGGGATCAACAATCTCTTCAAGAAAGTAATAGCAGAAAGTTTTCCAGACATAAAGCAAGAGGTTGATACAGAGGTCCAGGAAACTTATAGAACTCCCTTTAGACAGGATCGGAGAAGAGGATCCCCACGCCACATAATTGTCAAAATGACCAATGTGGAAGCCAAGCAGAGAATCTTAAAGGCAACAAAAGCAAAAGGCCAAGTGACATTCAGAGGCAAACCAATTAGAATCACTCCAGACTTCCCAAACCAAGTTAAGAGAGCCAGAAGAGCTTGGAGTAACATATTCCCAATTCTGAAAGAAAACAACTTCCAGCCAAAAATTTCCTACCCAGCAAAACTTTCTATCAAATTAGATGGAGAAATAAGAAGCTTCCATGACAAACAGAAACTGAAGGAATTTATGTCTTCAAAACCAGCACTAGAGAAAATACTCAAAGAGATTAACTACAAAGAAGAAATAGGTAACACACTCCAGAACTAGAGAAACAAGATTTTTCATCCAACAGACAACTAAGATTGGTTATCTGTGGAGATTCATTATTTATGTTAGTCTTTTACCTATCTCTAAAGGGTATTGTTTGCCTTTATTATTGTTAATTTTTAGGATTTCTAGTTGGAATATTAATATACCTTCAGATATAGCATTTGTGAAATATTTTATCCCATTCTATTAGTAACTGTTAACTCTGTTTACATTGTCTTTGGATATACAATATTTTTTAGGGAGTTTGTATACTCTTCTGTTGCCTGTGCCATTGAAATCATATCCAAGAAATCACTGCCAATTTCAATGTTGTGAGGTTTTATGACCCAGATTTTCTCCTAAAAGTTTATAGTCTTAAGATTTATATTTAGGTCTTTTATCTATTTTGAGTTAATATTTGTATATGGGATTAGGTAAGGGTCCAACTTTATTCTTTTCCATGTAATTATTATGTTTCAACAATATTTAGTTAAAAGATTATTATTTCCACCACCAAATGTTTGTGGAAACCTTGTCAAAAATAACTTGACAATATAGGGAAGAATTTAGCTCTAGGCTTTTATTTAACTCCAATGGTTTATATATCTGCCTTTAGAATAGTACTACACTGTTTCAATTATTGTAGCTCTATATGGTTTGAAATCAGAAAATATATATCTTCTAGCTTTGTTCTTTTTCAAGATCGTTTTGGGTATCTAGAGTCCAGATTCCATATTAGGATAGATTTTTTTTTCTGAAAAATAAATATATAAATATATAATAGTTTCACCTAAAAAATAGAAAAAAATATTCTCTGGTAAGAAAGAAAGTAAAAAGAAATATTGAAATGTTATCTTTAAGTCATCAAAAGTTTGGTATTCGACAAATGAAACTGTTATGTGAGATTATCATTTTTAATTTTGGATAAATTGCTATAATTCTAGATGTCAACCACTAAGCCAAGCATGGGAGGGAGGCATGTGGAGAGAATGGGGTGGGGATCGGGTGGGGGCTGACTGGGCGATGTGTGCATGTATGTCTACAAAAGTTTGTATCCCACTATGATGTATGAATACAGTGCACCAATAAAAAAAAAGGAAAAAAAAGAATTAAAAAATTAAAATTAAATAAATTTAATAATTTTGTTTAATTACATGCTATTGTATATATATTGTATCTATATAATTGTTTTATTTTCTTGATTAATTGATCTTTTTATCATTATGACATATACTCTTCTGTTAATACTATTTGTCTTAAAATCTATTTTATTTGATGTCAATACAACCACTTTAGCCTTTTTATAAATTATTTTCATGGTCTGTCTGTCCACTTTCTTTCAGTCCATCTGTGTCTTTATACTTGAATTATGCCTTTTGTGGGCAGTTTATATTTTGTCTTTGTTTTGCTTCTCCTCATTTTTCTTTCCTGAATCCATTTTTTTTTTGTTATTTTCTCTTTTCCTTCATAGTAAGCACATATAGTTTTACTTAAGTGAGGATGGTGACTTATGTTGCTTTCAAATCTTTTCTGGCTGGTTTCAATATTTAGTTCACCTCAAATTCAACTTGAGTTTACTCTCTTCTCTCTAGAAGAAAACATTTCCCTTTCTGCCTCATTATAGGACACATACATTTAGAGTGTGTTCCCGTCATTGTGAGTGTTGTGATGGACACACTCTCGTTTCTTTATTTTTATCTGATGAATTTGTTTCCTTTGTTTTAGCAGGGAGTTATCTTGGTCGAGCTTGGACTATAAACACCAACTTTGTCAGTTTTCTCTGGTCTCTGTTCAAATCGCTTGACTTCATCTGTGCCTTTTAATCTAATCCATTACATCATGCTTTAGGGTTTTTCACAGTGATGAGTTAGGCAGAATTTGATCATCTCTTTATGGATTATTTTTTCATTTTATGAGTTCCCCCAAACTCCATATTAATCATGGGTTCCAACTTTTCAAACTACTGGACACCAGTTAAGAATCCCTTTTGCATCACATCTTCAAATTTGATTCCCCACTTCTCCACTTGCCTGTCTGCTGCCATTTATCTTGTGGGATGGTTTATGCTTGTTTTCTGCAAGTCAGTCAGTCTGGTGGACACTGGCACCGGTATTAGTAAGAGTAGAATCTAGCAGCAGTATTTTTTATTTAAACATTTGCTCACTCTTGTCTAAAGTTTGGGACTGTGGAGGCCCTGATTTTCTATGCATGTTGGATTCTCTAATACCCACTCTCAGTGTTTTACTTTCTTCCATTTTCCCGTCACATTTCATTCAAAAGTCTTCTACAGAATGTGGAGTGTGATGCTTTCTTACACACTTGTCTCCTTCCCAGGACTAGGCAAAGTGATGGTTTATTTTTCACTCCTGTTTCCTCAGATCCTTGAATACAGTGGGAGGATGATGAATGCTTTTAGAATGAATAAGAAATGAATCCTCATACTAACTGCACATATATTAATGTGACTATTTCTGAAGTAGTCATTTTCAGCTTTTCTGAAATTTTTCTATTGTGTGTGTATTTTAAAATGGTCTCTTTATACAATAGAGTGATGATATTCCTGCTTTTGCTGAGACAGGCTATTAAAGGGCTGGTTGAATATTGCACTGCCCAGCATTGCCTCTAGGTGAAATGGGGAGACCAGTGTTCAGTCATGTTGACTCGCCTCTGCCTTATGCTTCTATAGTTTTCCCTACCAACTCCTCCTGTCTTGGCCTGCTACATCAACTACAGTTGGCAAGGTTGACAGTGAAAAGGGCATTAGCTATAAAAAAAAAATCCATATTGGACTAGCTTACAGTACTTTTTAGAGGTCCATATTTATGGAATGGTCTCAAAACTTGTATTTCCTTGATTATGGAGAATAGATATCTTCTGTCAACAACAAAACAAAAAAGAGGATTGATTATATTTGCTTTCATTAGAATATTTTCCCATGTAGAAAATGAACTTAATATTCAAAACAAAATCCTATCTTAAATTTAGGATGCTGGTCTAAACAATTGGGTAGCGTTTCTGTCCATGGTTTTTAAAAAGTCTACCTTAATTCACCATCCTAATGACTAGCTTAAAATCTTATTTTGGTCTGGTTTATGAAAGTGTAGAGGGCTAAAAAGTTATATTGAAGTATCTAAACCTAAGAAAAAACAACAACAACAAAAAACAGGAAAAAAAAAAGACAAAACCCAGATGTCTCCCTCCTGCTTATTGATTTACAATTTTTGGTTTCATAATGGCAAAATATAATTTCACTAGTGATATCCCCATTGTCGGGGGCCCCTCTGCCCCAGGAGGGAGCTGGGTCACACAAGATGGCCATGAGGAAGAGGGCCTCATTCCCAGATCTGACCCTGACGTTTTACCTAGGCATCTGCTATGGACAGATGGGACTCTTTCTACCAGCTCAAAGCCCTGGACCCCATCTTTTAGAGTAGGGCAGAGGTGATTTGTATATACAATTGTTAAATAATCAGCAATTCTCTAAGCAAGTCAGTTGTCAAACTCGTGACTTTTCAAAATTAGCTACAGTGGAAATATTTACACCACAGAAATAGCTAACATGGATTTTTTAGTTAGATCTAATTTGCTGATATAGAACAGTTGAGCATTACTAATAATCTATTTTCTTTTTTTTTATCCAGAGAACTGGTTTAATAGCTTGTCACTGTTTATTGTATATTACATAAAATAAATCTGAGTCTCTGGGTATGAGAAAATAGTTGTTTATTCCTGATATAGAAAAGATTCTAGAAATTCTTCCAAATGCTGTCACTCTGCTTAAGCTGGAGTGAATCTGTTTGCTCAAATGACTCTGATTCTGCAGTGGAATATAGTGACCACATATTCCTAGAACTCATGTGATTTTGAGCAAGGTTCTCCAGCTGGCAGCCATCTTTCAATGTGGCACATGGTTTTCTACCTGCAAATAGGAGTGTTCCTCTAATCAAAATTAAAAATCCACCAAGTGCCTGCACCAAGAAAAGGACATCAACCAATTACATTCCCTCTATCCTTTTCTATGCTAAGCATGACAGACTTAATCTGAATGATTCTTCATGAAATTGAATACAGAAAGTTTCAGTCCAACAAACAAGTTATGGAATATGCTTTATGTAAAAAAAAATACATATATATCATACAAGCAAAATGACTTAAATATCTTCAATCACTCAAATGAGCAGATTTGTTGATGATTAATAAATGTTTATTAAAGTGTGGGTAGAGTTAATATAAAATTCATACCACATCTCACAGCAAAACATCTTTACAACTTCTTATAGATATTTTTTTTAATTTTACTCAATTGGGTATTTTATGCCCAATACCCAAATCATTCTTTTTCTATTTCTTTTCTTTAAGCTTTTTAAAAATCCCTCCTCTTTCCCTGTCTTCTCAATCACCCATCTCACTCCTGTTTTTTGACTTTTTCACTTAGCTATTTCCTTCTTCTCTATACTTTCTTACTCAGTAAAAAGATGACCCTGGCTTCTCCAGTTGAGCCAAATCTTTCCATTGCCCAGCTAGCTTAGCCTCAAGCTAGTAGTTTTATCAGTTCAGTTATAAAAGTCTTCCTTTTAAGTATAAGAAGACCCATTACAAATGCCTATAAGTTGGGTTCTAGAAATAATTTTTTTTTCTTGTAGTTTGGAGGGGTGGGGGGTTGAAACCAGGGCTTTATAAGTGCTAGGCAAGTACTCTACCACTGAGATACCTCTCCAGCCCACTATTTTCTTATATATGCAGGCTTTTTAATACCTCATTGTTTGCATTTGAAAGGTGGTTTACTATGGAAAAGACCACTTAAAAAATGCAGGCTTCTTGTGAGTCTCTAATGGGTCAGAGGCGGGACATTGTCTAAGTGGCCATCGCTCAAACTGGACTCCTGCTTATGGGTTGAGTTGCTGTGAGATTTTAATTCACTAGAGGGAGCTTGTAGGTAGGAGCGATGGGGTTCTCACACAAGGAAGATTGATTGCATTCATTCAATCCCCACAGCCTGAAAAATATTTCCTATTTATTTTATTCAGAAGCTTGTTGTAACATATCCCAGAGTTGCCCAGTCATTTTTTTCCACTAGTGAAAAGTCTAATTTCCTTTCCCATTTTTTATTCTTCTATTCAATTCACTCAATCCCCATAATGGTCTGCCAGGCCACTGGATTCACCTCTTTACACTCTCATCTGGTTTCATCACCCACGTGCTTTTCCTTCCAGAGAACAGCCAATCACGGAGCTAATCCCATTGGGTAGCCTACCCGTTTCATGCTGGAGTGATAAAGGTTTTTCCTGTTTGTTCAACCACTATTGGAGCAGTGCAAAAAAAAAAAAAGACTTACTTTATGATTTATGATAAATCTGATATACCTTTCTTACCTCTTTACCAGTTTTTTTCAGGTGCAGAGAGCACATTTACCAACATGTGTTTCTACTGTTCAACTTACCTTGAAATCAGATTTTAAATGATAGGAATGAGTACAAATTTACAAGTATTAGTTGTCATTGTAACCATCAGCTCAAACCAAATAGTGGGCTCTAGTTTAGATATGTGTTGGAAAGAGCTTCATTGGGTATATGTGTTTGTTTAACCAACTGGTAAACATGTATTGGAAGAGTATTTGTTCATATACTGCAGTGTGTATGTTGCATGTGTTCATGCATATTCGAGGTTAGAAATCTCTACCTTCTAATTTGATAAGAATAACCTCAAACCCAAGTCAAGTCTACCAAAGACTGCTTCCTCATTAATACAATGCAATGATTTTTGTTTAATTTTTTTCTCCAGAGTACACATCAGGAGCTATTCAATATTAGCATTATTATTAATCTTTTTATTTTGTAGCCAGGCGTAGTGATATATACCTGTAATCTCAGTGCGTGGGAGCCTGAAATAGGAAGCTTGTAGTTTTGAGGCCACTTTCAGCAACTTAGAAAGACCCTCATCAACTTCATGAGACCCTATTTCAAAATGAAAAAATAATAATAAAATAGGGCTATGGATAAATCTCAGAAGTAGAAGCCCCTTTGAGTTCAACCCCTAGTGTTATAAATAAATGAATAAATAAATAAATAAATGCACTTTGTTTTGCAACTTTAACTGGTTACAAATAGCTTCACAATTTTCCACCAAATTTATTTCTGTGGATTATTAATGAGTACGTGTTTCCAAACAACCTTTAGGCTTGACAACTTTCTAGAAGAATGCAAAATAATAAGAAAGGCTATTGCATTCAGGGTTCTAAATTATTATTATGTATTTTTATTATTATTATTATTATTATTATTATTATTATTAAAGTAAATGATACAGATAAAAATCAGCAAAGAAAAGAAACATTGGTGGAGCCTAGAAGAAACCCAGTACAAAGACCAGGAGATACACAAGGCCTGTATGATGTTTACAGCAATAATGTGACTATATGTAGTGCGAAGTGTTGCTAGCCAGAGAAGCTCACTTGAGCTTTGATATTCAGGGTATTTTCTGGAGTCAATTATGCAGGCAGAGATTTCTCTCATCTCCAATCTCAGACACTCAGATTCCAGCCCCAGCAGAGCAAAATAGGTGTTTCACCACAAGACACATCATTAACGTAAATGTTTCTGATCAAACTGATAAAGGATTGTCCAAGGCTTCAGGCATATGAGTCACTCTTCTCAAGTAAACTAATCCAAAGGTTGAGAATTTATTCTATACTAGCCATCAGCCAAAGACCAGTCCTGAGGACAATTCTTTCTTGGAAACATCCACTGTATGGGCAACCCAGGTTTCTGGGTTAACCTCTTCTTGGTTAATGAGTTATTGTAAAAGTTAGATTTTCTTGCCCAAATATGTGAAACTCACTAGGTTAAGCAATATTAAATAGTTCTCTCTTTTGCTCTAACCAGGTTGATGTATATTACAGCACCCCAAGTGTGTAAGTGTATGTATTTATCTTCACTTAGAAGATCAAAGTTCTCTCCTCCCCTGGCGATTCGATTTTAGAAAATGTTATTTTGAATGACTGTACACTGGAGCAATTTGTCTCTGTCCAATCAAAGAAAATGAGACAATATTGTTTAAAAAGGCAAAAGGAAAACAACTTAAAATACATGCTGAAAGGGCCATAGTTAAGTACTTGATAAGAAAAATTCTGCTTCTCTCTTATATGAGGTGTTCATACCATATTTTCATTAAAATCTGCTTTCAAATATTTCACAATCCTTCTCTTCAGTGTTTTGGTACTCAAAGTCATTGTACTAACTTATCTTTTGAGTCATGAAAATGGATATTGGAGTTAATGTTTATTCAAATAACTCCTAGTTGTTAACAAGTAAAATATTAAAGATAGAGCAAAATGGCCTTGAAAAATCAAGAGTTCATATTGATCGACTAATAAATAAAACAATTTACGAGTTCCTTAAGGAATGTTTTCCATATGATATCTTACTGACATTATTTGGAATTGTTCATACACCCACTAGAATCGAGTGAGCTTATTACTGGGTCATTAAAATTCTTCTTATTGTAGTTGTTACTACTATTTTTATGTTGTGAATTTTCAGCCGGGCCCCAAATGAGAAAAGTGGGCAATGCAGAAAGCAGTTTGAAATTAGCACCCAGTCCTTTGAAATTTTGGTTAAAAAAATAAGTTTATGGTCCCATTAATGCAGTGTAGTGTGAAAATATTTCCAAGCATTTTATCACACATAAGATCATGAAACACACACAAGGGTTTTGCAGAGAGTTAAAGAGAAATAAAATCAAGCTAACTTGTTCACAGGAAGATGTCTCAGGGTTCAAGAATGAGTCATTTGTTCTGTTCTGAAATCTGATAAAACATTTATTAAAGCAAAAGCATGTTTCACTACTGCAGATATTTTTGATCTGATAGCAAACATGTTTTCTCTTATTTATTTAACATGTGTATCACTTATGCTTTTGACATAAATATATCAAAGCATAACAGAATAAATAGTATCCAACCAGACATATTTAATATGCACTGTGTTATGCATTAGATGACTACATCGTGAACAAATAGAAAACATATTATAGTATTTTAGTATGAAATCCATCTTAAGAGCTGGCTTATGTGTGCATTTTGTCTCGTAACCAGGATTAATTAAGGCAAATGCACATTGCTTTTCCTGTTTTTCTTTTTCATTGTCTTTCTTCCCATGCTGGGGATTGAACTCAGGGCTGGAGCATGCTAGACAAGAGATCTACCACTGAAATAGAGCCCCAGCTGCCGAAACATTTCTTTTAGAAAAGAAAATTTGTGGAACCTTTGAACTTTCACACTTGTACTTTGTATAGTAGATTTTAATGGAACCCCCTTATAGCAGCTGGTATGTTATGCATGATAAATGGATAAGTCTTGATATTAAGCAACCTGTGTTAAAGATGTGCCTAGGTTCAGTGAGAAGAAAATCCTGCAGTGAAGCTCCTTTGTTAGTGTCAAACAATATGCAATAGAGGTTTTAAACAAACAAATGAACAAGGACTCATACGAAGAAAATAGAAGTGTCTTTTGCATGCAGGACAGACTGTGGAAGTTCAATAACAGTTCTCGGGCTGCATTGGGCTCTCTGGGACCTCCAGCAACTCATTCAGTCCCTCAAATATTTGAAGAAGCTCAAAGATGAGCTCTTCTTTATCTTTAGACTTCAGCTTGCCATAGGATTTAACCTCAAATTAAGTCACTGCAGACCAGAGGGACCCATGAGGTCTTCTGCAAATGGCAACCAACATGGATCTGGGGATTTCATTAGACTTGGTATATGAAGAGAATCTAAGACAAGAGACTTGCAAACAAGCAGGTCTACAAACTGCTCTATTTTGATTTGGCTGGTATAATATCATTTTTACAAGTTAGAAATTTTCACACACACACACACAAAAAAAAAACCCACAAAAAATGTTTCATGTTCCTTTGGAAGAAATAAACATGACAACAGTACCCTATACCTACATGAAAGCCACGCCCCTGAAAGGACATAGCTTGCCTTTTAATTATATTCAGATTTACTACCTGTGCGGCCTCTGCAAATATATATTTTTGTAATACTTGGACTAAAACTTCCAGTTACATTTGAGACTGTAAATAAAAAAAGAACTAGAAAAAACCCATATAAAATGAGTGTTGCAGGAGTATTTATGCAACAAACACACTTTGTGGTCTTCTCCTAGAAAATTGACTATGGCCTGTAATCCATATTCTCTTAAACAAGGATAAATGTCTAATTTGCTTCTTAATGTAGTTCCATATTCCCCTCTGAGAATTGTCATTAAAAAGAGTTCTTCCAATGGGAGGAAACAAAGTAATAAGAAAAAAATAAATGACTAACCTTGGGATTTTTGAAATCTGCCCAGCTGTGTTTTGAGTTGAGAGTTAAGCCATTTTTCCACTAAAGAAAGAAGAATTTGGAGTTTGGACATACTGGGTTGGAGCAGAGCAGGACGCGTTGTTGTGGGGCAGGTTCCAGGACAGTAGATAGAATCAAGGAGGGATCAACCCAGGGATGAATTATCTGAGCTGAAAATGCCTGGGAAATCTTGGAGAGGTCCAATATGCAAACTAAAGTTTCTTCTGGGTCTATATTATACCAGAATATTCCTCTGTCATCTCTTACCCTGCTGTAAAACCTGCTATGCCTGAGAGCTTTGATAGCAGTATGTTGTGGGTGTTAAAAAAAAAAAAAAAAGGAATACTTCCTCTTTAAAGAAAATTGAGGCCAGGAGGGAATGAAAGCCTAGAAGGGGAGCCCAGATATAGGAATGATGTAGTCCTCACTTGAACCAGATATGAACAGGGTGTCAAGAAGGGCTCTGGTATTCAAAGGCCTGTGTGACCTTTCCATTCATCAGGTTAAGGTTATGCTTACAGTATGTGTGGGCAACTCTGCATTCAAGATTAAGAGAGTTGATATTCTTTTTTTGCAAGTGAAGATAAGGAGGCTCATAATGCTCAGTGATTTGTGCAAGGTCATCCAGCCAGCAAGTGCAGGAGGCCCTTCTCATCACATAGTAACTGGCCTTCTCACTCTATTTGTAAGATTTACAAGTATCTCCATCTCATCTGCTAGACAGCAGAGAGGGATGTGTAGATGGAGACTTGCAGCTCAATTTCATCATTTTTTGAATATATAGAAATTATTTTGGGTGCAATGTTTGCATGATCTAAATTGTCAAGTAAAGAAATAACTATGTATATGAGTGTAAATAAATGTCATAATACAAATAAGGTATTCCTTAATGTCTTTTCTTAAACACTTTATAAATATATTTTTTACTGTGCGTTGACATACGCACGTACACAATTTTGGGAAAACAGTCTTTTCTTCATGCATACAGGTATTACATAAGTTTTCAAGTTCAAAGTTTATTGACTGCTATGGATAAAGTTTGTATTCCACATAAAGTGAATTTAACTTAAATATAACCCATGGGACATGTGATAGACAGAAAATTCCTCTTGTGCTTCTATTGAAAAATTTTTAATTCTAAATTGATTACAGCACTTGGGGGCCAAAAAGTTTGACCTTAGACTTGTACCCTGTAAGGACTTACAAGCTCTCTTCAAAAAGATGCTGTAAGTTTATTGGATAGAGAAAGTGCATTTAAGGATGCTTTACATAAATACTTTTAACATTGCATTTTCCAAAAAAATTTGATAGCTCAGATAGCCTCATCCATTTGTTTTAAACTCTAGAGTATGTGGGCAGACATTCCAAAGCTTTAAAGTATTTCTATATAAGCAAATAGTAGGGTTAATAGAATATTTCAAATCTATCAGTGTCAAATTCCAAAGCCACTCAAAAAGGGAGCACTTTAATGTGGTCTGATTCTTAACAAGGAATTAGCACCATCCCAGGCCACTCTTTTTGGGCTGTTATTTCCCACCTTCCTCAGTATTTCCTCTTCTGTTAACTGGTAGAAGAGCAGCTGGGGTTTGTCTTCTGTCTAAAAGCAAGAATCCAAGCTTTCACCAGCTTCAAGTTGCATTAAACTCACAAAAAGGAGACGGTTTCATGCATCCTTAATTCTTTCTATGCCTTTACACTTGCAAAAGCCAAAGGGTTTTATAATCACCCCCAACTCCGGCACCAGGCAGAGAAACTTAGCAACATGTTGAGTGAAATGCTACACTGTGTTAATAACGGTTTTGAAAGAAATCAGGAAAGTTAATCATGTGTGGACACAGGGTTAAGAAGCAATGTAACAGACTATTAAGCTTAATATAGATATGCGATATAAGCATATGCGGACATCCATTAGCATAAATTCCTGTTACGGAAGAACAGCATGGCAGGCCAGGCCACATGGTGGATTTATCAGGTAGGTGAAGGGCAGGAGGAAGATCAATAGAAGAAGGTAGTGGGTCAGGGAACCCATATACAGGTCCTTGATCAGGGTGATAAAATTGCTGCAAATTATAACTGCACTATTGGTGATTATTGTTATTGCCTGAGACTTTATTACATAGACATCAAGTGAAGAGACCTAGAGTGGGGAAATCTCCCATAGTTTCAGTAGGATTACTGTGGGGAACACCCATCACTTTTGTTAGTTAAGACTGGCTTCCCTTAACATTAACAATCATTATGCTAATAAGGAGCTACTTGAAAATATGTAGCTAGATATATTTAGAAACTTTTCATACTATAATAATTTTAGAGATATCTCAATAGCTATATTCCATATCATGATATAAAATTATGTATCACCATAAAAGAACTTGTTCCAAGAACTTAATATTGATAAACAAACCATTCCGAGGCTCTGCCAGAATGGAAAGAAGCACATTCTGCTCTTTCAGTTTTAATCAAAGCTCACTTCTGAAATTTTCAGAATTACTTGTAGAATATTTGGCTGATATTTGGATTTTCTAGTTTGTAAGCCATTATAAATATACTTGTCCTTTAGAGAGGTTTTCATAGTTATGGGAAATAAAAAAATAACTTCAGAAACAGAACAGTTATTATCTATGACCATGAAAAAACTTTGATTGAATCTCAGTTTATTTTAAACCATAGTCTTTTCTTTATTCCTTCTAATTTCTTAGAATTGGAAATCTTTATACAAATTAATTTTTAGTTGAAACGTTCTAAGATTCAGACAATAAAAATATAATGCTTATATAGTTTTAGAAAACATTTTAATTTGCCCAATATTTCTAGAAGAAAACAAAACTAGAATTAGTTTCTGTGTGTGTGTGTGTGTGTGTGTGTGTGTGTGTGTGTGTGTTACTGGGGATTAAACCCAGGGAAATTCTACTCCAAGCTACATCTCAACCTCCATTTCTTTTAATTTTTTAATTCTTTTATTTTTCTTCTTCTGGGGATTGAACTCAGGGATTCAATATACCTCCAAGCTATATCCCCAAGCCAAATTTATTCTTTATTTTGAAACTGGATCTTGATAGGTTATTGAGAGTCTCAGTTTCTGAAACTGGTCTTGAACCTATAATCCTCCTATCTCAGTCTCTCAGGTACTGGGATTATGGGCATGTATGCCACAATGCCTGGCAAGAATTAAGTTCAGTGTTTAACTAAATTACTCCTTTTTTCTCTCCCTCCCCTCTTCTAACCTCATCTCTCTCTGAAACCCCACATCTCTGGTTGCCTTAGTATACTGGAGGTGACCAATATCATTTTTATAAAGATATAAAGCTTGATCGACACTAATAAGTTCCAAGTCTTTCTTCTGTCCTGCTCACTTGCTACTTCACATTGTATGCCTGAACTCTATCCTTTTGCTTCATACTTATTATCTTTGCAAAACATCTCTTCTCGTGAAAAGATGAACCCAGGGTTTAATTTCTTAGACTAAACTATGAGTGTGAGACCAAGGGCTAATGGGAAGGAAAGGCCAGCCAGAACAAAAATCACTCATCTGAGACAAAGAAGAAGTTAATGGTCATTCACCTAGCAAGGAAGGAAAAGTGCCACAGCCAGTGGACATTAGAATGATTTAAAGATTTCCATAGGGAAAAAACAACAACAACGAGTACTGGTGATGCTAGTATTCATGATGATGGCCATCACTAGCATCTCCTGAGAATCAGCCACAGGCCAAACACTCTGCTGTGAGCAAACATGAGCTGGACCAATTCTTCATCACAATCCATTCTTTCAAGTTGACTGATGATAGAAACAAAGCAACAAAAACAAAAAATGCCCATAAAATTAAGTAACTTTTCCCACTAATATATTATGTGTTTCTATCATTTCCATTTATTCCTAAACACAGATTAAAGAAATAAAAGTTCAAATCTCAGTTCTAGAACACTGTCAAATCCTCACCTCTTTGGCTGCAAACAGAGAAAGATAACTGAGCAGGGAGGGACATAAAGAGTTGAGAAGGATACACTTTGGATGAAAAGGTGCAGCTGAAGAGAGTCAAGTTGCAGCTGTCATCAAGGTGAAGTTCATCCAGTTGGGAGAATTAATGACATTTTTAGATGTCCAATGTGAGTTTTTCACTAATCTTTAGCAAAGGGATTATGGAAATGGCAACTTTTGCCTAAAAATATGGAGTAAAATTTATGTGACTATGATTTAAAACTCAATGGTACATAAGCGTTAGAGACTTCAACTGTGTATAACATGGGCTCATCGTTGGAAATGATTTATATGTGTGTCTATGTATGCATGGTGTGTGCATCTGCACAAACCAGAAAGTGTGTTAAAAGCAAGCAGTTGATCCCCAATAAGTTGAGATTGTAGGCTCATGCCTCCACTTGCTAAGATTCTAAATGAATCAGTTTCACAGGCTCACTGTCTTACCATAATCTTGGCTATATCTACAGTACCCTTTCCAAGTCTGGGAAGGGTAGACAAGGTTAAAGGGAAGTAGCTATAATTTCCATTTATGTTTCCATGAGAAATTAAAATTGCTTAGGACTTTGGCTTACTATGCCCCAGTAATAGTATTCAGAATGTTTCATATTTCCCACCCTAATTCAAACAGGTATTTTCTATTTAAACTTTTCCAAAGGTGTATCTCCCTTACTCATAATGGGCAGAGCTAAAAAGTAAGAATCTCTGGCTTCTGCCCTGGAGCTCCACCAGGCTCAGATAAAGTAGAAAGTAAAAGGTTCATTAAAATTAATTTTCAACGATTTTTCCTGCTGGGCAATGTGTAGGAAATTCACCTTATCTGCTCCCTTCCAGGTTATCCTTGAAATTCACTCTTTCTTTCACTTTTTCTAGCATTCTGCTGAACATCCTAGATTCTTTTACTGCTCTATGATGTTCAATTTTTTCAAGTGCTGGTTATACACATACCTCTGGCAACCTGTAATCAATTGGACAACAAGAACAAATGAACATTGCGTTTAGCAAGTAATTTGAATGTGTTATCTGAAATGAGACCTTCTTCCGGGAAAATGAAAATACTTTATGAATCTTTGAAGCCAGAGAGAAGTCTAAACCATTCTTGCTAACCCGAGTGGAGAGAAGTATTAGTGTGAGAGAGGAGGCTGTTCTGGCCCATGCAGGTGGCTAGGGATCACACCACGAAAAGTAAAGGGACACTGTGTACTCAACTTTTCACAACTCTGTGCTGGGTCATTGACAATAATAGTATTATAGAAATTTTATGGGGCATATAAGAATAGATTCTCAGAGACCCAGAAGTCTAGGCAGGACCACACCATAATCTTCAATCACACCACCACAATTGTCAATGATCTCTTCATAGGGGGATTACGTCATACTTCTCTTGAAGGGAGTAGCCAAGGCACCATTTATTTCTTAGTGGGATCACAACAAAGGAGACTAGAAACCCAGACAAGCTTAACCATCAACATTAAACTATTGAAACTAGGCTGAGGCTGAGGTGCAGCACAAACCTTTCTGAAGTTCACTACACCAGAATGCTGTGACCTACTAGTATATTTGCCTACTTGTTCATAAAAGTCACTTAGTTTGTGCCATGCATGGTGGTGGTACACCTGCTATCCTAGTACTTTAGAAAGGAGGCTTGGAGGTTCAAGGATAGCCTTGGCTATTTAGTGAGATCCTTAGCAACATACCCTTTCTCAAAAAGAAAAGAAAAAGGGCTGGGGGCTTAGCTTAGAGGTAGAATGCCCCTGGGTTTAAACTCCAGTTTAATCTCCAATTAAAGTCACTCAGAGTGGATGGAAGAAAGAAGAGGAGGAGAAAGAAGAAAAAGGAGAGGAAAAGTGTATGTGTGTGTATGTGGAGAGAGAAAGAGAGAGAAGAGAGAGAGAGAGAGAGAGAGAGAGAGAGAGAGAGAGAGAGAGAGAGAGAGAGAAAGAGAATGTAAAGCTCCTACATAAAAAATACCAGTTGTTTGGGGATTGGTTTGGGTTTAAATGTGGTGTAAAACAACAATATGTGTGACTTATATTACTTTTAAGTACAAGACCAACATTCAAGAAACTAAGTCTAGCCTCGTAATGCCCAATAAAATGTAATATGCTAAAAGACCGTAGGATTACACCCTAGGGATAATTCTTTGCTTCAGTATTGTTTTGATAGTCAGGGGAGTATGAGAAAGGCAAGGTGTTACTCAAACAAAATAATGTTTTTAGCGACTCTTTTTTCCTAGCCTTTAATAACAGGGTAACTATGACCATAGCTAGATGAAAACTAAACAAGTCGATTCATAAGACATGTAATCATGTAGTAATTCCCAAAGAACTCTGGACCTAATTCACAACTGTCAGATCACTATCGCCTTGCCATTCCTTATGGGAATTTCAACCCTTGTTTAAAAATAAAACAACAACAACAAAATTGTTTCATTCCATGCTGTTGAAAATGATATGCATGTCCTGATTTAATCATATCCCGCCCCGGTCCTTTGAGGGTAGGCAATCAATGGGTTAAGTTAGATCATGAACACGTGTTCTCTGACCCCGGAATGCTTCATCAAATGTACTCATTACTGATTGAGCAAGAGAATGAGTAGTTGTGAGTTCCAGCTCAAGCACTGATGGGATTGTGTATAAGCCCGATCGCGGTGGAGGTATTTAAATTTTGATTTTTGTAATGGGCTCTGACATGTTTCATTTCCTCCGAGGGAACACTCGAGACCTCTGAAAGTAAATGTTGCTAAAAAGTCATCAAGGCAGAATATTAAAATGCCATCAAAGGGAGATTTCACTAATGCCAGTCCGCTAGAGCTCTAGGTAGTGGAGCGAAGAGGAAAGCGTCAAAGGTCCCGGTTCTTTTAGCGAAACATGATTTGTTCCTCTTCACTGGCTGTTTCTCCAAATAAATTATTTAAAGTCTTATTTCTTCCTCCTCCTGGGCCTCTTAAAGTTCAACTGTATGGAGAAGCAGAAGAGGGAGAAAGAGGAGGCAGAGCTACACATTCTGAAGTGGTAGCAATGGCGAGGAGCTTAAGCTTGGCACCTGCCTCCCATCTTCACCCTGAGCTGAGCAGGTGTGTGGTTACCTGAGAGGGCGAGAGTCCCCAGTTACCATGTTAGGGCAGGAGTTGTCATACTGAAAATTCTAATAAAAAAGCAGAGTATTTGGAGTATGTGAGATCATCAAAGAATATTCTCTCAGCAATGTAGAGAGAACTTGATTTTATCCAAACATCTTTGCCATTTTTAATACTAATAGCATTAGGTAATTGACATTTATGGAGTAGTGGGAAAGGGAAACTTCCGTATCTTTTCTATACCTCAGAAGAGAAATTTCTGCATCTCTTCTCACTGAAGTGTATTCAGTGAAAGATGACTTGCCTTATGAGATGGGTAATTCTCCTTTGGACTTAACCGCAATGATTTCTTAATGAACACTGTGTTGAATAAAAAGTATTATGGTTCATTTTCTGATAGTGATTTGTATTCTGAGATAACTTTGAATTGGCCATTTCCTGAGGCAGCGAAAAGTAGGTTTCCCTACACTTCATTTATGACAATGATTTTCCCAGTTTTCAGGAATCCTAGTTGCTTATCTTTGAGCTAATAATCCTGTTGAACTCACAATTCTCTCATTTCTATAGCTACCTGTCAAGTTTCTTGCCAACCAACACAGAGTTTCGTACTCAGTTTTGTACTTGTCTGTCTAACCATAAGAATAAGTAAACTGCATCTGGGTCCCCGTTGTATGTAATAGCAGGTCTTTCATGGGAAATAAAATTTCTGCTATGTACTTTTGAAGTGTCTGAACTATTACTCCTGGCATCATTCCCCAGACCTGGGCTCTGGAGATGGCTCTCAAGCTTGTTAGAAAAGGAGGCTTTGGCAATGAGTATTTTGCTTCAAAGATGGTGCATTTTTATGGCTAAAAGTATGGTCTCAGATTCCTTGGATTCAATTTCCAGTTTGCCTCCTTTTTAGCCATGGGGGCCTTCACAATCTGGTAATCTCTAACTTTTGCACAAACAGTAAAATGGGTGGTAATATCACTCATTTCATCGGTTCATCTTGAGAATAAAGTGAGATACAGTTAAACCTTAAACAACTCAGAGGTTGAAGGTGTCCACCCCCTACACAATACACTCTCCAGGTACAAGAGCAACAGTAGGTGACTATGACATTATTATAGTAATATTGGTATGTGTTATAGTTGGTTTTATGAAGTTATGATTTAATACTGTTTCTTTCTTTGATTACATTTCTCTCTACTGAAAATGGTGCCTTGTACACTGTGCATGTGTATGTTATGATAAAATTTAAGTTTTCAAAGCCAGGCATGGTGGCACATGTTTGTAATACCAGTATTTGAAAGGATGAGACAAGAAGATCGTGAGTTCATGGCTAGCCTCAGCTACTTAGTGAGGCCCTCTGCAACTTAGTGAGAATTTGAGAATAAAGAATAAAAAATTAGGGCTGGGGATATAGTTTGGAAGTAGAATGCCCCTGGGTTCCATCCAAGTACAGCAAAAAAAAAAAGTTCTCATAACAGACTTGTGTATATTTTATGCTATTAAATGATAAATAGATTATTTTGTACATATACTCATTTATTACATGACAGCTTTTTCTTTCTTACTTTTTCATTATATCTGGGTCAATATTTAAACTGTTGTACATCTCAAAATAAATATGAATGGAAGTACACCTGTGCAGATTGGACTTAAACTACCTAGCGAGTACTAACTGTTAATTTGAATTTATTTCATAATATTATATAGAAAATATTACAAGTAAAGTTCTATAATTCTGAGAAGTTTTACTTAAATTTCTGGGCACAAACCTGAAATAAATCTTTGAAATCACAATGTGTGGCTTTTATGGGAGAGAAAAAGTGACTTTCAAAAAGTTTTGGGCATAAGAAGTCTCTTCATGATATCAGTACACCACAGAAAAAACAGAAGGCCTTTTCAGGCATTGTGGCTAATATTTTGAGATGGTACATTGCCAAATCTGAGGTTTTGTACCTAAGAAAAAGATAATAGACCTCCCAATGTGCACAATTTTTTTTTGTGTGTGTATCTTCAAATAAGGATACTTTATCTTCAAAATAATTTCCCAGGCAACTAATGTATATCAGTGATCAGTCTTACAATAGGCAGACAAGGTTATTGTTTCCCCTGAGTGAAAGAAACACTCTAAAAATGTCACTTCAAAAGTAATTTACCAAAGTCTTGAGAATCTTTGAATAATTCTAAGAATATCATCATGGTACAGAATCCACAAAGATGCTACTTTAAAAATAAGACCAGATTGGATGGTGCGCAACTGTAATTTAGGTTCTTGAGAGACTGAGACAGGAAGAATGCAGGTTTGAGGCCAGCCTTAGTGACTTAGCAAGTCCCTGTTTTGAAATAAAGTAAGACCGGGACTGTAGCTCAGATGTAGAGTTACCCTACATTCAATCCCCAGTACCCCCCAAGATGAATCACAGTAACCTAAGAGATACTTATGAATTATTTTTACTTTTTCAAACACTTATTTAATTTTATGTGGCCAAATAATTGTGCTAATTATGGAGCTTATTTTAATGAGTATTTATTGAATATCTACTATATTTAAACATTTTTTTGGTAAAAACTCACGGAGATTTGTATTTAGTGTGTTTGTTAGTTAGATAGTTTGTTTGAAGGGACAGGTCTCACTATGGAACCAAGAATGGTTCCAAACTCCTGGGCTCAATGGACATCCAGCCTTAGTTTCCTTAGTAGCTGGGACTACAGATCCCTATTAACACGGCTGACTCTTCCTGATTTATTTTATGGGTCTAACAGTAATTTGTGAAACTTTCTTCAAAATGACCCATAAGATCCACTTCTCACTAAGTATACCTAATCATTGGTTGCTGGTGACCTGTGTAGATCAGTTTAGCACATATTATATATACATGCAATACCAAAACAGTTTTATAGTTTTGCATGAAGTTAAATATGCACCTATTAAAGGTCACAACACTTTCACTTTTAAGTATTTATTTAAAATGATGGGAATATATGTCCAGGAAACGTATCACATTATTAAGGCCTTATTTATTGGAGATCATGAAGATGGTGTAACATTTACTTGTATTTTTTGGCAGCCCATATAACTCTGCTTTCTAATGTAGCTTTAAGATAACATTTTTGTTCTCCCAGTGATGTTTCAAAATGGAAGCAGACCAGAGAATCAAGGCACTGCGTATGGATTTTCTGTTAACTAGACAGAAAATGAATAAAACTCTGAATACTAGTTTATGAGTCAGTTGCTAGAAATTCTTGAGGGCTAAATGAGGCACCGTGTGAGAAGAGCTAGTGAGAAGTAGACAATTCTGAACTACTTCTAAAAGGTCAGAATGCATCTCAGGTCAAGACTTCATGGGGACTGGATTGTTGGTATTAACCTATCTAAACAAGATCTGCCATTGAGGCTATTGGAAGCCCTGGAAGCCAAAACAAAAACCAGGGTAGAGAAGCAGTCATCGTCTGTGGTCTTCAGGTAGCACGGAAGTGAGGATGCTCAAGCTCTCTGAAATGAATGTCAGTACAGACACTAGAATATCAAATTATATGATAACAGCTGTTAACAGCTCTTCTTATTCCAGGAAACAATCCTCTAGTTTAAAGCTCCTTGTGTAAATTTGTTTGTGGAGATAGAGAATATTTTAATTCTATTTGAAATTTATAGATCTTTCTGGAAGTTAACAAACTGACATTCTGGTTTTATTCATCACTCTTTTATGCATTTGTTTTCCAAAGTTTAGTACCCTGCTTTGAGCATATTAAGAAAATTGAATTGTTATAGCCGTAAGACTGATAAGCAAGACCTTGATTTGAAAATCCACATTAAAATACTGTAATAGTTTTAAGCCAGCTCATTTCTGTGAACCAAAAAATGAATTATCCGGTGAACATTATTTGTCATATATGATATCAATATTTCCAAATAAACATCTTTAAAATCAATATGCACTTAAATTAGTATGTAATGGATAACATTTGGCTTATAGTTGTTGTTGTTGTTGTTGTTGTTGTTGTTATTATTATTATTATTATTATTATTATTATTATTATTTGGTGGTACTGGGGTTCCTGAAAACCCTTCTATATCTGAGCTACACTCCCAGACCTATTTTATACTTTTTTAGTTTTGGAAACAGGGTCTCTTACGCCAGCGCGGCTGGCTTCGAACATGCGCGATCCTCCTGTCTCCACCTCCCAAGCACGGGGATTACAAGCTCGCGCTACCACGCCCGGCTTTATATTATTATTTTTGACTAATATTGCATATATATATGTGAATAAATATATAATTTTCATATGTACAGACATATGTAATATGCATAATTTAAATTATATCAAATATATTATTTAATTATAAGTTTATAATATATAATTTAATATATAATCTAATGACTCTAACTCCCAATTCCCTTTAGTCAAAAATAATAATATAAAGCCGGGCGTGGTGGCGCTAAGCATTTTTATTAGGGTCAAAAGTCTTGTTAGGTTTCAGTTTATACTTCTTTTAATTGTTTTGTGAAGACAGGTTTAATGACTTATAATGTACTTAGAATGAACTTTGCCTTGCCAGGCGTAGTGGCGCACGCTGGTAATCCCAGCATTAGGGAGGTTGAGACCTGGAGAATCGCGGTTTGAGGACAGCCTCAGCTACTTAGTGAGTCCCTCTGCAACTCAGTGAGACCCAGTTTCAAAATAAAAAAAATAAAATAAAATTAGGGCAGGGGTGTAGCTCAGAGGTCAAATGCCCCTGGGTTCCATCTCCAGACCTGCAAAAAAAAAAAAAAAAAAAAAAAAGAATGAACTTTGCCTTTATAAAGTATACAATTCTATGATCTTTGAAAAAATTTCAACAACTATGGAATCAATAAAAGAAGACCTAGATATATGTTCATCATCCTGAAACATTTTCTTGTTCCTCTTTGTAACTTATCCCTTCCTCCTACCCTTAGCTCTTGACAATTATTAACCTGATTTCTATTTTAGATAATTTTATTTTAATATGTAAAGTATATCATATATGTGAAAGACCACAGTAATGTATATTTATTACAATAATGTTGAAAGAAATCCAGGTTCTTGCCTTCCTCTTTTATTTTGTCTCAGTTTGTTTATCCATTCCCAAGTTTATTTGGTATGTTTCTACTTTGAGGATATTATGAATAAGACTGAAATGAATATTCATGCACAAATCTTTGCATAGACATATATTCCCATCATTTTAAATAAATACTAAAAGCGAAAGTGTTGTGACCTTTAATAGGTGCATATTTAACTTCATACAAAACTATAAAACTGTTTCGGTATTGCATTTATATATAATATCAAAATCTCTGATTTTTCATTGGAATATTTAGTTTTTTATTTTTAATAGAGTTTTGATGCTGTTTATTCTAATTTTATTACTGTGTCAGTTCCTTTAGTTTCCAAATGAGTTCTTTGTGGTTTCCCATGCTTGCTTTGTGATTTAATATTATTATTATTATTATTATCATTAATTATTATTATTATTTCATTTTATTTTCTAATATTGGCCTATTTGTTATACCAGTTTAACAAATTTTTACTGGCTGCTTTATGGTTTTAAATCAATTACATGATGCACTTTTGCTTTTTGCTTTAAATAAGTTATCTTAGAGACCTAGTTATTTAAAATAAGAAAATATTTTATGCAGTTTTTAATTTTCCATGGTTTAAACTATAATTTTTTAAAAATTTTGTAATGCTATGAAAGAAAAACTCTTTTTGCAGAAAGTGTACTAGAAATTCTGAACTGTGGACTTTCTTGTACTGGTATGTGCTGAGATGTTTTCTCATGGTGCTGGACAGCAGCAGAGAGCTGGAGTTCACAACCAATCACGCACTTATCAGGGTAAGCACATGTAGTTACAGAGTACTGTGTTGCTAAGCCATGATGTTCAGTAGGTTAAAGACATTAAGTGTGTTTTCAACTTACAGTGGATTTACTAGGATGTAGCCTCATTCAAGTCAAGGAGCAGCTCTATTGATTTTCCAGAGCTTTCTTTACATGGGTCCACATTTTTCTCTATTGTCTCTTATTTTTTATTTTTATTTTTTTGCCATAGGAACTCCTTTTAACATTCTGTGTGGGATAATACATTTGCAACAACTCCTGTAAGCTTTTTTATTCTCTAAAAAATTCTTCATTTCAATGCATATTAAAAATGCCTTTATTTCAATTATCACTGAGTATAAAACAGTGAGTTCATGGGATTATTTCCATTCATATCTTTATCCTCTAGCTTATAGCCAAGAAAGACTACTTCTAATTTTCAATTTTAGATCTAATAGGCAAGGAGCTTAGAAGTCATTACTCGTTTCCTTACACCAAAACAAACAACAAACAATGCTAGCTGAAGCAAAACTCAATGACTTTTCTCGGACCCTGGGGAGAACTGAGCTCACAAGGTGAGCCCCTGCTCTAAACTCTAGAGAGAGAGGCCCACACAGGACACAGACAAGATGTGCTTGGTTTCCACAGAAGTCACTAGAGCCACAAACAGAAACACTGAAATGATTATTTTGATGAATTTCTAGAGGCTTATTGTGAACTAAGTTGAGAAAATCATGGGACTCATACTTTCATCAGCTTTACCTCTGGCACGCCTACAGGTTTTGCAAAGTGAAGATTCAAGAAATATTTCCTAATAGTCCTGATATGGTAAGGGGAAGAGTCCTAATGGGAAATATACCAGGAATCTCCAGAAAGTTCTTGGTGGGAATCTGCACCCAGATGATAAAAGTGAATTCCTCACCTTCCAACCTTCTCTTTAAACAGAAAAGAAAACTCATAAAAAGAGAAATTATTTCAGCTTTGATGCTCATAGTAATAATTCAACAAAATATATGGGAACGGTAGCAATTATTATGGTTATTATTATTCCTGTTGTATTTTCGAGATGTAAACAAGTTAAATTGGCAAAACTCTATATGAAGATTATTAATCATTATATGGAGGCTGAGCAATTGCAAGACCTGCAGTTGGCAAGCTGGAGATGCAGGACTGCAGAAGGTACAGCTTTAGCGTGAGTCTGAAAACCCGAAAACCATTGGAGAGAATGGCATAACTTTCATTCTGACCTTCAACAAGCTTACTATCCAAGGGACGACAATGTTTCAGTTTGAGTCTGAAGTTAGGAAAAAGCCTATGTTCCAATTTAATTTAATCAAGCAAAAGGGATTCCCTCTCCCTCAGTCATTTGGTTGTATGCAGGTTTTGACTGATGGGATGGGGGCCAGTCATATTAGGAAGGACAATCTGTATTATTCAGTCTGCTGCTTCCATGAAATTCTCAGCCAGAAACATGCTCAGATACCATACCCAGAATAACTCTTGTCTGGGTATTCCATAGCCCAAGTCAAGCAGACATTAAATTAATCATCACAGGCAATATGTTTACAATTAAATTTTTTGGGGTGTTGGTCTCTACAAATCCTTCTGTCTCAGCCTCCCAGGAATTGGGATCACAGGTATAGGCCACCACACATGGCCATAATTATGTTTTCATTTTCAGAAGTTGCATTTGGCTTCTGTTCCAACCTGCCTGATCATTTTGCTATTTTTTTTTAGCTATTTACCTAATTTTTCTATAAAGTTCAGTTATGTTTCAAGAATTTTACACATCTGTTTGGAAATGTACATCAAATAACTGAAAAACCTAAATTTTCTTAGAGAGCATAAATCAGTTGTTTTTTCTAAATATGTAATTTAAAGAAATATTTGCTAACTCTGACATGCAGGCATTTGTTTCTTATATTTGGTAATGTTGAACTTATTATAATTGGACTAAAGTTTTGACATTGACTAAGTATAATCTCTGAGTATTTCCTGGGCACAAGGATTATGATGTGTCTGTTCCTCTCTTTGTAGAGATCTGAATTTTCATCTTATGGGCGTCATGTTCATTTCTCAGCCTTGGGGTTCTGTGAAGGTTGGTGAGAGTGAAACCTGGTTCTGGTACCCTCCTCAAAGAACCAACCTTTTGCTTACATTTTCTCAAAGAAAAAAACTTCATTTCTTATCTGAAACAGAAGCATAGGGCAAACTTTTTTCCTGCTTCACTTTTTCCTGGTGGATAACCCTATCGATGGCCCTTTCTTTATGCAGAAGTGTCTGATTTAAATCCTGCTCTTCCTTATCTATGGCAGAGTTTTTCATTTTCTGAGCAACTATTCAAACCCCATTTTGTTGCCCAGGAATTGTTTCTTTAACACATTGTCCTCTTCTTTGATGTCATGGTTGCCAAAATCTGTATCTTCAGTGTATACTTGGGGACTTCAGTTTTTCATGCCAGTCCAAAAATACAACTTTCGGCTGGGCGTGGTGGTGCAGGCTTGTAATCCCAGCATTTGGGAGGCTGCGACTGGAGGACTGCAGTTCGTGGACAGCCTCTGCTACTTAGTGGGGCCCTCTGCAACTCAGTGAGACCCAGTATTCAAAATAAATATTAAAAAAATAGGGCAGGAGGTGTAGCTCGGAGGTAGAATGCCCTTGGGTTCCATCCCCAGACCCACACACAATAAAACCAAAAATACAACTTTTAAAGTTTATTCACCCACCATCTTGGTGCTTTGCAGAAGTGCTAATCACAATGAGCACTTTATTATGATGTTCTTTATTATGATGTTCTTGGACACCTAGATCCTATGATTCGTTTATTTATTTAAAAATATTTTGTGGGCACTCATACTTGCTGTGTGCTTGTCCTTATCTGAGACCATAAAGTGTTCTCATGAAGCTTGAATTTTGGTGAGATCAAGGGGACAAACTGCACCTATGTTAGAAGTAGTGCTTAAGCTGGGCGTGGTGGTGCAGGCCTGTAATCCCAGTACTTGGGTGGGATACTGAGACAGGACGATTGCAGGTTTGAGTCCAGCCTCAGCAACTTAGCAAGATCCTATTTCAGAAGAGTGCTGGAAATAGAATGTATCTGGGTTCAACCCTCAGTAAAGAGAGAGAGAGAGAGAGAGAGAGAGAGAGAGAGAGAGAGAGAGAGAGAGAAAGAAGAAGAAGAAGGAGGAGGAGGAGGAGGAAGAGGAGGAGGAGGAGGAGGAGGAAAAATAATGCTTAATGTTATGATGGCAAATAACTAGAGTTAAGGGATAGTGGTGATGCTGTAAGCATTGTTTTTCAGGTATAATAGTTCATGAAGATCTCACTTTTCACTTTTTAATAAAGTGAAAAAAAGGCCATGGGAAAAGCTATAAAATGATATTTCTTTTCCCAAATATGATCCAGAAAATGCTAAGTGTTAAGAGATTCTAACACTAAGACAAAGAATTCCAGGGCCCCAAACAAAGCAAGCATGACTTCATGAAGCAAAGAGAAAGAATGAATGGATGGATGAGGGTCCTGCTGGCTGTGGTCAGCTCTTAGACCTCAGTTTTGATTGACTGGAACTTTTAACAGAGCAGTGACATTATCTGAAATTTGTCTCATATGAATGAAAAGCATTTGTACTACCCAGTTGTGATTTTTATGGGACCAGTTAGGTAGTTCTTGCAATAACTCAGTGAAGAGATAAAGAAGGCTTAGAACAGGATGTAGTAGGGACAAATTTTGAGATAAATCATGATACTGTCACCTATAGAATTAGCTTCTTTCTCGAATCTTTGTTCAAGAGAAAGAGGATTCATTGATAAAAGTGTTTGGGGGTCTGAGTATCTTGGTTTATGGCAGTGGCACCACGCCATTCTGGAGGAAACAGCATGGGTTTGGACTTTGACCTATTGAATGTGCATGCTTCCTCTCCTGCACCCAACAGTGCCAGAGGAATATCCGAGTTAGAAACCTCAAGGACTTTGATTCAGCTGATTGACAGCATGCATGTCTAGTGGTGCGGCTCTATCCATGGACTCTTGAAACAAATTAATAAAGTAATTAATAAAAGGGGAAGCACTTGAAAATCTACACTGTAAAATGTGATTTTAAAAAGCATAAGCACAACTTGTAATTTTTGTCTACCAAATTTATAGAAGTCAAAAATCAGAGCCAGGCGTGGTGGCGCAGGCTTATACTCCCAGAGCTTGGGAGGCTGAGACAGGAGAATCACACAGGTTCGAAGCCAGTCTCAGCTACTTAGTGAGGCTCTCAGCAACTCAGTGAGACCCTGTTTCCAAATAAAGTATAAAATAGGTCTGGGAGTATAGCCCGGAGGTAGAAAAGCCCCTGGGTTTATTCCCCAGTACCACACACAAAATAATCAGTGTAGCTGAGTTTAAAAGACTTAAAAAGCTGGGGGTATAGTTTAGCAGTAGAGCCCTTGCTTAGCAAACATGTTATACTTAGATACAAATTGTCCCCTAAAGAACTCAGCTTTTAATGTCTGGAACTGATATAATTGAGTCATGAGAATTGTAATGGCAGTAGTGAATAAATCCACTCTAAGTTCTTTGTAACATATTTATTTGGGTGGAGACACAGGCAGTAAGGTGTGGGTAGAGGTAGGTTCCTTGGGGTACACACCTGAAGATTTTATATAAATGATTACCCCTTCCTTTGCTCTCTCTCTCTCTCTCTCTCTCTCTCTCTCTCTCTCTCTCTCTCTCTCTCTCTCTCTGATGTAAACAACAGAGCCCACAGCCCATGCACTCCCCTCTTCATGCCTCCCACATCCATGTCCCCGGCCTCACATGGACTAAAGCTGAAACCATTAGAAAATAAACTTTTTTCCTCTAAGTTACATGTCCATTCTTTTAGAAAATAGCTGTACCAATATTAACCAGAACAATACCCAAGGCACTAGGCTCAATCCTAGGCACCAAAATAAAATAATTTTTTTAAACACTGTCATATACAACCTGTGAGAGTATAACTTCCTGAAATACACTTAGAAGATATATATAAAAGATTTAAAAATATACATTCCTAAAACATGATGATTTTATTTATTTATGGACAGTTTTCCTAAAAATAATTACGGATATGCAGGGGTCTTGAGGGAGTAAATTACTCATGGATTCAGATTTCTCATTGGTAAAATTAAATAAAGATTCACCAATGCCTTTTCTAGAGTTCCTTTTTCTTATTAAATAAAAAAAATGCTAAATAAAAAAGTGCCTTAGGGATGGGGGATATAGCTCAGCATTAGAGCAGACTTCTTATTTAGCATTCTTGAGGACCTGGGTTTGATCCCCAGCACCACAAAAAAAGAAAAAAGAAAAAAGATAAGATGATAACTTTCAAATTATACTTGTATTTAGGATTAGCAAAATGTTTATCACTTTAGAACCTTCATTCATGAAAGGAAAACCAACGCTATTATTTATAAAGCACCAAATCCACTTTATCTATTTTACTATGGACCTCAACTGCATGGCGATTTCACATGGCTGAAATTTGTTCATTGTATCTGAATCTGCCTTAATTTTTCTAAAATGTCACAAGGTTGTTGTCAGTGTATTTCATTCTCTAAGATATGAACGACAAACTTTCAAAGCGGCCAAATATAAAAGTGCATCCTGGGGAATACGTATTTCTAGTTTTCTTCAACGTGTAGACCAAGGGAGAACTCCAAATTCACACGAGAAAGCCACTTAACATCAGAAACAAGAGCAGCAGGTAGGGTGTGGTGGTGAGCGCCTGTAATACCAGGACTTGGAAGGCTGAGGCAGGAGGACCACCTGTTTGAGGCCAGCAATAGCAACTTAGCGAGACGCTGTTTCAAAATCAAAAATAAAATAGGACTGGGCTTGTAGCTCAGAGATAGAATACCTCTGAGTTCAATTCCCAGTACCACAACAATAAATGAATAAATAAATAAATAGCTGGAGGTATAGTTTGGAGGTAGAATTGTCTCCAGGGTCCCTTGGTTATTTATTAAGTCTCTCATCCCCTCTTATTTATTATTTCTTTTTGAACATATCCTCTTTCAAAATATTGGGGAAAAATATTGTAGGGAGCTATTTGGGAGAAACGCCCTCCCTCATTCTTCCCCTTTCTAACACTTTTCGTTTGCTGCAATGTTTCACCTGGCAGCAAAGCTCTGGTTTATTTACGTAGTCAAATTATTTGTTCAACAACTACTTATTGAAGACCCACTTAGTGCTAACAGGTGGCACTGGTGCTGAGGATGTAATGTTGATGGGGAATGAGGGAGGCTCTCCCTCCTCACCCTTGTGGAGTTTATAGTGCAGCTCTCCTGAAGAGGCCGGGAGGGCAGTTCATTCTGCAGCTGACATAGCTGAATGATCAGTAGTCAGGAAAAGAAAGAAGGCTGCATGAGCCATCTGTCCCCAAAACTGCAGGGAGAGTTTAGAGAAATCAAACATAATCACCAATCACATTTGGGATAGAATTTGGCAGGAGACATAAATTTAAGGTCATAACATTCCTTGCAGCCATTCATTCACTGTGTAGCATAACTTTATTTAAGTATCTAGAATAATAGAGAAAACTTTAGCTTTAAAAGACTATGATATAAATCGACAAACAAATGTTAAGTTTGTATGGCATTTTTAGGCATAGAATTTCTGAGAGTTTTCTTTTTATATGGATATTATAAAATAAATAAAATGCTGTTGAAGAGTTCCATTATAATGCGAAGCCAGTATGATATTCCAGATCACTTTAAAAAAAACAACTTAGACTTAACAAATATGGATAAAAACATCAAGAGCATGTTCATTCTGAATATTCTTTACTTGTTTTTCTGAACAGAGTTCTATTCAAGTGCTTTCTGGAGAGTTTGTTTTCCACTGATTTCTCATGAAAAAATATACTATGAATTCTGAAAGTAGAGTGATTAAATGCTATTTTTATTTATTTATTTTTTGGTGGTACTAGGGGTGGAACCCAGGGGCTTTCTACCTCCAAGCTATACCCCCAGCCCGATTTTTTTTATTCTTTATTTTATTTTATTATTTTGTGGTACTGGGGGTGGAACCCAGGGGCTTTCTACCTTCGGGCTATACTCCCAGACCTATTTTATATTTTATTTGGAAACAGGGTCTCACTAAGTTGCTGAGAGCCTCACTAAGTAGTCGAGGCTGGCTTCGAACATGTGCGATCCTCCTGTCTGAGCCTCCCAAGAGCGGGGATTACAAGCGTGAGCCACTACATCCAGCTGGTTAAATGCAATTTTAATAAATAAAAATGTATATCGTATCATCAGAGGATCATATTTACCTGAATTTTATTGTATCAGGCTAAATAGGAATAATTCTAAATCTTAATGTTTCCTCTAAGGATGCAATGACTCATTTTCTTACTATGATTTCTAAAAAAGAACTTACACTTCCTTGAGGACCAATGCACTTGGTTTCATCTGTTAATAATAATAGGCAACGTGATTGGTGAGCGAGGGCTTCCTGGATGAGCAAAAGACAATATGCACATCATCAGCTTTGGGGTGGAACCAGGAGAGGGAGCTAGGCTTTAGGGACTATGTGGTTCATATTTATAGTTGAAGGCTCGAGGAAGCTTGCAGATGTGATCTTTATTAATCCCAATATTTTATCTTACACCTGAATTTATAATTGGGTCTTAAAATCAAATGAGATGTCATTGCATCACCATCTGCTGTTTCAAAATTAAGAGGCACGCTTCAATGTTGTTGACGGCCACTTTAAAAAGATGAATACTCTCAGGGCTCCGAAGCTGGTTTTGAAGAATTTTCAGAATATTTGCCCTCTTAATGGGAAGAAAATTAATGATTCTAAGTAGAAAATTCCCCAACAGCTCAGCATTTCCTGTTTAGAATAAACAACTGGCAAGGTGGGTTTTTATTTCCCAGTTCTCTTCCTCACGCCCTCACCACCCCATTGTGAGTTTCACGTGCACATAAGTTTTAGAATGTGGAAGGTCTATGGTTTTCCATTATCAGAGCTCAGCCCCTAAGAAGACATCATGGAGGAGAATGGGCGCAATCTTGTTCCCAGAGAACAACTTTTCTAGGGATTAATTTTGACACACTTGCCATGGGGTTGGGATGAGACATGCACATCAGATATCCCCTGTGTTGTCAGTGAATGAAATAATTACAGTCTTATTTTTCAGTTCTGACACTATGACATTTGGCTAAAATATAAGACAGAAGAAAGCATGTTTCAGGCATCGGGGCAAGTCTCTTGAATATACAAGAAGAACCTTCATAGCAATCATGTTATTTGGGTCTTCTGAATTGTATCCCAATTATTTCTGTTTATTGAATTGGGTAATAAAAGGGACTTCAGATAAAGAAGGGAGGTTTTGCTCCACTGCAGCAATGGAGGGGGCTTAAGAGAGAAGGAAAAAAGACATGATGAAGGCAACAGTTCAAATAATGCTAGGTACCTAGGTGAAATCAATACTAGTCTCAATGACATGTACACAGAAGGGGAGGAAGTGGGATGGGACCAGAGGGAAACAAGCCAAGTGCTGTGTGTGTATGTTACTATCACTCTAAACCTCAATATGATGCATAATTGCAATGCACTAATAAAGTATCAAAATGCATATACTGGTGTAAATATAAATATTTTATTTATGGCTACATAAAATTATGCTGAATGTAATGCTAAATTATATATATATAAATATATATATATATAATTTATATACATAATATACACATATATATCTTCAGACTATATATGTACATATATGTATGTAGTCATGCATTTAAATATACACATGGATACTTCTAATCCATCTATTATCATAAGAGCAATGATCTCAAATTAGAACACACTCTAGAACACTCTTGGAGTGTGACTTGTTGGATTTGCTGCTGTTTTAAAAATTCACTTGTGACCTTAATACAAATTTGAGTCCAGGTTTCTAAGACCAAAAGGCTCAATACAGCAACTCGGTGTGGGTATAGTATGAGGGGGATGGCATTGGGGGGATGTTCTGATCATTTTGACCTGGAGGCTGGTTCCACCTGTCAGGAGACCTCAATGTTAACAACTGAAATCCCTGGCAAGCCTGGAGCTTTCAAATCCCAAAGCCCACATGTTTCTGAATCACATGGTTAAATTCCACAGAACAGAACAGACAGAACAGAACTCCTTCGATGGACTTCCGCATTAATAGAAGCTACATCTGCTTATCACAAGACAATTAAGGGAACCATTTTCTCCTTTTTTTCTCCCTCCCTTACTTTCATTCACCCACCTGCCATCTTGTAATCAGTCCTCCTAAGTCTGCCTGTCTAAATAAAACTTGGAAGAAAAAGAATTGAAAAATAAAAACAAGGCTAACCATGCCAGCAGTGTTTCACCGGAACTCTAATGGTATATCTGTGAAAAAGTAATAAATGAGCTATAGTCCATTAGGCAAGAACAAATTTTCCTCCATAATTTTATCTTTGTTTAATTGAATATTTAATTAGTATCAATATAAAGCTAATTTTGGAGTGTTCAGTACATTTAGCAGGGAGGGCTGGTGCCGGGCACAGTCTGGAGGCCCGGTGCTGTGGATGTGGACAGCCAGCTTGCCCTCCGTGTCCTCCTCGGCGCGCTGGGCGAAGCGAGGGGGTCATTTGGCATTAGCAAAGGAGTAAGTTAGCATTTGCTCTGAGCCGGGTCTTGCCAGACTGTGCATATTGGAACTGCAGACAGAGGCTGCTTTCACGGTGATGAATGGGTTTTTTCAAGCGTTCTGCTCTCTAGTTATGAGAAGGGTGACCCGGTCAGGAGACGACTTTATGAAGCTATAAAAAATGTATGTCACTTCGGACTCTCTAATGTCACGGGGAAGGAAAAAGAAAAAAAAAAAAAAAACCTGTGCAAAAATGGCAGGGTAATAAGGCTGTTTTCAATGCTTGAAATAGCTTTCTGTCTAGAGTCCTAGGTAGGGCCACAGAGCATGCCCATCATGCATTGTTGCTGGGTAGATTAGAAAAAAAATTGGGCGGGGGTGCATTGTTAGGTATTGCTTGGCTTCACAGAAATGCCTATGGGGATGACAATAAGACATTTCAGAAAGCAGGTCCGTCCGATGGCTCTGTGTCTGAACTGGGGAAGGCACGATGTCTATTTAAAAGCCAGCAATCAGCTCAAGGTGGTAAGGACTTTTAAGTATGCAGAAGAGCCAGGAAGAGAGTCCCCTCAAAGCCAGCACAATTTAAAAAGGGCCTTTTTCATCTGTTGTTGTATAAAGTCTCTCCTCTGTATCACAAAGAATTACTAAGAAATAAAATAAAACAATAAAATTAAAGGAAGATTTGCTAGGTACACTTGCCCCCCTGCTTTCTACTGAATCCTCTGGAGGTCCTGGACAGTGACATGCAGATTTTCACAAAGACAGCCCTCTGTAGACCTGTAACTTAGCATACACTGTCATCTCTCATTTCTCTCGTTGATATGGGTATTTCATGACATGGGGAGTTTTCCTCTTGCTTGGCCACCCATTTCCTAACTCAAGTTTGAATGTTAATTTCCACAAGGCAGGGGGGCCAGAGAATTTAGATCAGGAGTTTTGTCTTTATTAAGGCTTCAGTTAGTGACAGATGAACTCTGGAATGTCTCAGCTGGTTTCAAACATGCTTTGTAATGATTGAACTGTATAACAGTCGGGCATTCCCTTCCAAACCCAGAAACACCACCAAGGTGTCATTTCTGTTCTGGGATTTGCAAACCTTTTCTATCAACACACTTGGGAAAGGAAAACAGCTATTTAAACGGTAAAGCTTAATGCTCCAGTTATAGCAACTGTTTCTGAAGACAGAGAGGGACAAAACTAAGATTTTCACTCAGTGAAACTGAGTTTGATGTCATAGTTATTTTCTTCATGATGATGTATATATATATATATATATATATATATATATATATATATATATATATAGTAGCTTTTTAGAAAGACAGAAGGAGATATTTCAAGACTGAGACTATCACAACTGTGATTATCTTCATGCACCAAAAATCTATGGAGTCCGTTCTAAGACCTGGTTAGTCAGAAGCTCATCTACACTTCCCTGGAGTTGTAAAACCATACCACTTCTCAAGTCATGAGCTGCTTTCTCTTTGCTAACTGAACAAAACAACTTAATACAAAGGCATACATCCATATGTAAGAAAAGACCTCCTCTTTTTTAAAACTTACATTGTTTTAAACTTGATATTAACTAGAAATAAAAAGAAAATAAAATAGGCAAATGCTCGTCTTTAGATCCGTTTTTTGTTTGTTCATTTGTTTGTTGGTTGGTTGGTTGATTGGTTGGTTGGTAGGTTGGTTTTGGTAGTACAGGAAGCTGAACCCAGAGGCATTCTACCTCAGAGCTACACCCCCAGCATTTTTTCTTCTTTATTTTAAAACAGGGTCTGACTAGTTTGCTGGGAACCTTGCTGGGATGCTGAGCCACACCTTGATCCTGTGTTTTTCTTGTCTCAGCCTCTCAAGCTCTGGGATTACAGGCATGGGGCACCGGTTCTGATCACTGCTATCTGATAAATACTAAAAAAATGTACACTTTTACAATACAAAACCAAGAAGTGTTTGAGTAGAAAACATGCTATACTCCAATCTCAAGTGATCCTAAAGCCTTGTCACCAACAATGTTCCCCAGAGAAACTCCTAAGACTTTGAAAGCTTGGTATCAATTTGCCAGAGTCCCTGTCTTCTCTAAGTATTTGAGCCCCATAGTATAAAGCAGATATTTTCTCAAGAAGAATCCCACATCACTTAAGAGTTTATTAACAATTTACATAATTGCTTAAGTGATCTACATAATTGACAGAAAGTTCAATTTGACCCTAGTTCAACTGTAACACTTACGGTTTCAAATTGAAATTGGTATAATTCATTTATGAGAGTAATTAAGCCGTGGTGTCTAACAAATACAACGTATGCTGCCCGAGGCCTCCAAGGCCAGAACATGCTATTAGGATGTTTTATTTAAATATGTCAAAGCTGTTCATCTCCACAGTCACCCATGTTAAACTAGAGCAAATGGCTTGTTTGACCTTGAGCACTGGGCTTCTGAAAAGAGGGCGTTTGAAGTACACATTCCTCTAGCTTTTGAGAGGAATTCATAAGCTCATGGGTTTAAAGCAAGGCTAGACTTTACCTAGTTTTTACTTCTAAAAAAAGTGTCCACAGCTGATACTTAGATAACTGCAATACTCCTAAATAGCAATTTATCTCGACAGGTATAAAAATGCCCCAGAATAACAAATCATTAAGCTACAAAAAGATGTCTGATATTCACAAGAGTGAGGGAAGAAGATAATCTGTCTACCATCCCTGAAAATATACGTTTTATATTTAAATGCACCATTAATTCAACTAATTGAAGGTCAGTCATCCTAAATAGGAAACAACAATACTGAAAAGAGCCAGTGCCTATGTCCAGGGAAGGACAGCGATTAATTTGGTCAGGAGCTCATGGGATGCAACTTCTCTTCACTTGGAAAATATCAGACCTTCTGGCTTCACTTTGTCATTGCCACCTCTGCAGCCTTAGGGACCTGAAGAATATGTATGAGGGTCAGCTGCAAGTGGCGTGGTTATGTAGACAAAGGCTCTCTTGGGCATGCTCAAGATCCAGCCTTTCACAAGCCCCAAGAGTATTCCAAAGATAATGTGCTAATGCATCACTATGGTAATGCCAGACTCCAAATATCTTTCTCTCTCCTTCTCTCCCTCTCTCTCTCCTCTTTTTCTTTCTTTTTTTCTCTCTCCCCCTCTCTCTTTTCCTCTTTCTCTCCTCTTTTTCTCTTTCTCTCTCTGTCTGTCACCCTCTCTCCCTTCTCTCCTCTCTCCTCTCTCCTCTCTCCTCTCTCCTCTCTCCTCTCTCCTCTCTCCTCTCTCCTCTCTCCTCTCTCCTCTCTCCTCTCTCCTCTCTCCTCTCTCCTCTCTCCTCTCTCCTCTCTCCTCTCTCCTCTCTCCTCTCTCCTCTCTCCTCTCTCCTCTCTCCTCTCTCCTCTCTCTCTCTCTCTCTCTCTCTCTCTCTCTCTCTCTCTCTCTCTTTCTCTGCTCTTAAGAGTTTTCTAATATCCCTCTGTCCCTTTTTCCACTTACACCTTTCTTTCTGGTACAATTTTCCTGTTTCCCTCCATTCTCACTTTTTTCTCTTCTTTGCTTTCTTCTGAATCCAGTCCTTCCCTGTCTTTAATGAGATCAACTCACACCACTGAGCTCATGGTAATAGTTGCTGTCCAGCAAGTTCTTCTCCAATGCCAAACATAATGTGAGGTATTGAACACAATTTGTCTCTTCAAATCATCATTGCTGTTCTGCTGTTACAGTTTGGAGTAAGTGTTACCACTTGGGGAACTCTCCCCAGGGACCTCTGTTAGGATCCCAGAGACAATTCCCATAAAAGCGTGGGTTCTTATCCAGACTAATGATAAATATGCAATAGTATGGACTCTTGCTGAAGATTTAAATGAGTTTATTAGTACAAAGATAGAAATAAAGAATACAGGTACAGCCCTATATTATTACAGATTAATATAGGGGTGACCTGAAATGAATTCACTGGGATATAAAATACACAACAGCTTTTATAGACATAAAGGCCTCCATCTTGCTCTCCTACATAATTCTATGACATAGGTCAACTCTGCCCTTTAATTTCCTGCCTGTTGGTTCTAGGTTTCTTAGTTTAAACCAGAATGCTTCAGAATGTCAAGGACCATGTGGTATCTGCTCCCCTTTCATGAAGGTCAATTCCCTCCTTCCATCCTCTTGGTGAACAGCTAGATATCCTTTATTATGCAAACCTGTCTTTAGAATGTGAAAGTCTGAAGTCCCAGGTCCTCTATCTACTTGCTAATTGTTTTTAGCAAGGATACTTTGCATTATAGTAGCTACTTGACTGCCTGGCAGTAACCTGGTCATAGCCGCCCTTCCCTTTAACAACTCTACACTCCATTTTCTGTTACCTAATATTAATAGCCAGAGCTTCTTTTTCGAATCTTCCTAGGCCACTTAATACTGGTACACTGCAAAGTGTCTTCACTGAGAAAATGAGAAAATGGGTACTTTAAAAGAAATGAACAGCATTCACAGAATTCTGCAACATCCTGAATTGCATCATGACCATCTGCCCATGTCCACACTTGCTGAGTTTTACTCTATACAATAACCTCTGAGATTAGGAGCCATCTCCCTTTCATTATAAAACATAAAAATAAAAGACATATCACTACGACTCTCTTGTAGCAAATATAAACAGGAAAAAAGCACACATAACAAACCTATAGTATTATAAATCATTTTAAAACCAACAAGCATGGTGTGGTGGCACACCTCTGTCATCACAGTACTTGAAAGTTTGAGACAAGAAGATCACAAGGTTGAGGCCAGCCTCAGCAATTTAGTAAGGCTGTCAGCAACATAGTGAGCTCTTGTTTCAAGATAAAAAATATGTCTGGGGTGTGGCTCAGAGGTAGAACAACCCTGGGTTCAATCTCAATACTCTCATACACACAGATAGATAAGACACACACACACACACACACACACACACACACACACACACATACACATCAACTATAATCCTAGTTAAAAAGAAAAAAATTGTACTGTTAGCCACAGTAAAGCCCCCTCTGTGTGGCCTATTTAGAAAACAGTTCCCCTCCAACATACTATATCATCCCTCTGACTAATACTGGAACCATCTTTGCATTTCTATATACTTTTACCATCCATTTAGGTACCCCTTCATATTACCGTTTAATCATTATTTTTTAAAGTGTGATAGCTTTTAAATTTTACATCTGTAGTTCCTCTCTGTTTCTCAGTTCCTTATTTTCCGTGATGTAATTTGTGAAGACTTCCAGAGTCGCCAGCATCCTGGAATGTATGAACTGCATAGTCACTCTGTGGTTTTTTATGCTTCTACATTATTTTAATTTCTTCAACATTAGCAAATGGGTCCAAAGGCTTGAAGAGACTCAAGTTTGATCCTTTTGACAAGAGTAAAAGTGATTGGTTCTCTGTTCTTCTCATGAAGTTACCAATCACTGATGCTCAATACCAAGATCCATTTATTTAATGAAGAATTACAGTAGGGAATAAGTTCTAATTTTATTATTTATTTGTATGCATTTTCTATAGTCCTTTTATAAAGAAGTGTTTTTCTTCTTTGGGCATGTAAAGGAACCATTCATTTGGAAAGACAGAAGATATGCTTTATAATTTTATCAGTTTTTATGATAAAACATTCTTACTATTCTCTCAAAGTGACCGATTATTTTTATAGCAACATGAACTACTGAGACAAAAATATTTTATAAGCTTCAATACATTGTAATTTTTATTATTTATTTATTTATTTGTTTGTTTGTTTTGTGGTACTAGAACCCAGGGGCATTCTATCACCAATCTACATCCTCCAGCCCTATTTTTTATTCTTTATTTTTGAGACGTGGTCTCACTGAGTTGCAAAGGGTCTCACTAAGCAGCTGAGCGTGTCTCTGCCTCCCAAATGCTGGGATTACAAGTGTGTGCCACCATGCCTGGCTCTGATGGATGCTTTTTAACATTGGCTTCTTAGTCCCTTTGCCACAATCCTGGTAAATACTTAATGATAGTTTCCATGCTAGTGCTCACTTTGCAACCCAAATTGTGATCTATTTTGGAAAAGGTTCTGTGAGCAGCTGAGAAAAATGTGAACCCTGCTGTAGTTGGGTGGAATATTTTATATTGTCTAATAGGTCCATTTGGTTGCTGGTGCTCTCTAGGGATGAGGCATCTTTACTGACCTTTTGTCTAGATGATCGGTCTAATGATGTGAGAGGGGTGTTGAAGTCCCCCAGTCTTATTGTATTGGGACTTGTGTATGTCTTAATGTCACAAAGAGTTTGTTTTATGAAAGTTGCTGTCCCTAGGTTTGGGGGCATAAATGTTAACTGTCTTTATTTTCTCTTTCTGGATTGTTCTTTTTACTAGTAAAAAATGACCGGCTTTGTCTCTCCTTAAAAGCTTGGGATTGAAGTCTAACTTATTTACGATCATAGTTGCTACTGCTGCTTGTCCTGCTTCAGCCTTTTAATTTTAGTTTGCTACTATCTTTACTTGTAGGGGTGTTTCTTGAGGGCAGAAGATAGATGGATTCTAGCTTTTAATCCATTTTGCCACCGTATGTTTTTTTATCGGGGAGTTGAGGCCATTTATGTTCAGTGTGATTATTGAGAAATGATTTTTAATTGCTAAAATTTTGAGTTTTAACTTCTTTTTGAGGTAGTGTTTATTATTCTCTGTTTAGTTCTTTTTTTGAAGGCAATTTTTATTTCTCTGGTTCTTGGATGTATTATTTATTTCCTCTATGTAGTTAATATATTTGAGTATTTTCTCTAGTGCTAGTTTGGAAGACATAAATTTTTTAGCTTCTGTTTTTCACTAAAAAATTTATTTCCTCATCAAATTTGAGACATAGTTTTGCTCAGTAGAAAATTTTTGGCTGCAATTTTTTTTCAGAGTTTAGAATATGTTATTCCAGGCCCTTCTGGCTTTTATAGCTTGGTTTGGGAAGTCTGAAGTGATTCTAATTGTTTTGCATCTGAATATCATTAAGTCTTTTGCTTATATTGCCTTTAAGATTCTCTCCTTGGCTTCTACATTGGTCAGTCCGACTATTATGTGGCATGGTAAACTTTTTCTCTGATCTTATCTAAAGAGGCTTCCATAAGTTTGCTGTACCCATGTATCAATCTCTTGTTCTAAGTTTGGAAAATTTTTTGATATTACTTCTATAAAAAGATTGTTTATCCCAATGTTTTCACCTTATATTCCCTCTTTTATGCCTATTATTCTTAAGATAGCTCTTTTAAGATGGGCCCATATCTGTTCAATGTCCAATTCCTGCTGTTGAATTTTTTTTCTTATACACTATGAGTTTGTTTTTAGAGTGATCATCTTCTAAGAGTGAGATTCTATTCTACATGTGGTCTAATTTGTTGTTTATAGTTTGAATTAATTCCTTTACTTTAATGATTGCATCCATTATTTCTTTCAGACTTTCTTTAAACTTTTTTTCAGAAGTCCTGTATAATTCCTACTGACACATTCCTAATTTGTCTTTCTGGTGATCTCTGCAATTCTGTGTTTTCAGGTTCTGTTATTCTCGTGTTGTAGGAGCTCATTCCTTTTTTTGTTATTCCTTCTCATGGTTTCAAAAGTGTGTATTTGTTGCTTTTGGTAGATTTCTCTCAGTCTCTAGGTGTCAGCTGCTATATATATGCAAGGGGTAATTGTCTTGTATTCAATATTGTAGGATGAGTGAGGAGGAAAGAGAAGTAGTAAATGCAAGAATAGGGTAAAGCCAAATAATATATATATATAGTATAATATTCTAGTAAAAAATATAGAGTATTTAGTATAGTAATATGAAGTGGATTTAATATAAGACAAGATAAAAGAGAAACAATGAACACCATGCTAGATGATCTGAGGAGATCTCTAGAGGGTATGGCAAGCTCCACCACCACTGCTGCAAGTTGTAGCTAGGATGGAGAAAATAGAGTAGGTATGTACAAGAGAAGAAACTTGGGAGAGGGTTTGGAAGAGAGCAAACAAACAAGCATAAACACACACACACACACATACACACACACGCGAAATGCAAAACAAAAACAACAGCAAAATAATACAACCTTACAAATATATGAATACTCAATCCTTTCCTGCCCATAGATTTTTATCTTCTTTGTCTATATTCAACATGTTTTACTTTCTCTTGAATTCTTTTAATCTCTGTTTTCATTTTATTTTGAAAAACTTCTGATTTATATTTTTCTATAAAGACATTGTAGTTGTTTTTGTTTGCTTTTGCGTTTCTACTAGTGCAGCCATCAGGTCTAAAATGATTTTATTCATTTATATCTAATATTTTTCTGAATTTGGATATTGTACTTTAGAATTTTTTTCCAAATTTTAATTTCTTTTCCTTCTCTATCTTATACTATCATTAAAATAGCTTACTATTTATTTTGGAACAGTACCATATAAAATAAATCTATTTCATGAGGCTATCTTTCTCATATGCCTTCATAAAAAAATAGTAAATTTGACTTACCAAAAGCCATATAACAACAAAATTGTTACTTGAAAAAAATGAATGGAATTGAAGAATAATATACTATGTGAGATTATTCAATCTCAGTAAGTCAAGGGTGGTATGTTTTCTCTCATGTGGAAGATAAAGATAAAATAGAATACATAAGGTATTTTAAATAGTGCAGAGAGAGCCGGGCATGGTGGTACATGCTTCTAATCCCAGCATTTGGGGGGGCTGAGACTGGATGATTGTGGTTCGCAGACATCCTCAGCAACTTTGTGAGAACCTCTGTAACTTAGAGAGACCCTGTTTCAAAATAAAAAAAATAAAATAAATAGGGCAGGATGTATAGCTCAGAGGTCGAATGCCTCTGGGTTTCATCCCTAAATATGCAAAAAAATAAAATAATAATAATAATGCAGAGAGAGAGACCTGTGGATTTGTTGAATGGGGTGAGGGGAGAGAATAAGGGAAAGTAAGAGGGTGAACTGAGAAAAGAAAAGTTCAAATAATACTTTGGCAATATGTGAAGATATTATTAACAATCTCAGTAATTCTTGAGAGGAGAATAAATCAGTGTAGGGGTAGGGTGTGGAGGAAAATACAAAAAAAACCTGGGTGCAGGTGTGTGTTTAACACATTGACTCTTACCGTGAGGTATAATTGCAATACAATAACTTAATTGTTTAAAAAAGGAAGATAAAGCAATGAAACTTGCTCTTAGCAACACTTATATTGAGAGAATAAAAAAAAGCTTTAGACTGAGAGAAAATATTTGCAAAATAACTATAACTGATATCTAAAAAATACTAAGTATTCTCAAACACAGCAGTAAATAATGATGACAAGCAACTCAAAAAAGGCAACAATAACAACAAAAAACAGATATGAAGAGACATTTCACCCAGGAGACTATGCAGATGGTATGTAAGCACATGGAAACATGTTCAACATCACTAGGCTTTAGGGAAATGTACACTAATATCATGAGATTATTGCTATACATGTAGAATAATAGCTATGAAAACATATATTTATATGTGTATTTATATACATATTTTACATTTATGACAGAAAATACTGCCAATAAGAAAGAGGAAGTACATCAGTTAAACATTGATGGTGGAAATGTAAGATATTACAGCCATTTTGGAAAACAAATTGACAGTTTCTTTAAAAATTAAATATGCTATTGGCATGAAATCTAGCGCTCCTAGAATTTACCAATGCTATTATCTGCACTGTGATATTGTATGATAGTTTTGCCACATGTTACTATTGGGAGAATGGATTGAATAAAGGGCTCAAGAGATCACCTGTATTATTTTGTACATCCACACATAAGTCTTATCTTAACACTTTAAAAAATAACTAAAATTTCAAAAATGTTATTTTTGTTTCTATCATAATAGAATGGCATTTTTTCCCCCAGAAGTACCTTCACTAAGTGCTTGTCCAAGTATCACCCACGATAAGTTTAATAATGCAAGCAAAGTATAATAGAGCCATGCATGGGCTATAAATCAGAGAGCAAAACGGCTGCAAAGGAATGTGCCTATGCTTCAAGCAAGTGGCAGCGGGAGAAGACAAGCTGTTTCTTTTACAGAGCTGAAGTGCCTAGCTGACAAATTTTGTAGTTTTCAAGTCCCTGATATCTATAAAGTATTATTATGGAAATTTTGACAATGAAAGTCTTATTTTTACTGTTACTCTTTGACCATCAGGAGTTCCTTAGTGGAAGCAAAAAGACACACACTATGCAAGCTAAAGCCAATAACATGGTTTGTTCACATATTCTGAAAATTGAAGTGCAATTGTGGGTATAGCTCAGTGGTAAAACACATGTCTAGCATGTACGAGAGCTTGGGTTCAATCCTCAACACTAAAACTAAATTACTAAGTAATAATTAATAAGTAACTAATAATAACTAATAACAAGCAAATAAGTTAAAGTAGTAATAATAAAATTTGAAATGTAAGCTTTATTATCACTTTATAGAAATCATGTTGCTTTTTAGTAATTAGAAGTTTCTTAATGATGGACCATATCAAACAAGGTCTATATTAATAAGCTGACATTTTACTCATATTGACTTAGAACACAACTCATATCTATTAACATTCTTCATATCACTTAATTTTTTATATTTGGTATTTTTTTAAATTCTTGCTAACATCGGTATATTATATTACATCTTTGACTCACCAAACACTTCATTAGCTTGTTCACTGAGATGAGAAAAGTAGTGAAATATTATAACCTAAATAGAGTACCATTATTTTGAAAGCAATTCCCAGTTCTCTAGTGTGAGTAGATTCTGTGAAATCATGGGTTCTCTGACAAGTGAATTTGATCTGTTGGGGAAAATGAAGAAATGTTATTAGAAATAAAACATAAAACCCAGATGTGGGGTGCATACATGGAATACCAGTATTTGGAAGGCTGAGACAGAAGGATTGTCAGTTCACAGACAGCCTCACAAACAGAGTAAGAGTCTTTGTACTCTAGTGAGATCGTGTTTTCAAAATTAAAAATAAGCAGGATGTGGTGATACATACCTGTAATCCCAGTACTTGGGAGGCTGAGACATGAGGATCAAAGGCTTAAGGGCAGCCTTAACAACTTCATGAGACTCTGTCAAAAATAAAATTAAACTAATAGCATAGGTTAGGGGTAGAATGCCATTTGGTTCAACGCCTAGTGCCATAATTCAAATAAAATAAAATGGCTGTGGGTGTAGCTCAGAGTTAGAATTTCTCTGGATTTAATCCCCATTACCATAAAGAAGCAATAAAGAAATATGAAATAAATATATGAGACTTTGATTTTACTGCACAAATTAACTTTTATTTATCCTCATTGTCTTGACTAGTATTAAGTTCAAAGAGTGACAAGAAACATAGGAGCTCTGTGTCCTTGCAAAACATAATCTTTCACCTTTCTGTTTTTTGTTCCTCTCCAAACAAGTACAAAATAATGCTAAAAGGCAGCCCTAGAGAAGCAGAATTACTGAGAGGGTCTTTCCAAGTTGCAATGGCTTCAAGTCACAAAGAAGACTTATGAAGTTATTCACATGTAGAAAATATTCTTCTTGGAAAATAACATAGTGCTATCAATTGATAAAATTCGTTCATCAAATCATCTTACTGTTGTGTGTCAGGTAGCACTGACTGCAGTGTAGGGGCTGCAGGTTGCAGCTCACATCTGGACATGGAATGTACAAGAGGTCAGCAAGAAACAACTTTATTCTCTCACCTTGCAATCCCTTATCACCCGTCCAATCCTATTCTCAGGGGCTTGCTATTTCCTGTCTCCTGAATTGAAATCTGCTTTGAATCCTGGGATTTCCAGGCTTGAAAAACATCCTGTGATCTTTAAGATTCATGTATACTCTGTTCAGGAATTAACATGCCTCATCTAGGTATAAACATAAAAGCCATTTCAGCAGAGCTTTCTTTCTGATTTCAGCTAGCTTTAGTAGTCTGACATAGGACCAGTGACTGGTAGCTACTGACTTCTCTATTTTCCTACCTTGAGTTTTTTCTTCCTTTTCATGATAGGAAAGAGTGTCTCTCTTGACTCCTGCAAGCATGGTTTGGCCTTGGATTCCTCTGGCCATGGTGAATGTTATGAACGAAGTCTGGTCTTTGATGGTAGTTAAAGCCAGCTCCTGTCTTGGGGCCTACTTAGGATTCTACTATAACCCTCAGCTACACGTTAGACTGTACTTCTTATGGCAGGGACAATTTATTTTATCCCAGATAGTCACTTAGATATCTATCAGATTATTTTGTTTCATCCTATTTTTGTCTAATATTTTCTCCAGGTGATTCATCAGGGAGAAGTTAATCTCCCTCCAGGCTGGCTCTCTCTTTTTCACCTAGACTTTATCCAGACCTTTAGTAAACCTGCACTCATCCTGGCCCCTTTATCCTTTATAAGTAAAAGAGCAGCAAACATTTTTGTGTGTGTGTGGGTGTGGGGATGGAACCCAGGGGTGTTTGACCTCCAAGCTACACCCCTGCCCTAATTTTTTAATTCTTTATTTTGAAACAGGGTCTCACTAAGTTGAGGAGGGCCTCACTAAGTAGCTGAGGCTGTATGCAAACTGCGATCCTCCAGTCTCAGCCTCCCAAATGCTGGGATTACAATCATGCGCTATCATGCCCAGCTAGCATCAAACTTTTTAACATGGGCCATTCTTCCTTTTTTCTTGGCTGGTAATTAAAAACTCTTTAGGTTTTCCAATCAGCATTCTATGTGCTCTCATAAGCTCCCTATGTCCCATCTCCTCTAACTCTAAGGGCCATGTACCGAGTCCTTCTGGAAGGCTATGTCGCCATGCTAAAGGGGATGCACACTCTTGGTTTTTAGAAAGATTAGTGAGAAATAAAAGATAAAATTTAAAGAAATGACCTAGATCGTCTAATTTCCTTTTCCAAATGGTCCAATTTGAAAACCAGCTTTCACATACATCCTTTTCAAAACCCGAAATGTTAACCTAATTTATTTCCTTGGAATATAGGTTTGGTATCAACTATTGTTCAGAAAAGGAGAAGTCAGAAAAAAACCAAGACATAAATAGCTTCGTTCTTAGTGCCCCGTTCCACGTAGTACATATATGAAAGAGGTATTCATGGTAAAATTGTTTTATCCTTGAGAATATGTGCTCTAGAAGGTGTGAGCATTTAATTAATTATTGATCATCTTGCAAGAGATGAAGTGAGATTAGAAAAGTCACATTGAACTAGGAATGACAGGCCATTACCCCCAAGTGTGAAGAAATAAAGTTCATAGTTAGGAGAAGCAGAATATTGTAGGAGATGACAGAGAACCATGAGACAACTTCACTGTGTCCAACATTCAGGGGTGAAGGAACAGCACATGAGAGGCCTGTGATAATATTGAGGATAGGCACTTCAGCATCCTGAAGAAAGATATTTTCCATGAGATCAAGAATTATTTTCCCCTCTAAAGCCAGAAGACTTTGTCAATGATTTCCATTGATATGTTTAAGAGATTCACTAACTAATATTCATTAAGAATATTCATTAATTTGAATAGCCTTAATTTATTATAGTTTATTGATACTGTGATGATAAATTGTGAAAATAAAAATAAAATATTAGAATTTCTTAGAAGAACTTGATATCCCTCACTTTTGAGAAAACGGACTGATGGTATATATTTGTGGCTATCATAAAAATGTTTATTAAATTTTACATTATGCATAAAGAAGTATTTTTCAGAGCTAAGTGCTACCAAGAGAGGACTAAGAATCCAGTGCATCCATCCTCTGTTCCAGCTTTTGGATGTCAGGTAAGATTGGATTTAGCACCTGATGATGTGCAAAGAAAAGAGTGTTCTATGAGAACTTTCTTCATAATTCAGGGAGCATATGAGATCAAAATATCTGGAATTATCTGACAGATGCAACCAAATGGCTGCTGCCATTACTGAAAAACTACAATTGTGACTGCACAGCTTCTAATTTAGTAAAAAGAAAGCAGCATGAAAACACAGTGATAAATGATAGTTGAGCCTTTTGTAGTTAACTAATTAAAATCTTTTTTAGAGCTTTGAGACAATTTGTCTTATTTTCCTTTTTTTGTTGCACATAAAAGTAATATTTTAAGTACTTTGATTATTAATGCTAACTGGGTCATCATATATTTTCATCTGTGTTTTTGTTTTAAGCTTGTGGCCTGGGCCAGGTACCCACTATATGGCATAAGTACCTGGGTCATCGATGGCTCTTTCCCCACATGTGGGTGGTGCATTTCTCTCTGCAATGGGAGATTGTTTCAACACGTGTTAAATCCATAAGAAGCAGAAAGAATAACTTGCTCTCCAGCCTCTGAACATAACGATGCTCTTTGCAAAGGCCTCCTTCATTGTTTCTCATTCGCTTTCTTCTTCCTTCTCTGTTATTCCTTTTTAAAAAGCTTACATATCATAGGTGATTTGTATTTTAACCACTTATGAACTACAAATGGAGAAACCAAATATCTAATAAAGAGGATGACTTACTGCTTTCTATATAACAAATAATATCCAATCCAGGTATAACCAGATCTAACACTTTTCCCTTCTATGCCTATATTTTGTTGCCAAAATATTAAAAACCACAATGATCACTGGTCTGAGTGTGTGCTCTTCTTAGCACTGTGAGGAAAGAGACAAAGTACAATCTAATACATTTTAAAAAATCATCATCAATCCCAAATAATTTGAGCTATTGCCATTCAGGTTAATTATTCTTCCTCTACCCATGATTTTTTCAAGAAATTATATAATAACCTATATTCTTAAAGTTATAAGTGTTTAATGGGCCACCAAATATGTACTGGACATAATTCCCCAAAATAACAACTAATCACTAAAAGTATTATATGAGTTTAGAATTATTATCAAATAAATGGATTAGAAAATTGTTGAGGTCACTTTGCTAGAGGCCTCACACCTATTAAAGTAGCTACTATCAAAATACAACCAAACCAAATAAAAACAGAAAATAACAATTTTTAGACAAGATACAGAGAAATCAAATTACTGGTGCACTGTTGGTTCATACTATGAGCTGAATAGTAAATTGAGGTTTTGGGTTTTTTTTCCCAAATTCATAGGTTGAAGCTCTCACTATATTCAGAATCTAGTTTAGATTTTTTCTTTTTGTTTTGTTTTGTTTTCTTTTCTTTTTTTTTTTTTTTTAGTGGTACTGGAGTTCCTGGAAGCCCTTCTACCTCCGGGATACACTCTCATGGGCTACACTCCCAGACCTATTTTTTAACTTTTTTATGTGGAAACAGGGTCTCTTAAGACAGCGAGTCTGGCTCCTAAGCAGCGTGATCCTCCTGTCTCCGCCTCCCAAGCGCGGGGATTACAAGCATGCGCCACCACGCAGGCTAAGTTTAGATTTTTACATGTCCCTCAAAGGTCCATGTGTTAAACACATGCTTCCCAGAGTCATATTACTGGGAGCTGGTGGACCACTTAAGAGGAGGGACCTTATTGGGGTTGTGCCTTGGAAGGAGACAGTAAGACCCCAGATAAAGGACTTTCACTACAAATGGAACTTTTTAGTATCTTTATCTTGAATACTCAAGTCTCTAGAACTGTGAAAAATAAATTTCTGTTATTTAATATGTCCAGTGTCTGGTATTTACTAGGGCAGCCTGATTTAACTGCCAGAGTGAAAATATAAAATGGTACAGTTACTATGGAAAACAGTATGGTATTTTTCTAAAAAAAAAATCTAAAGAAAGATAGAATTATTATATGATCTGTATATATACTCAAAGTAATTGGAATTGAAGTTCTAAAGAGGTATTTGTGTAACTAGGCTCATAGCAGAATCTTTATCAACAGTCAGAAGGTGGAAGTAGCTTGACAGTCCATCAAACAATAAATGGCTGAGGTGGGTGTGGTGGCTCCTTGTAATTCCAGCATTTAGGAGGCTGAGACAGGAGGATCGTGTTTCACGGACAGCCTCAGCTACTTAGTGAGGCCCTTTGCAACTCAGTGAGACCCTGTTTCAAAATCAAGAATTAAAAAAAAAAAAAATAGGACCGTGGGGGTAGCTCAGAGGATGTAGAATGCCCCTGGGTTTCATCCCCAGTACCTTAAAAAAAATAGCTAAATAAAATGTGGTATGTGCATACAAAGAAATACTGTTCACTCTTAAAAAAAAAGAAAGGATCTGGGTGTGGTGGCACAGGCTTGTAATCCCAGCATTCGGGAGGCTGAGACCGGAGGATCACAGCTTGCAGCAAGCCTCAGCTACTTAGTGAGGCCCTCCGCAACTCAGTGCGACCCTGTTTCAAAATAAGAATAAAAAAATAGGGCAAGGGGTGTAGCTTGGAGGTCAAATACCTCTGGGTTCCATCACTAGACCTGCAAAAAAAAAAAAAAAAAAAAAAAAGAAAGAAGGAAAGAAAGAAGGAAAGAAAGAAGGAAAGAAAGAAGGAAAGAAAGAAAAGGAAAGAAAGAAAGAAAGAAAGAAAGAAAGAAAGAAAGAAAGAAAGAAAAGGAAAGAAAGAAAGAAGGAAAGAAAGAAAGAAAGAAAGAAAGAAGGAAAGAAAGAAAGAAAGAAAGAAAGAAAGAAAGAAAGAAAGAAAGAAGGAAAGGAATTCTGACACGTATTATTATATGGATGAAGCTTGAGGATGTCATGGTGGATGAAATTAGCTGGTCACAGAAAAACAAATACTAGTGGATTCCATTAATATACGGTGTCTAGAACCATCAGGTTCATAGAAATAAGAACTAAAAGGAGAGTTACCTCTGACTGGTAATAAATAGAGCTTTGATTTTCCAAGACAAAAATATTCTGGAAGTTGATAGCATAACAATGTAAGCATAGTTAGTACTAAGGAATTGGATGGAATATTTTAACTGCTTAAAATGACACATTTTTTTGTATATTTACAAAAACATCTTTCAAAGAGCTAAGCAGATTTTCTATAGGGATATAAAGTGAGCTTCACTCTTGACGAAATTGAACCCTTTACTTTTCTAGAAATAAGAAACATCAGTTCTTCACTGGAGTCAACCATTACTCCAAAGTCCCTATAAGTTTATACATGTTTCTACCCTGAAATTCCAAATGCTCTTGAATAATGGCTCCAACTCTCTATATGTTGCTTGTCTAGGAAAATTGCATTTGTTCTTTACCTTGATAGAATTGAGAGTTTCTGAAAGAAAATAATAGAAAGCTTTCCCACCAGGAAATTAAATGCCGCCTGCCTTCTGCATTATTTGTTTATCTGAGATGTGTAGGTTTCTATCATAGTGTATGTTTCCAATATGGGTACATCAGCAGACACTTTATTCTCTGCATCCTGTTGTGCTGAGGATTTGAAAGAACTTTATGAATGACAATTTCCTGAGATGTTAGCCTTTGGAAGTCAAAAATGGGCTTTCTGAGAGGAGAGCTTCAACTTCATCCAATAGGGTATAGGAAATGTTGAGGAGAAACCTCATCCAGGTATAGGGGTAGAGGTTGTGGGGTGCAAAGTACATGGGGACACAGTGACAAAGAAGTCTTCAGGTTTTTAACGATGACATAGAATTACAATGCTATTTATAATAGCATTTAAAATGACAAATCACTAGTATAATTGCTGAACAACTTAAACATTCAAAGAGTGAACATTGAACACTTGCCATTGATTGGGAGTTATGAGTGGGGCTAAGTTACCAAAAATAAATGGGGCTGAGTTAACAACAACAACAAAAAAAAACCTACAAAAAACTTGGTTTATGATATGGAAGAACTTCCCATCTGCTTTCATTTCCTATGATATAATGAGCCAACAAAATTATAGCCGCTTAACATGCCACACATTTATAATATCTTACAATTTTGTGAGTGATAGATTAAGCAGAGGTCAACTAGGGCCTCTGCTCAGTTCTCATAGTGATGTTCCCTGGAGCTGTGATTCTCAGCCTGGGCTAGGGTTTCTCCTCTAAGTTCACTGGTACTGGGGGAATTCATCCACAGTGGCTATATAGCACAGCGCTACTTTTCTTGGCTGCTAGTGGCTGCTCTCAGCTCCTCTATCTTGGGAACTCTTTTGTTCTCTTTCCTCTTTCTTTTGTTTTTTATAGTACTAGGAATCGAACCCAGGAACATTCTACCTCTAAGCTACATTCCCAGCCCCTACGTTATTTTTTATTTTGACACATGGTCTCACTAACTTGCTGAAGGCCTTGCTAAATTGCTGAGGCTGGCCTCAGTCCTGCAATCTTTCTATCCCAGACTCCCAAAGACTGGGATTACAGGCATGCATCCATGCCCCCAGTTGATACTACCCTCTTTAAAGCCAGCATCAGAGGAGACGCCTCATCAGTCCTGTGAAATCTCACTTCAGAAAGTCCATCACCTTCTCAGGGATTATGTGATTAGGTTGAGCCAACTGGCAAACTCCCCACTGGAGAACTTAAAGACAAGTTCTTTAAGATTTGTGACCCTGGTTATATTTGGCCTGTTTCTTTTGCCATGTAAGATAGCATAACTGCATGGTGATGTCTCACCAAATTTAGTTATCAGCCACACACATAAGGGAAAGAAATTTAACAAGGCATGAACACAAGGGTGGAGAATCTCAGGGATTCTGCCTAGCATATCACCTATTCAGGCAGACAGGTACATAGAGAGAAGAGATATAATTTCACTACAGTAAGTGCTGGAGAACTCTGAGCTCAAGACACCAGGAGGCTCAGAGGAGAAGCTCTGAGGACAGAGACTGCATTTCTGAGCAGAGCCTGAGGACATAAGAAATCTCAGAACATTTGAAAGTATTGGGTCTGTGAAGATAAGCAAGCCGAGGGTGTGCAGTGAAGGCTGAGGTAAATACTGGATGGGCATAGACGACATTGTAGAGAGAAGAGATCCTAGAAAGAGTGCAGCAGTAGGTCCACACAAGAACTATGGGAAACTTTGCTTCAAAGAGGCAAGTCAAGAAGAAGAGTAAGGGGCGTGTTTAGGGAGTCACCAGGGGGTGGAGGGAGGCAGAAGTTGCTGGGCAGGGGTGAGAGAACACAGTTATCTCAGGGTACTTAGAGGTAACAACAAGTAGGTCTACGTAGGACCAATGGCTCCAGGTCACTCCACATGTCAAAATGACCCATCAGACTTTGTCTATGCAATATAGTGAGAGGATGAAATTATGCAAAAGTTTAAGATGGTGACAGGAGAATAATAAACCCTAAATGGAATGCCCCCTCCCAGCCCTGTGTGACAGTTCAGGACTCATGAAGCTGGCCCCAACTGAGGCAGCAGGGAAGGGTGTGAGGCATGGATTATGAAGCTGGTTTGATGCTTTTAGGGGCATTATCCAAAGGGTTCTAGGCTAAGCTTAGAAATGTCCTGATGCAGGAAGCCAGCACTAGAAGTCTTGGGGAGGTTGAAATGCAGGCAGAATATGGGGTATGGAGGGTGAATGCTGAAAAAGTAGAGCTTTCTCATCTAAGATTGGCATCCTTTAGGAATGGAATAGGAGGTCATCGCTGAATAAAACACTGATCACTCTGTGTTTGGGGCAGTGAAGTAACCAGGAGGGTAGGGTGTGCATTGGTAAAGCCGATGTTCTTCTAACCCCTCCTCATCTTCTTCCGTAATTCCATCCTTCCCTCATCTAGATCAATAGAGAAAGTCAGGGGGGAAATGGAGTCATGATGTTTTAACTCAATTGCAATCCCATTTCCAACTATCAGATACAACTCCCGTGTCGTGCATACACAAACCATCAACGTATACGAGCTGGGCAGGTGGAAGCCGTTCTGGAGCAAAAGCATCATGAAATTGCTATATTTTATTCTCAAAAAATGACAAATGTGGCGTTGGAGACATCAGTGCAACAATTTGTTATTTGAGTGACCTTTTTATTTAATCTCTAAAGGCAAAATGGAAATTTAAGCATGCATAGTCAATGTAGTCTGTGTATTTATGAAAACAGAAAAATGCTTTTCAACTATTTAAACTGTATAATGGCATGCTATGCTTTCATCTAAATACCTTTTGTGTTGAAAAAGAGATGAGTACATAGGGCAAGATTATTATCTCTGGTTATGTTCGTTTTCAATTTGTTTGGCATAATTGATAGCTATCACATGTAACAAATGTTTCTAACTATTGAACAGGCCATAGAAGGATGGTGATTTCTAATATGATTTTGGTATGATGTTTTTTTTATAATCTGAGTCCATAAAATTTGCAAAATACTGGGAACATATATCTGAATAAAACTTGAAGATTACTACAAAACTCCAAAAATTAAATGAATATTAAAAGGCCATTATTTTCTTATACTTTTATTTTTATTAAACAATACCTTCTATTAGGCCTCAATTAAAATTTACATGTTATGCTTTATCTTCATCTGTAGACAAAAACATTTTATTTAAAGTGTGGACAGAGCCAGGCATGGTTGTAACTTAACGAGGTCTGCTGGAACCTTGAGAGCCTTTCCAAAATTAAAAATAAAATAGAGCTCGGGCTGGGGGGTGTAGCTTGTAGGTATGATGCCAGGGGTTCAATTTCCAGTACCAGAAGAGAACAGTGTAGCAAGAACTTTCTTGAAATATAAATATAGAGAATATATAAAAAAGAAGCTTAAATTTGAAAATCATTTATTTAATAAATTCTGGGACTCTACTACAGTAATTTTTGTAAAACTTTCTCTAAGACTAAGTAACCAAGAAGGAGGACCACAGAGCGTCATTTAGAAGTGCCCCTGAGAATCATTTTTATTGCATAAATACATGATTTACATTGGTTGGACTCTTTCCCAATAGCTTCCTCTGAAACAGACATTTCAACTGGACAGTTTGATGATAAGAAGTAGCGGGAGGAAGAAAATGGTGATGAGGCTCTGGGACATTTGAATATCATCTGTATTCCTAAGTGAGACTGGTGTGCAGACTTTTCTAGTGATATAAGAAACCAGTAGGGAATTACTAATGATCTCTGGTCTACCAAAGGATTAGCTTTGAAACCTCTCCTAATGCTATGGATAAATTCCTGATAAATTTTAAGTATAAATTTGCTTCTGGGATATAAATATAGTTTTATTAATATACAACTTAGATTAAAAAAATATTTGCTACCTGTTACTTGGAAGATTCTCATTGCTAACATTTCCCGAGTCTCTGTTCTACAAAATGATAGGGTTCCTTTAGAGAAAATAAAATCCTACTCACATGTTTAATCACAGTTTGATTCATTACATTTGAGTGATGTAAAAAAGTCTGATTCAGGAGAAATGTGCATTGATGTATTTATGCCATCAAAATATATTTCAGAAACAGGTTTAAAAAGTCTTTGTCCTAAAGAATTAGAATCTCCTTGGAAACACATACACACACACACACACACACACACACACACACACACACACACTCATAGCTTTTTCAAAATGTACCATTTCAGCTTGAAGCAATATGTTTGCTGTTCACCTAAGAGGAGCCAGAGAGATCCATCAAATCATCTGACATTAGAGGTTTAAGTGCAAGGGAATCCTTTTCAGCTTATTCCTGTGGCTCCAAACAGGCAATGAATTTGCATCTCGGCACCATTAGATGGCCTGGAGTTCTTAATTACCAAACAAATGGAAAGTTGCTGCTTGGTGCTGACAGCTCCTTTGTGTATCACTCTTCGCAGAACATGAATGATTAATGGAATTTTCCCAACACAGTCAAAGTTGTTTACTGATGGAATTAAAGCTGAAATTGGCAAGGTCCTAGTGGGGAGACTTTTGCTATAATGTCACAGACCTGCCAAGCTCTCCAGATGAAAAATAGGAACAATTAGTGATGATGGCTCTGAGCAGTTCTGGGTATTCTTAGGGTTTCGTCCCAAATGAAAGTCATCTTTATTTGGATGCTGCATTGGGGGCAGGTACTGACATTCAGTCTCTCCTTGTGGATTAAAAGCCTCAGTGGTAGGTTTTGTGTCCTGATAGAAGTACCATGCACAGTCAGGAAGCAAGATGGCATTATTTCAAAGCCTAAGACAGAGAATGATGGCAGTCCAAGTCTGTCCACTTGAGTGACATTTCTCTAGAAGCTCCAACACCTTCTTGCCAAAGCTCAAGGTTGAGAACCAGGGAGGTAGGGGAAGGTGCTGTCCCGGAAAAGGACAGTCATCAATGCCTTGCTTTATGAAGAGGCAGGACTCTGCAGACAGAACTTTTTCAGTGATTTAAAGAAAATTTGAAAAGAAAAAAAAATTGTTCAGACTGAAACATTAAAACCAAGCATCATTAAGAAAAATCCCCAATCTATTTATTTCACATTTTCTCTCTAAATTTGGGTACCACATGGATTTATATTCAGGATTTATATTCCTTTTTTTTCTACTTTTTTTTCTCTTTTTGGAACAAGGGGTTGAACCCAGGGACATTCTATCTCTGAGAACACCCTCGACTCTATTTGTTATTTATTCTTTGAAAGAGGATCTTGCTAAATTGCTGAGGCTGGCCTCAAACTTTTGATTTTTGTTTCACCCTCCCAAGTACTGAATTACAGGTATATACCATGGTGCCTGTCTAGGATATATGCATTAAATTCTGTACCTAATAACTCCAACCAAAGTATTTTAAAGCCAACACCCAATTCGACCCAGCTTTGTCCTCTCCCATGTCTGCCCTCCCACAGATCTGTTCTATCTTCCAAACAAAGATCACAGCAGGCTTTCTGTTCCCTGCCAAGAGTATCTTGCAAACAATCCTCCCTCTTTAATTATTTCCAAAATTGACAGTGACCTCCATAGCATTGCAGTAAATAAAAAATTATGAATATGATGTTTTAATTCCTGGCTGTGACCAGGCAGGTGACATTGGTGTCTGGCTATCAGGGCCAGGAATTCGCTTCATTATTAGGAAATGGCTTGCCAATTTATGGCCTTTCTTTTTATGTTGTAAAACTGATCACACTAAACATACCTAGAGTTGACACTTCTTTGGAAATTAATCAACGCTGCCTTTTCACAATGAAAGAAGCATTCTTTGGCAGAGGATAGAGCCCCTTGATCACAAGAGAGATGAAAGTTGCTGATCCTCTTACTGTTTTTTTTTGTTTTTTGGCATTATTGGCCCTGTGACCTGTAATTTTCGGTTTTCCTTAGCTAAATGAATGTGTAGTGATTGATATAAAATTTATGTTGGTATCATTTGTGCATATATTCTACTTGATACCCAGTTTAAGCTGTACATTTTAAGGAGAGTTTTTAGGTGTTACACTACTAGCGAAGTGAATATTACTTTTTGAATTACAAGGAGTCAACAGGTAAATATTTGTTGACTCAGGCCTCTAGATATAGTCAATCTGCTTACTTTTGTTTCTGAAGGGGAGTTGCTGAGAAAACAACAAACACAGCACTGAGGCTTTTGAGATGCAATGAGTTCATTTGGGAAGGCAAATGATCTACCTCCATCCACATATTCAATGATCCCTCAGAGTTGTGTGAAGCCTTGGACAAGAAAGGCAATGGATTTGTGGAAGACAATGGCCAATATGCGTGTGGCAATGCCAACCACATGCCAGGTAGGGTTCCTGCAGGGCAAATGTTACTGATGTGGGTGGTGCCGTGCTTTAACAGGGTATCAGACAGTGTTCCTTTAGTTCCAGTTGGCAACAAGCCCTGCCAAGTAGACTGGATGCTATTCTGTGTTGTTTTCCTGTTGTCTGTTCAGATCAGCACCAAGTGAATACAGCAAAGGCCATGTTTTGATTTTTTTGTTTTTCTTTTAGGAGCTCTCTGGAAATTCTGCAGATACTTCCGCAGATCTCTGTCTGTTCTGCATCTATTTCTGTCTTTTCACAGCTTCACCTATTCCACCAAAGGTGCCAGGCTCCACGCAAGCAGGCAGATGCCAGGGTGATTCTCTGAAAAGCCATGCAGATTAACCCCCTACATTAGCATGTGGTTCCAGTTTGGAAAGGGATGTGTGAATTCTCTCAGAGTATTTCCAACACCATTGGAGACAGATAATCATCCCCTGGGGGAGCAGAAGGAACAACAGATCCCCAGGAGTCTCAGATCACCAGGGGGGTGGAATTGTACAATAATTACACCCTTCTTCTTGTTTATCCCACTGTTGGATCATAACAGCCATCGGTTTGGGGAAACCAGGGTGTGGAACACAAAATATTTTAAAGAGACGGTATTTTTTACATATTTCCTAACTCCATATTAAATTGGTCTTATGACTGCCTTGAAAATGTGCGTCCTGGCTGGAATGAGGTATGATCTCCATAAATAAATCAGAAATGAGTTGGGAACCCATTCATTGGACCACTCATGAAGCTTCTTTTCTTCAGAATTGGAGATTCTAGTGAGAAATAACTTGCAGACAAGAAGGTAAGATTTGGAGAATGTCCAATACAGTACAAACAAATAATGATCCGGAGATCTGTAAAATGAGGCTGTAAGCCAGGATATTGGCAGTTCCTTTGAGGTACACATTATGTCAAGTCAAACAAATGTCCAAAAGACCTTGACATACCACATCAAAACTTGGTATCTGTAGGAACTGACAACAGCCCCATAACTTACTATCTGTGTGATTTGCAAAGTTCATTTAACTCTTTGGGTTCTAATTTTCTTGTTATTTAAAAGCAACTAGAATACTTTTTTGTCCCTTTGGTACTAGGGATTAAACCCAGGGGCATCCCACCTCTGAGCTACACCCCTAAACCCTTTATACTTTGAAGCCAAGTCTTGCTAAGTTAAGACTGTCTTCGAACCTGTTATCTTCCTGTCTCAGCCTCCCAAGTACTAGGATTACAGGTGTGCACCACTACACCCAGGTAGTGATAATAATACTTGATACAAAGGTATGTAGAAATTAAACAAGGTAATTTCTGCAACTGCAAAGCATAATGCCTACATAATAAATACTCAAGAAAGTGGCAATACTATTACCATTCTGATATCATCATTACTATGAAAATAAACCCCAGATTCTTTGATACTTATGTAGCCTGAAGATTTTTTGAACAGAAGACCAAGTTGACTTAATGCTATATTTAAAAATAAGTGTGTGTGTGTGTGTATGTGTGTGTGTGTGTGTGTGTGTGTGTGTGTGTGTGTGTGTGTGTGTATGCCACATCTAAGGCCAGGGTTCAACACTTTTCATGGTTGAGTTACCCGAATGATAGAAGGTAGAGTCCTCTAGAATTAAAAACCAAAGCATTACTGCACCCAGTGATTCCATAAAACTTATGAGTCAGAAAGAGGGGAATGAGCCATTCTTTGAACTGGTAACTCCCCGAGATAATTAGTTACAATCAGCTCCTCTGTTTTATTCTCTTTCCACCATAACCAAGTTCTTTCTAGTTGTTCTGTAACTGAGAGTTTCCTGTCTTATTCATATGCTTGTTTATTTATCAGCAAACCTAAAAAACTTATGAGTCTATATACATGAGAAATCGAAGCTACCCATTAAACATGAACATTTAGAGACTCCCCATCAGAGGGATAAAAGCAGCCTGAAAGAAATATACATTCTACTCCAGTCCTAAGCAGAGGAAGTTGACACAAAATATATGTTTGGTAGATGCAATGAAGAAAAAATAAGGAATTGGGAAATTTTCCTCTGTGCATCTTTCAAAAAAAATGATGACAAGTTCTGTGAGCTTGGGCAGGTTTTATGACCTCTGGGAGACCAAGCTTCCCTCAGTCGAACATGGATAATAATAGTATCTAACTCTTATGTTGCTGTGAGGATTTAAGTCCATTTTTTTTTTTTTGCAAAACATATAGGGACCATGCCTTCCACAAGGAAAAAAGTTATATGAACACTATTTGAACATATAATAAGCTAATACATCAAATAAGAGAACAGGATTGCTCTTAATATTGCTGCTTTTCTCTTTGTATAAGCATATGCATACAGCCACACATGGAAATTCTAAAGAAATATGCATTAAAGAAGAAGTGAGTTGAGTTTTTGCTTTTAGTCAGAAATCTGGGCCATGGATGTATGTCAGTGGTAGAGTGCTTGCCTAGCATGTGTGAGACCCTGGGTTTGTTCCCCAGCAGAAAAAGGAAGAAGAAAGAAAGAAAGAAAGAAAGAAAGAAAGAAAGAAAGAAAGAAAGAAAGAAAGCTATTAACTTAATTGAACTAAATGTTGCAATGCAGTAATTTGATAAACATTTCAAACATTCCCTTTGGAACTCTGGGAAGAGGTTACACCTCTGTTCTAAATGAAAAATGTCACCTTAGAAACTCTTTGACCTCTTGAATTCCAAAGGTCTTTGAAGAAACCAATCTTCAGTATTTCACAAAAGACACCTCTTACTTTCTTTGTAAGTACACTTTTAATTATATCGATTAATTAATTAATTAATTAATTTGTTTTCCTGGCATTGGAAATTGAATCCAGGGCCATGGGCCTGCTAGGCCAGAACTCTATCACTGAGCTACAACTTCAGTCTTGTTTGCATGGATTATTATGAAGTGGTTGTTTAGGACTCCTGTCTCCAAAAGTAGTCACCTATGCTATCAAGAAAAGGCACTCATGCTTTACTTGTTTTTATCATGATGTTCTATGAAGTGATGGTTCATGGTTTCTGTTACTTCAGGAGCTTAAGACTCATCTCTTGGTTTCTTTTGCAGCCTTTAGAACTTAGGCTTATGGAGTTTGCCAATGTTGAAATGATACATAGATTTTTTAATTGTACTTCTAATAAAGAAACTCATTAGAAAAATCAATCAATTCATCAAGGCTGGTTTCATCTTTCTGAGTCCTATTTTATGGATGGTTTCACCATGAACCTAAGGGACTGTATCTCAGGCTTGCTTATGATATTACATTCTGATAACGGTATCTTCGAATCCGTCTAAGTCAGTCTCAATACAGAAGCCAAGGAGAATCTCAGGGATCCCTGATTTGAACCAGCTTCTGAGAGGAGCCCTTACTTATTCCAAGCCAGAAATGAAGAACAGAAGTGAGAGAGGCAGAGAGCACATCATCACCACACTCGAGAGTATTCTGTCGCCTGTCAGAATATCTCAACCTAGGTGTCAATCAAGAGATGAATGGGTTACAAAATTATGGGAAATACAATGGGATTCTACTCAGCAATAAAGTGGTGTGAAATTATGTCATTTGTAAGAAAATGAAAAGACCTGGAGAACATTATGTTAAGTGAGATTAGCCAAGCACACAAAGAAAAGGAACATGTTTACTCTAATATGCTTGAGCTAAGGAGTATTTGGGATACCAGAGGGACTGCGTATGATAGAAAGGAAACCTCAGGAGAGCCAGGGAGGAAGGGTAGGAAAGGAAGAAATTCATTAATGGAAATGCTACCTGAGTCTCTGTGTATACATGTGAATATAACATTGTTAATCTAGATACTTGGGATTGGGAGGGAAGAAAATGGAAAGGACACCAAGTACTGTGGGAATATATGCCATAGTCAACATGATTTACATTATGTGAGACTAGACTGCACTATACACACACACACACACACACACACACACACACACACACATATACATATATAAAATCTCTGTATCTGAGACTTTTTTATTTCAGGCAAGAAGAGACCTACACTCAGAACATTGTCAAGCTACTTTAAACATTTAGAAAAATGGATCAACAGACACTACTGAAAAAATAAACCAACAGCACACTTGAACAGCAACCGCTGTGATCCCATCTACACCATTGTTTTCTTGTTTTTGTTTTTGTTTGATGAAAAATTGAGGGAAAAGAGACAACGGGTTACAGGAAAAACACAAACAAACAAAACCCCGTTAGAACTGAAACTTCTCACTAGGACAGGAAACCTTTGCCAAGAGAATAGGGTTTTGGATCAGTAATCCAGAGCTGAGCCGATGTTACTATCTCTCAGTTTTTTCTTCTTTAATTTTAACTCATGTTGGTGAAAGCAGGTGTAAACTTAAAGTAGCTGTCAAATTTTCTAGGGTTATATAAGACACAATATCATTACACTGCTAACTCTGCTTTTGGGACATTGGTAACCAAGGCTGAGAAGCTAGAATCTTCCCCATAGGTTCTTAGCAAAGAGACCTACTAATACACCTACAGGCAGCACAATGTACAAATCCCACAGTAGTGAAGCAATGTGCTTCTCTCTAAGTTATTGCAGGCTAGCACCTCAGAGGTATGCTCTTGGGAATCTGTCCTTAGTTTGGCTGTATTTTTAAAAATGTTTATTAGTTCATTATAGTCGTACATCTTAATGGAATACAAGATAGTAGAGGCATATGTGCACACATCACCGAGTTAGCCCTTACTTAATTCCCACCTCATTCTCTTCATCCTCCCTTCTTTCATGCTTTGAAGTATATCTGTTACACCTTTATTTAGGTCTGTGCTGTACTTTTGTATGCATAGTTTCTTCACATATATAATTTATTCATTTATATTTGTGATGAGTAGGAAAGGTTTATTTCACTATACTTCATGGAAATCTGTCAAATGCTTGCTGTTGAACTAAAAATGGGAGAAGATTGAGCAAATAATTTAAACTTTTGAGTTCCTTACTCAAAGTCAGTGATGGTGCTTATTTGTCCTGAACTCTGCATTGATGTAGACTTTAGATATCTGTGTCTCCCCATGTATGACACATCAAGTTGTATTATAGTGAAAATACCTTACGATGAGCTCGTAGGAGACCTGAGCTCTCACTATCACTCTGCCTTTAATTATGGGACCTGGGATGAGTCTTTTCTTCTCTGGGATCAGTAATCTTCACTGATATAAATGGATGTATTGGATATATCATTGCAAAAGTCCTTCTAGCTTTAATAGTCAGTGATGACAACGCTAACATATGTGTTAACTAAGTAAAATAACTGAGCCATATCCATGACATTTCAATAATGACCTGGCAACATAGATTCAGTTTTTAAGATTCAACAAAAGAATAGCTAGAACAACAGAAAGAAAGGGAAGAAAGGAAGGGAGGGAGGGATAAGAAAATTGGGGAAGGGGATGCAAAGGACTAGAGAGGGTAAAAAAGAAAACTTTTTCAGCATAATTAGCATTAGTGCAAGAGAGGACATCTATATGCACTGGAATGCTTGACAATTGAAGGCAAAAGGCTGGATTTAGAAAGAAGTCTATTTAGGTCTACATCCACCCTTCCTACAAATGGAATGACTTTCAGCAAGTTTCTCTCTCTCTCTCTCTCTCTCTCTCTCTCTCTCTCTCTCTCTCTCCTTCTTTTCCTCTCTCTTTTTCTGGATTTGGAACAAAGAATTCCATTGTCAGGGAAAATATTAAAAAGTTAAAAAATTAAGTAGATTCCTGCAATGTTAAATCAGAATTGAAAATATCCATACAAACTTAACAATTTATGACTACTTTTATATCTTTCATCTAGTCTTAACTTGAAGCAACAATACTCTAACTGTGCTAAATACACTCACTGATCAGATCTTGACTTCTGCAGACCAGTGCTGCCTTTGAATAAAGGAATGAGGGTGAGTCTTCTTGGAGCAATAACAAATTTCAGATCTCTTTCAGAGAAATGCAAGGTCAGTCTGTGGCATTTGTTGTGGCAGAAAATAAAGATACATGACAAAAGAACATAGGATTTGATTTGTAGGATTTTCAACGGCCAATGTTGGTACATCAAAAACACGGGTGATAATATATTAACATTTATTGCATTACTTTAAAAACCTGAGTCCAGAGTGATACTGGAAAGGAATACAGACTATATGGAGGAGATAACACAGAGCTTTTCTTTAGAAAACCATTCTAGTTAACTGTGGGAGGAATAATCACCCACTGGTATTCCTCAGTGCCTGCATACCTCAATCACTGATACAACCAAGCATTAGCAGCTTGGAGATTAAACAATTAAGTAGCATGTTGTTGGCGAACAGGTGTTTAGCCCAGTGAAAAAGTGTTGCTGTTGTAGACAGAATCATGGCCTTCCAACAGATGTCCATGCCTGAGTCCCAGAAACCAGTGAACATATTAGGTTACATGGTAAAGTGATATTAAAGTCAGAGATGGAGTTACGGTTGCTATCATCTGATCTTAAAATAAGGAGAGAATGTTGTATTTACAAAATACACCCAGTCCAATGTCAAGAGTTATTTAGAGTGTTAAATGGAGGCAGAGAGATGATAAGGGTGATGTAACTTGAGAAGGACCTCATCAGCCATTGTTGACTGTGAAGATGGAGGAAGGGGGTCTCAGATCTGGAAAGAAGGAAGAAACAGATTTGCCCTGGAGACTCCAGAAGCAATGTAGCCCTGCACACCCTTTATATAACTTAATGGATTTATGTTGGGCTTTCGGCCCACATAACTATGAAACAATAATTTGAATTATTTGATACTGATGCTCTTTCTTATTATAGCAACAATAGTAAAATAGAAAAGAGATCATCCTACCGAGTACTTATTAGTTACAAAAGAAAAAAGGTACTTTTACAATGGGTAGATCTAGCAATTAACACACTAATAAAATTAACAAAGCAAACACATGCACCAATGAAAGGAGGGCTTTTTATGTAACCCCTGATGTGACACAACAGAAAGTCTACAATGCGACGGATTAAGCTTGTCAAAAATGCTGACCATAATCTAATCAGTGCTCTTCATATGATTTCTAGAGTGTGAGAAATTCAAGAGTTAGAAGGGAAAAATAAGAATAGGAAAAAGCAATTCCCAAATGTGAAATAAGCATATTCTACAATCAACTTGCTTAATGTCTTCAAAAAGTCAATATTTTAAATAAAAAAGTATGGTAGAAATCTTCACATGCAATCTGTGAACCTTAGTTATATTGACTAATTATGAAAAATATTTGTGGACAACTGGATAATATGAATATAGAAAATAAACTGAATATCAGATAACAAAATATTTTATATCCATAGATGTCAAAAGGGCACTGAAACTATGTAGAAAAATATTCTTACTTTTAGGGGAAGACTACTACTTAATAGTGAAGTGTCACTGTCTTTGAAATTTATTTTTAAAGAATTAAGCATAAAGAAAAAGTAATGAAATGTGGCAAAATGTTCACAATTGTATAACACTAGCAAATAACCTGTGCATATTTATTAGGCTCTTATCATACCAGAATATATTCGATAGTTTTCAAAACAAGTATTGAAAAGAAAAAGTAAAATATTTTTAAACAGTGGGGTAGTGTGTGTGTGTGTGTGTGTGTGTGTGTGTGTGTGTGTGTTATTTCAGATTGAACTTCTACCTCTGCGCTACCTCCCCATCCCTATTTTTTTTTTAAACAGGTCTCACTAAATCGCTTAGGACCTTGATAAGTCACTGATTCTGGCCTCAAACCTGTGATCCTTCTGTTTCAGACTCCCACATACTGGGATTACAGAAGTGCACCACCACAGCCAGCTAATTAGGATAATATTAAGTAGAAGACCAGCCTAAAAAAATTAGAAGAGTCTGAGAATAAAAACTCAAGTTACATAGAGTTTGTTATTGACAATAATATAAACAAAATAATTAAAGGGCATAGAAAAAAAAAATCCAGGCACCAGTGAGTCTTGATAAATGTTAGATAGTGCTTCCCATACTACATCAGAATACCATGTGCCTGCCTTTTAAGGCCAGCGAGGGGTCCTAGAACATTTAGACAAACAGCATCCAGGTGACAGCCATTAGAATGATCAAGAAAAGCAATTATGTAAGAACCTAGCAATCATTCAAGTAAAATATTAATACGAATGTAGGAGCAATTAAAAACCAAGGACAATTCAACAAGACACTATTGATGCATTGGTAACAAGGCTTACTTCCTGGAATCTGGGAATTCCAACAATGTGTTTGCCTACCTAAGTGGTAGGAGCTTCACAGCATTACTAACCTTTTTTCTAGCAGCCAGACTTCCTGGCACCATACTGGATTAAGGTCCACTGTGACCTCCCTTAGCATGCTAATTTTAGTTCATCAATATCACATGTTAGTAACCTTTCATAACTCACTTAATAGCTACCAACATCCAGTGGAATTTCAGGTCAGTTATACATAGCTCGTGCAGAAGGAATTCCAAACTTCGGGATAAAATCTTGGCCATTCCAGTGGAACTTTACACCCTACAAGTGGATGAGATTTAACTTTGAGAAACACTTCTTTAGAATAAAAACATCACAGTAAAATGTGTTACTTTCTATATCTGTCTAACTCAGATTTAAGGTCAACCTTTTCAGCAAAGAAATATAGAACTACAGGATTTTGACTGATGCATAGATATCATGAAAGGGTTGTCCTCTCCTTTTCTGAAGGGTTCCTATAAAGAGGGCTATTCTTCTTCACAGTTTATAATTTTCTCTTTTATTTTCCCCCATGAATTCTAACTTGAAAAGCCTGAATAACATCATATCAGAGCATATACACAAAGGATCAAAATTGGGATATTCATTTGCCTAGAAACAGAGTCTGCTTATTTTAACCTTATCCTAGGCAGGAGGCAACTAGACATTACTGATAGCAGCTTCTCTGACCTGTTTTAATAAACACTTAGAAATTGTCTTAATGATCTCAATGGGCTCCCTAATGGCTTTTTTCCCTGTTGGAATATAGCCTTCTGAGTTTGGAGATCTGTCCTACAGAACACAACCTCCCACCCACAACCACCATATCTTTTTCCTGTTTAAAGTACAGCATTGCTACACTTGAGTGATTATAACAGACTCAAAGCCTCTGAAAGTAATGGGATTACCCTGGCATCACAGTTCACTGGCTAGCCTCATTTTGGAAAATTCATCTTTCTTAATGTCATTTACAGTAAGGTGAGGCAGCCCTAGCCTAGGAGAAGTGACTTCACAAAGAAGGGCCTTAGAGTTTCCATGAAAAGATGCCTAAGCTGAGAGAAGCAGGTAACTAAAACACTCAAAATTTCCCCAAAGACCCAGGGTAGTCAGATTTCCTAGTTATTTGTCATATTTGCAGAAGACATACGAGAAACTGTTCATGGTGCTCTCTGCTCGGCATGCAGATGTTCACAGCTGCCTACCTCTGGCTTGGTGGACAGGGAATGCAGGGCATTCTCTCATTTAGAACTGCTTCTTTCAATAATTCTTCACTTCATAGCTACCACATTGCAGTCATGACTCTATAGCAAGGGGTGCATCTTCAAGGACTCCAACCTTATGCTTGTTGTCTAGAAGAAAAGAAATTATTCAGGCAAAAGTCAAACAGTTATGAGTATGACATGGTCATAGTTTTTAGAGAAAAGGTTGGTGAGGAAGGAGAAAGGAGCATAAAATTATAGGGTGGGGGGACATATCAGGCAAACACTTCTGTGAAGATGTGATACTTAAGCTGGGTATAGTGGCTCATGCTTGCAATCCTAGTACTTGGGAGGCTGAGACAGGAAGACTGTGGGTTCACAGACAGCCTCAGCTACTTAGTGAGTCCTTTTGCAACAGTGAGATATGGTTTCAAAATAAAGAATAAAAAATAAGGCTGGGAGTATAGCTGGGAGGTAGAATGTTCCTGGATTGTATCCCTAACAACAACAACAACAAATAGAAAGATATGATACTCGTGCAGTTTTGAAAGATCCATACCCAGGCAGAGGGATGGCCAAAATGATCACTGTTGGGAAGCCAGAAAGGATTTTATAAGCCTGGGAAAGTGGGGTATAGACACAGAGGCTCAAGCTCTGGGAGACCTTCTGCTCCATGCTAGGAAGTGCTGATAGGTATTTTAGAATAAGAGCTAGTTGATTATTATCATAACCCAGGAGAGCCCTCATGGAAGACTGAACCAAAAGCAGAGTTTGTTCTAAAAACATGGAGAAGTGAGAGACTGAAAGCACAGAGAGAGACTGAAACAGGAAAATAAAAAGTTAACCCTGTACTCAACCTATTTTTGTTTTGGGCTGGATGGAAGAAGTTGGAGATGGTGCTGTGCACACAAGCCAAGCTGATATTGAATAGCTACAACTGAGAGGGAGCCATTCACCTTACAATGTCTCAAATTTATATATTTGTTAGAAAACCCTTTAAGGTATGCTCTATTAAACATCAGCGTGCATATAAAAATTTTATGACAGTAAATTGATTACTCGATGAGTTGTTTCTTTTTTATTTGTACAAAATCATACAGTTTGGGATCACATGCTTTGGAGGATTTTAGGCAATTTACAAAATACGAGTATCTCCAGAAAACTAGTATTGATGAAAGTAAATAATTCATATCTACCTTAGAGTCAGCACCATAATACTTATCAGTATGAATTGCTTCTAAGTATATTCCAAAAGTATATGCTATCTAAGACCAAGCCAGAGCTTGTCTCTATTGTACAGCTGCAAGCAAATGTAGCTCTGTGACATTAACACACTGTCAGCTCCCACTGGACAGCAGATATTGTGATTGCAATTATCCCAGAAAGAATGATAAACCTTGTAAGGTGCTGAATATACTACCAGAATACCCAGACAGAGTGTACAAGAGAGAAAGAAGAGGGGCTGATTCATATAATCACACTATCCTTGAGCCACACTGTTTTATTGACCTAATCTAAGACTATGATGTCTTAGATTTTAGCTCAAGTTGCTAACTAGCATGGACTGGAATTGTCTGCTATTAGGATCTAAGAGCTGAGTTTCTCCACTGGCAGATCAGGTTATATGAATCTCAAAGGAAGGATGAATCTCAGAGGGCAGAGAAGTGGGCACTAAAGTTACCTTATTTTTATGAACACCACGTGTGGCTCAGTAGCATAAATACACCTCTGTGGCTTTTGGTCTCTTTAATGTGGCAAGCTTTTTACTTAGTGAGATAGTTTCCCAAGGTAGAAGGGTTCACCACTATTTCCTCGGTGGTCAGTGGACTAATCAGAAAGGAAATAAGGAGAGCTAGTAATCCTGAAGCAGCCAATTGGTCTAGTCCCTATCACTGACCAGTCTATGCTGAGTTGGTCCTAGCGAGCTCTGATACCAAAAAGTGGAACTTCTGAAATTCAGAGATCCTTTATAATGCTATCAGAGGCTTCGATACTTGCTAGTAAAATCAAATTTGAATGTAACTGGCAGGTTATTATAGGAAAGAACCCTGCCTATTAAAATGTGATGTCAAGGGGTTTTTGTTTATTATTTGGATCCTAGGATTGAAGTCAGGGGTTGAACATGTTAGGCAAGCACCTTACTACTAAGCTTTACTCCAGGAAAAATGTGATGTGATTTAAAGGTTTCATAATTGAAATAAGAAAACCAAGTTTCATCTTCATTTGGAAAGGGAGAATTTTGTTGAACCAGGTCTAGTGTTTATAGGGACAGGATGTAGCCTGTCATTTATAAACTCAAGATACATGATACTAATTTTATAGCACAACTGCTACATCCAAAGGCCTTTTATTATTTTACTTATTTCTAGATAAAATAACTTAGCAGAAAACCAGTGGCCTTTTACAGAACTAGTGATTGTACCATTTTATATAAAAAGTCACCTATATCCATTTACTCGTGATAATAAAATTTAGCTTTGATTGACATTATGTCGTGGTGTCTGAAATTGCTAATAAGCATCTAAAGATGCTTTATAGATGAAAACAGATTAAGTGTACCCATTGTAAAAAACCAATTTATGAGCTGTTACAACATGCAGTGTGTCTCCTTAAATACTCTTTTAAGATAGTCCTGTAGGAATACTTGATAAAGGACATGGCGTTTGCTGGGATTTCTACTCGATGCGTACTGACTTAGTAGAGCCATTTATATTTGTGAGTGCTGTTCTGAGTAGGGTCTTGAGTAGAAGTTGCATCTTCCTAGTGTACTTACAAAGCAGCCTGCATCTATGGGTAGGAATGGCGCAGCACACTGACAGCTTCCAACATCATACTTACTGAGGAAAATCAACCTTTTTCCATATTAGGCCTTGGAGAACATGCACAGTAAAGATGATTTTCAAGAGAAGTCACCATTTGTATAATTGATCAATTTAACATGCTCGAAATAGTTGTTATATGAAAAGGAAGCTCTTTGCAAACCTGGAATTGTGAATGCATTTTTCCCCAAGTCCCATGTTCAATCGGTCATTGAAACGTTGCATTGAATTTGAATATCTTATCTTGTGTGACATCACAGCCCATACAAGAGAACTGAAATTAATCAAGGTAATTTGGTCGCATGACCCACTTTGCCATTTTCATCTGATGGAGCCAGGAAATGGGCTGGCTAATAGTCCATTTTGGAGTCCTGGAAGACCTTAGCAATTCCATATTTAAGGAGGTTAATAGGATACTAATTTGGGCCTAGGTGAAGAGTTCACAAGAAAAATGAACTCCCCTGGATACTAGGCCTTCGCTAAGCCCCCGTGTCCCCCTCCCTGCCCTGCTATACTTCCAAAGGGTTTCACCTTGTAACTTGGACGGAAGAAATTGTGCACCTTGAGAGACCGCACAGCTAGTACTTTGTCTCCTGGTCCGTTGGTAACAATGGCTGGCTACATGCCAGGGTCACAGGGCACTAGCCAGATTAGTACTCTGCCTCATATGAAACAAAAATGCAGAAAAAAATCCCGAAGAGTGAAAAATATATACGTATCTTTGTATAAAATCAAGGCTGTTTCAGATCTATTATGAACTTCCAGGAGAAGTTTGTTTTCTTAAGATTTAAGAAGTTCCAATTTAAATAAAAAAATCAACTTCTATTCATTGCCTCAGCAGAAATAGAATTAAATCATGTGTGTTTGTTTTTTAAGCAAAGATATGAAAACCCTGGAATTGGGTCATTATCACTAACCAGCAAATGCCTCTCTGTCTCATCCACACCAGTATATGGAAGGAAATGGTAATGTCCTTTCTCAATTTTCTCCCCAGTAAATATTTGCAGTAACTCCTGGGTGACTTGGAAAATTTATCAATATAGGAAGGAGTTCTCTGATATATTTCAGCTGTTCTCTCTCTACCTTTTAGCCCCTCTGGCAATGTTAGATTCTCCTCACAGGTGTCTCTGCATTATCATTTCTCCCATGATTCTCAATAGAGTGTATCCATAGATAGCCAGTTGTGACTTCCCTAATATTTTCTTAGCTTTTAATGTACAGAAAGAGTTAAGAATTTCTCTTCCATAAAGGCTTCTAGATTGTCTTTCCGTCTCCTTCTCGATGTGCAATCCATCCATCTTTCCAGTTTCCCGAAGCAGCCGAGAGATTTTTAAAAACAGCTGTAATCTGCGGCCCTCGATGGTGGAGTAGATTGTTTGCCAAACTATTACCATAACTGTCAACCGAAATCAGAAAAATAATCTCATTGTGCTGGACAGATGCGTTTCCTGCATTATTGATAATAGTCACTCCAGAGTAATAGAGAAATATAAAGCATTGTTCTATTTAGAAAAGGAGATTGGCCAAGTCCTTGAAAGCCAGTACGGGAGGGACAGGCACTTACAGGAAGTGAGATATGGTCAACTCAGTAAAAGTTATGTGTGGAGACCATGTGACCTCGAGAGTCCATCCGCACTAGAATATTAGAGTCCTTCCTCCTTCCCTCCTCACTCTCTGGTCATGGGGGTTGTGGTTTGCTCGCAGTCTGAAGGAGGTCTGAGAAATGCTAGGCACCGCTGTGTACAATCTGGGATGTAATTTTTATCCCACACCCCAGCGGTTTCCTTGAATATGTAAACTGTGGTAATACGTTCCTTACACACCTCCGAACAGCTGCTGAATGGCTCCAGACCACTACCTTATACAAATAATTCAATTTGTTTATTTCAAACAGATTATCTCTGACATTTCTCCCTCTAGAGCATGAGTTTAGCCTTCCTTATATCAAGTGCCTTTGCAAGAGGGTCAGCAGTCTCCTGGCTTAGCAAGGGCCAGGATGTGAGCTGTGAATGATGCTGATTGGTTCAATTTGTGGAGTACACCCAGCACAGAAGACCAGGCACTGCACACTTATTACCTCTAATCCACACCGCATGCAGTCCAAGGCAGAAAGATAGCCTTTAAAAATCTCCCGTTTTCTGTTCAAGAAGTAGATGGTCGAAGAGCTTCTACAGAATGTGAAGGGTGATGGTGCTCTTAGATGGGGCACCTGGAATTGGACCTCAGGTCTAACTCTGGATCTCATTTGAGTGGATCATGCTCTCTGCCATTTCATTGAGATGGAGGCAAAAATATAATAGGCACGGGAATATCTGTTTCTAGTCATTCACCTTCTCCAAATCCATGCACAACAACAAAGTACCATTTTACTTCTAGAAACAAATGGGCTGTGTCATCACTGCCTGGTACTGAAGGACCCTTAGTGAGGGGCCAAAGAACTCTGCACAAGTCCCCAAATAAGTGATTCATATGCATTTAGACTTTGTCTAGGGAAGATGGTTCTACGTCATGCTGGGTAGAAGTTCATGCATGGCAAAAGCTCTTCCATCACCATTCTGAGTATAAGGCAGGAGTTCAGAAAGTCTAAACTCTAAAGGAGACAGACAAAAGTTCTTGTAACTCAGTTTCTTTTCTTTTCAGGGAGATGCACCACCCTGAAATCCTTCTCAGAGGCAGCACAGCAATTCCTGTGTTACCAACTGAGGAATATAGCAAAAGCAGAAATTTCTGCAACAGAATAAAGTGTCTTTAGTGGAAACTTAATGTAAAATTAAAGACCAAGAGACAAATGAATTATCTTGAAAAGTCTGCCATCGTGGATGGTTTTCATTTTGTTAATTATGGTTTCCAAGGCAATGATTGGTCAGGTACAGTTTGAGATTCAGAGAGAAAAGGGACGGTGAGTTTTGCAGGGCACTGGAAAGGCATCTGAAGGCATCTCACATCGCTACTATCTTCCTTGGCTGGCCAGTGAGAATGGGAGTCAGGACTTAGGCTGAGACTTTTTCTGAGCTGGATGGCCTGCAGTATATGAAGAAAATCTTGAGAAATCTCCATTAGGGTCACTGTGATTTCCACTACAGGTCTAGATCTTCTTCCCTCCACCTCCTACCATATCCTTCCTCTTAGAGGAAGCCCAGTTTGCTCTTGCAGATGGTGAAGCCCCAGTGGTCTGACTGGGTTCTACATCAGTAGCATCTCTAAACCACAAAGTACCAGAATGTCTCACTGCTGATCTTGAGTTGGAGTTCCTCACCTAAGAAACAAAGGGGTAGACTTAGCTCAGCTCCACCTGCCAGACTCTGGGTGTAATGATCCCCCAACACACTGTTGTATGACTCTTCTCAAAGTATTTATTTATTTCTTCTTTATTATCAGACTGGAAATTGAATTAGCCAACCCGATGATAATTTGCCTTTAAAAATGTCTGTCAAAGCTGGGCGTGGTGGCGCACGCTTGTAATCCCCGCGCTTGGGAGGCAGAGACAAAAGGATCGCGCAGGTTCAAAGCCAGCCGCGCGCGCTGGCTTAGGAGACCCTGTTTCCAAATAAAAACGTAAAAATAGGTCTGGGAGTATAGACCGGAGGTAGAAGGGCTTCCAGGAACCCCAGTACCACCAAAAATAAATAAATAAATAAAAAAAATAAAAATGTCTGTCAATTATGAAGAGACGATTTAGCCATCATGTTAAAATCTCCAGGTATTTGTCTATTTCTTTAAATTTAAGGTCTGTTCATTTTAACTTTTGTTTCATGTGTTTGTTTTTTTTTTTAAATTCTGGTACTGAGGATTGAACTCCGGGGCATTCTATTTCTAAGCTATACCCCCAGAACTATTTTATTTTTATTTTGAAATAGAGTCTCACTAGTTTGATGAGAGCCTCACTACTTGCTGAGGCTTTCCTCCAATCTGATCCTCCTGTCTCAGCCTCCCAAATACTGGGATTACAAGCAAGCACCATCATGCCTGGCTATGTTGAATGTGTTTTGAAGCTGATATTAGGTAAATGCACATTTGGCCTTGTTAGATTTTCTTGATGAATTGCCTTTTATCACTATGAAATATCCTCACTGTAGCCATAAAATAGCCTCACTCTAGCCATGAAATAGCCTCACTCTAGCCATACTCTTTGTCTTAATGTCTATTTTTCTGATATTGATAAAGCTGCCTTAGCTTTTTTTGAGTATATTTGTTGAATAAACCATTTTTACTCTCATTATTTTATTTTTCAACCTGCCTGAATGTTTACACTTAAAATATGCTACCTTTAAAGACCATAGAGGTGAGTCTTGCTTTATTTGAATCCAATCTGACAATATTTTGCCCTTTCATTAGAGTAATTAGTCCATTTCTATTTAATATAATATCTAATATATTTCTCAGTATCACTCATCTTTGTATTTATTTTTGTCCCATTTAGTAATTGTTCCCTGGGTTGCCCTTTCTTGCTTCTTTATGGTTGTCCTTTTTTGTCTTCTTTATGCAGATCCTATAAATATGTGTGGTATATATATATATATATATATATATATATATATATATATATAATTACTGGGGGTGGACTTCAGCGGCTTTCTGCCTCTGGGCTACATTCCCAGATCTATTTTTATATTTTATTTGGAAATAGAGTCTCACTAAGCTGCTGAGAGCCTCACTAAGTAGCTGAGGCTAGCTTCAAACCTGGGAGATCCCCCTGTCTCAGCCTCCCAAGTGCAGGGATTACAAGTGTGAGCCACCATGCCTGGCGATCACATATATTTTAATCTTCTGTGTTTACTTTTTAGCTCTTCCTCACTCCACAGATTAAGATCACCAGGTATTGCTTAGTAAGGTCTACATTCAAATTATACTATGCTTCCTAGTACAGAGTATTGATGTCTTACCACAATATCATTTGACTTGACTTTTTTAAAAAATAAAAAACATCTTTTTTAGGATTTCAGATACAGATTCCATATAGCCATTGATGCTAATTTTTATGTGGAAGCATGGAATATCTGAAAAGCAAAAGAAAGCCCTGAATCCCTATTTATACAAGTGTACATACTTAACTGTGTACAACTTCATAAAAAAGACCCAGGCAGGGACTCTTTTGTGTAGAACAAAGTCTCCGCTTTCAACCAGCATAGTCTGGACTCGGAAGCAGAAGCTAGTGAACAGAATTTAGGAAACAAATCAAAACAAAACAAAACAAAAAACAGAAGTTTCAGAAAATATTTTTAAAAGGGGGTGTTGGGGTAAGGGAAGAGAAAAAATGTATATTGAAAAAATTTCCAAATTTATTTATTAGCATATTTTAAGCACCCAACATCGTGCACCTTCTTCCTGATCCAAAACTATTGATATCGAGGATGAGATGTATTTTCAATCCTTTGGTTGTCTAGAAACACATATACTAGCTCAGAATAAATATATTAAAATGGTACAAATGTAACTGAGAGCCTTTGGAGTGGTAACATTGGCAAAGTGGCTCCTCCGCTAGCCAGGCTGAAAGTGTTTTACCACAGCTGGTTTCCAGGACGTATCTCCTATCCTGAGCCCTTGGTGCTCTGCCACCACAAAGGTAACACGAGTCGAGCAATTGCTGCATGCAACGAAGACAAATGGGCTCATCCTCCAGGTGAGGAGGGAGTTAATTGGTCTGCTTATGGGCACCATAAATTATTGCTTAGTACATTTTCTGATAACCTGTGGTCAGAGAAAGGATGTCCATCTCATTGATAAAAGTGGACATGCTCAACCAGAGACAGGGCATCCTGTGTATACATAAAGAACTGGGTCCTAAGGTTAGGCTGTTTGCTACCGACTTGCTGGATGGACTTGAGAAAGCTCTATAGGCTTCAAAATGTCTTCTTTTTTTTTTAAACAGAAAAAAAGCATTCTCCAAAAACAGCTGACATTGCAAAGCTGCTAAAAAATCCCTTTAAAGGAATTGTGATGAGAAAATCCTCTATTTTTCCATACATAACTATTTCTGAAACATGTGTACAGACTCAAGGAAGTTACCCCAAACAATTAAGAATTGATTCAATTAACCTTTGTATCTTAGCTTTGACCTAGTCGTTATAATAGCCTCTTAAACTCTGGTGTACCCCAGGCCTGGAATGCAGGCATGTTTTACTGCTCTCTCACACACGCACACACACACACACACACACACACACGCACGCACGCACGCACATACACACACATTAACACTCACACCCCAACACATACACTCTTGCACAGCTACACCAACCGCAGTAGCATTTTTAATTGAAAAGCATAAATTTGGACTGCTAAATCTATTAACGATTTGTTTTAATTAGGAACACAGCTGCTTCCTGAGATTTTGCAGTCTGGGTTTCAGAACTTTTGCCATACTGAGAATGAGTCTCAAGTGGGTTGCTTCAGTCTTCCAGATCAGCATTTTTAAAGACTTGGTGGAAGGGGGAACTGCAAACACTTCTGTGCTGTAAAATTACAGCTGCATTTGTCCTTGGGTGAGGACAGGCTGCTTTGTTAGTGCAGCCAGTGCCCTGCCCCCGACCCTTGCTGGGGCAAGTTACCTCCAGCAGGCTGCATGATCTTTTGGGTCACTTTACTAACCAGGCTCTCAGAAATCAGATTTGATTTCTAGGTCCCATTTGTCCCACCATCTGTAGGGGGAGCTGTTAGTTAATTGAAGTTTAAAGTGTGCATTTGATTATATATATATATATATATATATATATATATATATATATATATATCTTGCATCTGATAGGTAGATTTTAATATTGAGTAAGCAGAGAAGGTAGCTCTGAAGAATTCATTTCAGAGAACTATTTTAAGGGGCATTATATTAACTCTTTTTACCTCTTTTCCAAAGTTGAGCCAGTGCCAGCAACATAACTTGTTAGTTGGATGACATCAAATGGGATATAATATTCTGTTCAGTGAGTATGAAAATCACTCATTACTTTACTGACTCGGTCATCTCCTCATTTGTACATTGACTTTATTGACTGCCTTCTATGTAAACTGCACACTACCAGACATAGGAAGTTTACTGAGACACTGTCTTGGCCTTTCAGGAATTTAGGATCTAATGGATGAAACACAGAAGGAGAAAGGACATTAAGAGTGATAAATACTAATAGAGGTATGTGCAGAATGAGGCGGGCACTTGGGGTAAGAGTCACTAGGGGAGGAGTGGAGGCAAGGAGACATTTTGTGTCTTTGGAGTGGGAGTGTGCCCGCTTAATATGGGTCAAATAAATATCAATTGATAGATGATTGAATGGAAGGAAAAAGAGAAAAATGAGCAGATTGGGAAATAAGGTAGAGAAGGGTAGGCTCTCTTTATAAAAAGAGTGCTATGAGCTTAATAAAAGGGTATGGTGAAATTGGACCCAGGAGAAGCTTGATATGGGGACAAGAGGGTGCTATGGAAAGAGGATTGCATGGTGCCAAGAGGTGAGGCTTGCAAGAGGAGAAGGAAAATGCTCATGAAGGTTTTTGGTGTCATGATAAGGAGCTTAGATATGATTATCAAGGAGCCACTGAACTGGGGAAGAGATAAAGTCAGATCTGCATTACAGAAAGGCCATTTGGGCAATGATGTACATGATAGTGTAGAAATGTAAGACTAGACACAGAGTAGAAAATTACACTTAAAGCATTTTCAATAGCACGGAACATCTAGAAGTCAGAACTAGGGACTGTAACAGGCTGGAAAGATAGTTAGAAAACAGGTCAAGAAGACTTAGCTCATAAATATGGAGCCTTGATGACCCTGAAAAAAAAGATATAATGCACACTGTATTCCTTGAATAAAGTAGTTGTGCGGCTCTGTGAGTAAGCATTTTACTGTACATTGATGTATATAGATGAGTTAGAATGGATTTCTTGCTAGCTAATTGAAGAAGTCTTCTCAAAAATTCATATAGAAACTTACAAAACATAGCAATGGAGTAAAAGTATGGGCTAGATAGTGTCAGTGTTTGTATAGAAGCAGTGACAGAGGAATATTTAAAAATATGACATTTGTTTCAAACGGGCATTGACTAAATCATTCAAGTATCATTTAATTTGTCAAGGAAATTATTTCAACATCGATATAATAATAGGAAATAACTATAGGAGTTGATAAATGATAGCCCATGGGCAAAACCAAAGTTCCAACTTCCCCACTTGATTTTTTGTAAGTAAAGTATATAAATAAAGTTTTATTAAAACATAGCTCTGCTCCTCCATTTATATATTATCTATGGCTGCTTTCATGCTACAATGGCACAGTTGAGTAGTCTTTACAGAGACTGTTTGGGAAACAAAGACTGAAATATTTACCTCTTCCTCCTCAGAGCAAAAGGTTGCCGGTCTCTGCAACAGAACACCAGAAAGTCCTTATCCTAAAGAAAGGAGAAAACTGAAAGAAAACAAAGGGAGGAAATATAACATTTATTTGGAAAACTGGTGTGTTGTCTTATTTTTTTTTCTGATAGGAAAAAAAAGAGCCAAAAAGAAGGACAAACACTCAGAACTTTGGTCAGAGCATTTATTCATTCAGTTCACCCGTTGGTACCCGATGGAAGAAGGTGGTGCATGCCTGTCAAGAGCAGTCAGTGTAGGAGTGTGGGGTGACCTATTTAAAAGGTCACTAGAACCCACAAACATAAACCAAGACCTAAGTGCCCCCAAGGAGCAGCCACAGGAGGGCAGCAAAGTCACATGACATTAAAACTACTTGAGAGCTATAGTGGCCAGCATTGTGCAGATTAAAAATGCTATGTGGTGTTTATTGTGATGGACACCAAGATCTGATGGAATTATTTTTTAGAATGAATATATATTGTTGAATATATGTAGATGAATACACACACACACACACACACACACACACACACACACACACCCTTATAGTTTCTGGTGGTTCAAATTGAAAAATACTCAGAAATTTTTAAAAAATCTGCATGTGGGAGAAGCCAAATACATAAAAACAAAAGAAAGCTTTGATGAGGAGGAGATGTGACAGTACAAGATACTGACATGTTTTTATTTCATGGAGAACATTTATACAGGTTCATTTACATAGCTTATATTCTCATTTCTAACTGTTGCCTTTACAGGAAGACTACACACTATCCTTCCTATACTATCGACTTTTATATTATTTACTTAATTTTTAAGCAATAGTAAGCATTGCAAAATGCCTTTTTTTCTGTTTGCTTGTCCCCACATTTATTTATTGATTTTATGGTATGCTTTTGGCAAATGTTAACTATACAAAGGACTGCATAGCATAAGAGAAAAATGAGAGTGATATAAAATTATCTTATAATTTTAAAATTGTGATCATACTAAGAATCACAAAAAATACGTCTTTAAAAGGCATGATTTAAATTTTTAGTTTTGTTTCTTTCTATTTTCTTGACTTGATTTTGGCCACCATAACTGAGCTAGTTTGAAATTTCAACATATAGACAGAACTTTCAAAATCTTTGGCTTAGTAAACAGAAGTTCTTACTTCTAATGTAGACAATTTTAATTACTACTTTAATTAAGATTTATATCTCTTGTTTAAAAAATATCTTAATTGAGTTTAAAATAAATTTGTGTTAAATGTTTTACTAAACTCCTAAGTCAACAGAATACTAATATCATCTCTTACGAGTAACCTGATCACCACTGGTCTTGAGCTAGCTGAATCTCATCACTGAGAATTATGACTTGCTTGCATATCAAGTATCATTTACAAAATATTTGCTGAACTGTTTATGTTCTTAAAACTGTTATTTGAGCTGGGCGTGGTGGCACACGCTTGTAATCCCAGCATTCAGGAGGCTGAGACCGGAGGATCGCAGTTTGTGAACAGCCTCAGCTATTTAATGAGGCCCTCTGCAACTTAGAGACCCGGTTTCAAAATAAAGAATAAAAAATAGGGCAGGAGGTATTGCTCAGAGGTCGAATGCCCCTGGGTTCTACCCCCAGACACGCAAAACAAACAAACAAACAAACAAACAAACAACAAAAAACCCTGTTATTTGGAGGGAGAAGTAAATGATAATTTGTATAATTCTTTAATTAGAGTCTATTTTTTTGGCCATGGGGGAAATTATTACTAGCTTATTACAGAAATATAATGAACATATTTTCCTTTGTATATTCTAATCATTAAATTCTAAGATGTTGGGAACTAGATGTTGTGTCTCTGTGTGTGTGAAAAAGATAAAGAAGTAAAGAGAGAATCTCAGAGTTGGAGTAGCCAGAGCAAAATGGATGCATGCATTTAAAGCCCTTATAATCCATACAACCTTTAGAAAAATATCTTTATAAGAAAACGTAAGATTTGCATTCTACATGTAAATCTGCCTTTCTCTGATTTACTTGAAGCAATTTTTCACTATAGAATTTTTTCACTTTGATTGTTCTGAGAATTGCTTAAAGGATATTTTGTCAGACTATGAAGAGCAGAAGACTCTTTATTTAGGGAAGATATCTGATTAGTTACTTGTATTCCTCCGACTGCATCACCTGCAATGGATTCTTAAGCCCGAACAAGCAGTCATAAACCTTAATAAACAAGTAGACAATTTAGGATTTTAGCTAGGCAGCTCCAGACTTCAAAGAAACCTGTTAGAAGCAGAGAACGCATTATAGGGTATCTTTACGAAAGTTAAGTTACAAACTATGACATAGTATAGATTTTCTTGATTCTCCAAAATCCCTATGTGTCCTCAGATTTATTCTTCATTGAGACACATGTTGACTTACAGTCATACTTTTTCTTATTTAGAACAAAAGCAGCAATACAAATAAGATAAAAAAGAAAAAAGGAGAGAGAATAAGAGATACACAAAAGATTACTTTTCAAGAACATGCATGTTTTACACTTAGATCATCTTCTAAGTTTCTCTTGAGCCCCTTCAAATGGAAATATCATTTAGAATAAAGACTGAGGGTCTTGGTTTTAAGAAGTTTACATTTTAAATAAATAGTGGCATTTTATTGTATGGTGATAATGTGGCATTTGGATGATAAAAATTAAAATGTCCAGGGTCTCTAGATCAGGAAAAAATATAGCTTTGCAAAATAGAAAAAGGTTGCTATTTTCTTAGCATCTTGTCATAAATATATATTTAAATTTGAGAGATACAATGTTAGTGTTTCTACACAATTGGAGAAATAAACTACACTCTCAAAAACTAGGACCCATAGAGGATCTTCTTTAATAAATTAATTAGACCCTTCACACAAAAGCTTCAGCTTGGGCTTTATTTTATCAAGGGAATAATTAATGAGGCATACTTTTTTAAAAGACAAATTTAGTAGCATTTAGTTCAATTCAGAAGAAAATTCGTAATGTTATTTTGATTGTAATTCTTTGCAATAGTGATGTAGGGGTAATTGATTATTTTGCAACATGATCTCTATAATCAAGGGAAAGCTATTTCTTCCCATTTATTCTTTTTTTCTTTTTTAGACTTTTCAAAGAAATGTAAAGTTTTCTTAAAATAGCAGATAGATAGTAGATAGTTAGATAAATATAAAGATAGATACATGTTTTATTTCCAGACTTTGCTGCTGTTGATTTCTTCCATAATACATTTTATCTGGTTGTTTTTATAGAGTTTGCAAAAATATATTTGAGAGTGTAGATATGTTCCCAAAAAGATAATATTATAAAGTTTGACTACATTTAACATAGAAAAAATATTTTACTTGCTAAAAACTAAACTAATTTGGGAATGGTATTTGAAATGCAGAGATCAAACACATAGAACTGAAAGCCCAGAAATGATCTAACTGCACATGGAAATTTAGGAGTTTCATAAAACTAGCATTTTGAGTGAATATGAGAAAAAAATTGAGATGCATAAAATAAACTCAGTTGTCATTTGGGAAAAATAATAGTAAGATGTGTACTTCACTTCTTATGCCATAAAATAAATGAAATTGATAAAAGATTCAAAATCAGAGTCCATAAATAAAGTACTATTCAGTTTTCATTATAAACTGAATGACAAAGCCTATTTAAGTGTAACATGTTTGAGAAAAAAGGGAATATAAATAATACAAGCACATAATATTTAGAAATTTTGATGGCAAAATACCACAAATAAGGCAAAAATACAAATAGCTGACAAAAATGACAGATGGAAGACTAATTTCATCCCTCTACAAAGATCTCCTAAACATCCGTGTAACAGGAAAATAACCAAATGTAAATGGGCAAAGGATTTAAGACAGAAATCCCCAGGAAAATAAAAAACAAATGGCTCAACAAAGGGGAAGAACGCCAACTTAGTCCATTTTTAGCAAATGCCAAGTACAATAGTTATATAGCATTTTTCTCATATGATTGTCAGTGGTTTATACGTATTATACTCATAGTTAATGCATGCATGAGTATTATACTCATAGTTAATTTAATCTTGTAGAAATATAAATTGGGATAAAATTTTACAATGGCTAATAATATATATACATATGCATATATATTAAAATTATAAATCCACTGACCTCTTGACATAAAGATTCCAAGTATTATACTGATGGTTTAGCACAGGTGTTGAATGATCTCTATATAAAGACATGTATAGCAGTATTGTTTGAAGACTCTAGTAAAGAAGATACTTTTGCATGTATACATGGGATCAGCTAAACAAATAATGATGGAAAACTATGCTTTCATTAAAATATTAAGTAAAAAAGGGTTGGGAATGTAGGTGAGTGCTAAAGCACTTGCCTAGCATGTGCAAGGCCCTGTATTCCCATCACAGTACTAGAAAAAACATATATACATATATTATAAGGTCACCCATGACAAACATACGTAAGTAAAATGAACAAGTTTCAGAGTGATGGGTATGTTATGAAGTTGTATACATTAAATACACATTTTCATGGTTTCCAGGATCTAGATGTAGGATGGAGAGTGTATTGTAATGTGACAAGATAAGAGTTTTAAAGCATGATCACATTATTTTGAATGTTGACTGTTTTGTGGTGGAGTGTGGTAGTGATTACAGACATCTCTATACTTGTTAAAATTCATAGAGCTGATGTCAGCAACATGGCAGACATAAAAGTACTAGGCCCTTGTTTTCACATATAAATACTAAACAATCACTAGAAAATGACTAAAATAACTTTTTAGTCTGGAAATCCATCAAATATCTATAGCAACCAAACAAATGCCCAGTGAGGAAAAAGTCACATCCAGAAAGTTGGGAATGCTATGGCATTTTTATTCTCTCTTGTCCTATCCTTTCCCTGGTGTGAGATGTTATGTGTTGAGAAAAGCATCAGTTTTATCTCCAGTTCCCTTCTGTAAGCCAAAAAGAGCATAAAAAAAAAAGAGAGAAAACCAAACTTTCTATGTTCTATCCTGTCAGCCAGCTGCCTGAAGGACTGGTTTCTGTATTATCTAACTCAAAGTTCAGACAGCCAAAAATGTCCCAGATTTTAGGCAAGAAAAAGTGGTGAGAAGGAACTTACAATGTTTATAATACTGCAGATGCCCAGCAACCAGAGATGACGGGAAACTCAATATAACAGCTAAGTCCCCAAGATAAGTATAAGAAAGATTCTTAAGAAAACTAAAATATTTACTAGTAGTCATGTATGCTAGAGAATTGGAGGAAAATAGCATGCCCATGGGCCCAAGGCAAACATGTACCCAGAAATTATCTTAGGAAATATTAAGACCTCTGAAGATCTTTCACAGCACAGAGATCTTTCTCTTAGTCTCAGTAGACTGAGAAAAATGACTATTTTTTCTCCTGCTCTATTTTCAACAACAACAAAAAATATCACAGGGCACAAAAAGAAACAGGAAATATGATCCATTCAAAGAAAAATAAAGTTTCAGAACTATTGCTGGAAAACTACAGCACTCAGTCTAATTAGACAAAAACTTCTAAAGAAATGTCTCAAGTATGTTAAAATTACTAAAGAAAAATACAAAGAAAAATATAAGAAAAGTTATAGATGGAAAAAGGAGAATAGCATTAGAGAGACAAAAATCATTTAAAATAATCAAACTGAAAATTATAACTGGAAAAATTAATGAGAGATATTCAACAGTATATTCAAACAAAATAATCAGTAATATTAGAGATAGATAATATGAAATTAGTGAGTCCAAGGAGAAGAAATAAGATGTATGTGACACCATCAAGTCGACCATTTATGGTGGAAGGAGAAAGAAGAGATTAGGTAGATCGACAGACAGACAGACAGACAGACAGACAGACAGACAGACAGAGGCAGAGAGCGTACTTGAAAAACAATGGCTAAAATTTTTCCAAATCTGGTTGGATTTATAAATAAGAGAAGCTGAATGAATTCTATTCAGTATAAATCTAAAACGGTTCACACCAAGACACATCATTATCAAACTGTCAAAAGAGAGAAAGAGAGAGAGAGAGAGAGAGAGAGAGAGAGAGAGAGAGAGAGAGAGAGAGAGAGAGAGAGAGAATTAGTTCAAAGCAGCAGGACAAAAATAGCTTCAACTGAAAAAAATTTTTATTTTTATTTTATTTTTTGTGGTACTGAGGATTGAATCCAGGGTCATCCTGCTTCTGAGATACATCCCCAGCCCTATTTTTTAGCCTTCATTTTGAAACAGGGTCTCACTAAGTTGTGGAAGGCCTCATCAAGTACTTGAGGCTGGTCACAAACTTGCGATATCCTCCTGTTTCAGTCTTCCAAGTACTGGAATTGCAAGCATGCACCACCATGCCCAGCTTTCAAGGAAATGTTAATAAGACTACCATCTCAGCAGAAATTTTGTAGAACAGAAGGTAGTGGGATGATATATATTTACAGCAGTGAGAGAAAGAAAAACTACTGTCAATTAAGAATGCTATATCTGACAAAATCAACCAAGAATTTATATCTGATGAAATCATCTTTCAAGGAGGGAGAATTTAATATATTCCCAGGCAAATAAAAGCTGAGGAAGTTTGCTACCTCCAGACTAGTCCTACAGGAAATACTAAAGAAAGTTTTTAGTATTAATGAAATTAAGAGATAAAGTAGCTTGAAGAAAAAAAAATACAATTTCTATAGTAAAGACAAATACACAAATATAAAAATTTGTGTTATTATACTTTTGGTTCATAACTCTACTTTTTATTCTGTTACAAGATTTAAAATTCAAAAACATTAAAATATTATAACTATTTTAAGGAGTATGTAATATGTAGGGATTTCACCTTTGACACAATAACACTGTGGCAGAGTGGAAGTGTAAAGTAGAAGTTTTGTTTGCAATTGAAAATAAAGAGTTAATAGTTTAGCAGGCTGTTATAACATTAGAATATTACATGTGATCCCCTTGGTAACAAGAAAAAAACCTATAGAAAGTATATTTAAAAGGAACTAATAAGAAAATTAAAATATGTTACTAAAAACCGAATAAATACAAAAGAAGGCAGCAATACAGAAAAATGTAGAAAGATATATATGAAATAAAAAAACAGAATGGAAATAGTAAATACTTTCCTATCAACAATGACCGTAAGTGTAATCGGATAAATCACCCCCCCCCATCAAAATACACAGATTGACACAGTGGATAAACAATAACAACAGTGTCAACAAAACTCAAGGTTCAACAGTATCCTGTCCACAAGGAACTTGGTTCAGATCTTAGTACACTCACATGTGCAAAGTGAAAGAATGAAAAGATGTTCTATGGATGTGGTCACCACAAGGGATCAGGAGTGGCTTTCCCAGTATCAGCCGAGACAGACTTTACCTAAACTGTGACAAGAGACAAGCAACGACATCATATCATGATATAAGGGTTGATTCCCTTAAAAAGGTATAACAGCTATGGGCCTACCTATGCAGAACATTAGGGTTCCTAAATATATGAAGCAAACATTTTTTAAAATGAAGGGGAGAAGTTGACTTAGCTACCAAAATAGTAGGAAAGAAATATCCCACTTTCAATAATGGATACAAGAACTAGACAGAAAATCAATACAAACATAGAGAATTTGAACAACACTGTAGAACAAATGGGCCTAACAGAGGTTGTGTAAAAATAGCCAGGTACACCTTCCTCTCAACTGCATGTGGGGAGGATGTGCAAAAATTAGGGCTCTGATGCACTGTGGAATGGAATATAAAAGAGTAAAGCCACTATAAAAATATCGCAAAATTATGGGCTTTCAGGAAGTTAGAAATATAATTGCCATATTATCCAGCAACATATCTCCTGGATATTCACCCCACATAATTAAAAGCAGGTACTCAGAGAGGTATTTGTTTGTTCACGCTCAGGGTGCCACTATTTGCAATGGTCAGAAGGCAAAAGCATCCCAAGGATCCATTGACAAAAAGTAGACAAAATGTAATGTGGTGTTGTCTTCCTATGTATGACTATTAGTCAGCCTTGAGTAGAAAGGAAATTTTGTCACACAAAATTCAACATGGATGAAACTTGAAAAAAATTAATTCAGTTAGAGAAGGACAGATAGAGCATGGTTACACAGATTTGAAACATGTAGAAGAGTTAATTCAAAGAGACAGAAGGTAGAATGGTGGTTCTCAGTAGCAGAGTAAAAATGGAACAGAGATCTGAAGTATCATGCATTTGGAGTTTTAGTTAACAAGATGAATATGGCTGAAAAGGTAGATGATTCTGAAAAGCATAACACAACGCAGATGTAGTTTACATCACAGAAATGGTAAATTGTATGTTTATATTTTGCTACAATAAAATAACAAAATAATGGTATATCTATATAGCTATAAACAAAAAATTTCTTTAATACATGGTAATTAAAAACAAGCACATTTATACACACATTTAAAAAATATTTATTACTGGATATATTTTTGGAGTAGGAAAATAGGCCTGGAGCAGGCTGGTTAGTACTCTTCCTTTTTTGTAAACCACATGTATATTTTATTTTAAGATAAAATTACTCATTAAAATATTCTTTCCCCACTCAAGAAAAATGTTGTATATGTCTTGTAAGTATTCTTTTTTCCCACTGGGCTAAAAGGGGGTAGTTATAGTCCATCATGAAAGGCTGCTTTGCAAATAATGGCATATTTACTTTACTTTTTTTCTCTTTTGATTCAGAGTAGTAGTAATTGTTGCTTTGGGGACTGTATGAAATTGAGATGTGTGCATGTGTGTACGTGCATACAAACCCTCATGCACGCTCATGCACGCTCGTGAGTTTATGTCAAATTTCATGCATCAGTGGAAGCTCAACAGTTATTGACTAGAAATTGCAACACTAAAGAGGTATATCTGACACAGACATAAGTGAGGAAAATTCAGGGAGGGGAGGAATTTGTTTTCTTCCTCTGGTCTCTTCTGTAGGACTTGAAAGGAATTCCCAAACACCTTAACTATTTCTTATGGCGCTGAGTTCTGAGAATATTCTTTCTTTCTTTCTTTCTTTCTTTCTTTCTTTCTTTCTTTCTTTCTTTCTCTTTCTTTCTTTCTTTCTTTCTTTCTCTCTCTCTCTCTCTTTCTTTCTTTCTTTCTCTCTCTTTCTCTCTCTTTCTTTCTTTCTTTCTTTCTTTCTTTCTTTCTTTCTTTCTTTCTTTCTTTCTTTCTTTCTTTCTTTCTGAGTTCTCCAAGTTGGAATTTTAGACTTAAAAAATCTCAGACTTGGGTACAGGTTCAGGTAGAGAAGTGGTAACAGGTCCTGAGGTGAAGGCCAGTTGCTGCTAAATAGGGATTCAGGAAAGGCAGAGAAGTCTGCATTTGTGGGGTACACCATCAGAATTCCCAGGACAATCTGCTTACAGATCAATTTGTCACAGTATATATTAATGGTATCTCGGTTTGAATTTAGGCATGCCGTCTATGTTGGAACCAAATCATTGGAAATTATAGGTGGTTTTCTTGTGTGGGACAGGTCGGTCAATTGATGGCGTCACCAAATTAGATAAGAAACCAACCTGCAAATTGTTGAAAGAAGGAGTGATGATCTGGGATAACAGGGTTTGCAGTTCCTGGTGTGCTGTTTAGATGGACTGCTGAATGGCTGCTCCCCTCTTCTGTCAAACACCGTTCCTGGGGAGATACAGACTGCCTGGATGTGGCTCCTGGTCACATACCTGGGTGCAGAGACGACATCTGGACCTCTCTGGGCTTGTCTGCCTTCTTTCTCCTCCAACTACTTGCTTAAAAGTAGCCAGGTTGTTTCAACAAAGCTTGCATTTGGTTCATTTCTCTCTAATGTGTCTTTGTTCTTTGTAATTAGCTGGAGGAACTACTCCTCCCAGTTCTGTTTTTGGAACAAGAAAATTAGTTCTTACCCATTGTAAAATTCAAAGGTTAAAAGGTGACTCTCCCACCAGAAAAGTGATTTTGGAGGCTAAGACAGTGACATTAGAAACTAAGGTATTGCATGCTACTCTTTTGTTGTTGTCCTTGTTTGGATTACTCTGAGAACTGTCTTTCTCCTGATGATTGACTCCCTGACCCCAGACACACTCTCATGCTAGAAGTGGGCTCATGACTTAGCTCTAATCCAGTGTTATGATTTTTCTCTGTGCATAGTATTATGCTTGTATGCACACAGTTTGTATTGATTTAGCCAGCATAACAAATGCTTAGTATGTGTCAGGCACTGCTGTAAACATTTTACATATGTCAACGAATTCAATACTTCATAGAAAAATGTAGCAGTCAATCTAGATCTTATAGGAGACTCTAATAAAGAGATTACTCCATTTCCCCAGGCTTAAAGGGGCATGGAAATAGTATCGGCAGAGCACAGTGAAAACTGGAGCCATTAAGCATACAGGCAGTGCCAAGAATGTGGCCCACAGCGGGAAAGAAGGGAGAAGGAAAAATACCACAATCTCTGTCTCCATTAGCCTCCAACTCTTCTTCCAAGACCTCCATTGGCCAAGTCCAGCTGGATAGCAGACACCTGGTACCCAGGGCGGTATAACCCACAGGGGTCAGTATCCCAGGGCAGAAATCTGAGTAGAAAATGGATTTGGGGTGAGCCATCAATGAAAAATTACCAGCACATATCTCAAATGATTTTTAGGAATTAAATAGAGAACAAATGACAAAATAATTAAGTAAACACTAATTATTTTTATCTGACCATTGACCTCCTCAAAAAACCCACTTCCTTCTTGAGTCTTATGAAAAATTGAAGTCATAAACTTTAGATAAATGTGTAAGTTCCAGCTGTTCGGACTCAGAAGAACATGCCAACATCCCAGAAAACAACCCAGGCAGCCAGCTGGCGAGGCAAAGATTTTACATTTACCATTATTTCCCTTTGCCAGATAATTCTAGGCTAATCTACAACTATCGCTCACACCCGTCCAGCCTGTGATACTGACACCTAAGAAACACAGGGTGGTTTATATTTTGGTGGAGAGCTCATACTATTCATTTGCACATTAGTGAGCCAGCTATTCCTCTCTTCTGTTGGAGCCTATTGAGTGGCAGCTCAGGTGATATCTGCTGCTCAAAAAAAAAAAAATACTTAGCTGTCTGATGAAATGTTTTAAATGCATAGGGTTCACCTTGGGGTTGGCTGCTGTTCAGATTTTATCCATTAATAACACACAGGGCTGCCTCTGTACTCTCCAGGGTTGATAGGAAAAATAGTACTACTTACAGGTCCTTGCTTTGCCTGAGGGAGGATAGTCTGAACGTCGGTTGCGGTTCATGTACATACACGTATGTGTAAAAACCTAGTTCACGTGCAGGCATGTGCTGGCGCTTTCTGGCTTTTTTTAATTTTTAATGAAATGACACATAGAGGATTTTTCCATTACATCATGTTATTTCGAAACATTCTAAGAAAGATGAAAATGTGGATGCCCACACTTAAGGTTTCACTCTGACACATAGAGCTATAAAGCATCTTGATTCATTTGTTGGGAAGTAGAAATGGAAAGTCAACCTTCAAGTTGTGATCCTCTTTCAAACTTTGCCCTACTGGAATTAAATCTAACATTTGATTCTAAACAGGGGAAACTGAGATTTATTATAAGAAGCCAATATAAAATTTATTATCTGGAATTGTTGGCTAGCATTTATGTATCAAGCAAACTGTCTTCTTGATTGTTTTTCATGCCTCCTTTGGGACACTTGACAAAGAAATTTAAGCAAGAACCTCAAGTGATTAGGTGTCTCCCACAGGTTGCAAGCCGCTGTGCAGAATTTGGCCTTACTTTGCTCAGAAAAGAGTCCACACACAATTCTCTGGGCATAGATGATGAAGACATTGGAACTATGTAAACCAAAAGTGCTCTTACTGTGGAGAAGAGTTATTTTTAAGTATTACTTAAGATCTTAAGTGTTTAGTGTATGGAAGCATAGAAATGGAGAGGCATAATTGGACAAGGGGAGAAAATGATGATCGGATTATTTTCTGAAGATTTTTGCTGCACAACTACTCTTAAAACAAGGAAGGGGTAGCATTAACCCAGGACAAGAAGAAGTTGTTATATAATTCTTCCTTAGGTCATCAACTCTGCTGCTTCGACAGAATGTTTCTGTGCTGGATGTTTGCCCAAGTTATTCTCTAAACACATCCAAGGATGAAGCTAAGGAAGACCTGCATCCTCTTCTTCCATTCCTGGAAATGGGACTGGTGATCACAGAAAAGTTATAGTAGACACTAAAGCAATTGTTCCCCTTTGAAAATAAGTGCTGAATGAAGCATTTTATTTCATCTTATCTTCTCTGAAAGTTTAGTGTCATGCTGAATTGCTCCATTTTGACCAAGGAGAGGGCTCCGACTTAGCACGGGTCACTAAGACTCAGCTTGGAGGCTAAAATTGCTGTTGAGTCAAGACTTACCACACATTTGTTCACACATTGACTAAACCTTATAGGAATGTCTAATGGCCGTGGTGCCCTAGGAATTGTTTCCACAATTACAGAAGGTTTATTTTAAAATGTTACTGGTAAGCTTGGCGTGGTGGCACATGCTTGTAATTCCAGTATTTGGGGGGAAGGATCATAGTTTCAAGGCCAGTCTTGGCAACTTACCAAGATCCTGTTTCAGAACAAAAAAATAAAATAAAAATTAAAAGGACTGGGGGTAGAGCTCTGAAGTACAATGCCTTGGGTTCAACCTCCAGTACCAAGAATCAATCAATAAAACAGTCAATCAATAGGAAGTTGAATGAGAACCATGAAATAAGAACTTAAAATCTCTCAACCTAACTGTAACAACAAACAGGAAGACCAGCCAAATTATGCAAATTTTGCTATGTTGATAATGAGGGTATTATTAACCTAGAAATCACATTAAATGTCCAAATGTTGTAAAAGTGGGCAAATGGAAAGTCAAATTCTACAGATTTATTGTACAAAATCAGGGAAGAAACACTTATACAAAGGAACTAAGAAACATTTGCCTAAGTTGGGGCAGAGGCCTATTATACTGAAGAAAGTCTTCTAAGGGAGCACTTTAAGCAGAATAAACTTTCCTTAAGTAATAAGTATATGAAAACTCATTGCAAATCAGAAATTGTAAAAATAAATACAAAGTGGATAAAAACAGGAAGAAATAAGAGTTCATTTAATTTGGGAAAGAAATGCAAGAAAAATTGTCTCACAAGTGAAAAAAGCTAATGTTTATTTTATAGAAGTCTCTCAATAAAATAATGAGATTGAGCTAATGTTTTTAAAACTCAAACTCAAGAAAACTTGCCAGAAGAAAAAAAAATGTTGAAAGTTTCTAGCAGAGCTCACTGGGTGTTTGGAAAACCTAACCTCAAAATCATTTGTTGCCTTCCCATTAGAAAGGCAAATTTTCTTATACTAATTAAATACTTGATTCTCACTTTTTCTTTGCTGAGTTTCTATTTTTTAAATGTTGTTCATTATTGCCTTACCTACATGTTGATATAGAAGAGTCTAATGTCCATCTGTTTCTTTTGTTTATATGAGTTATTTAATCTTTGTGCCTGGAAATCTTATAAATTTTTATCTTTAGCTTTGAAATTCAATAATTTTATTTGGAGTCAATCAATTACTTTTAAATTTGATTGTTATGCTACTTTTGAGTAAAAAAGAAATATAAACTGAAAATACATATATAAAATATCAAATAATTATGTATTTTAATAACAAATACACTGCATACAGAATTCATGATATATTTGTAAAATAATGGGTAGAAGAAAATTCCTGATACTAAATATATTTGCCAGGAAAGTTGAAGAACAAAAATTGAAAATTAAATGCCTAGCTCAAAAAGTAGAACAAAACAATAAACAACAATAGGCAAAAGAACAATAACCAAAAAAAGAGAATGGAAATAATAAAGATATGGAAGCCAAAACCAACAATGTAAATAATAGAAAAATTGTAAAAGTAAATAATAAATATCAACTTTGTTTTTAGGAAAATTGACGAAATGGATAAAACTCTAGCTAAATTTTTCAAGATTAATAGGTAGAATCCAAGTAGGAAATAAGAGGAATTAAACCCTAGAAAGGAATTTTTTTTACACATTCTAAGAAACTATTTTGCATATTCTATACAACTTCCAACATTTCAATAAAAGGAATAATTTATTATTAAAGTGCATTCAACAGAAATTGGCCCCAATTTCATATTGAAAGTTTAAAACGATCAATTTCTATTGGAAGGATAGAAAACGCCATTTAGAAAATGTGTCACAATAAACATTAGGTCCAGATGGCTTCACAGGGAATTCTACTACATCTTCAAAGACCAGAAAGTAGCTCTACAAATGGCTGCAGAAGACAGAAAAAGAAGAAAAATTCTAATAATTCATTTCAAGCAAGTATAACGCTGATATCTAAATCTTGCAAATAGAAAAAGAAAGCCAAGATCAGTATTTCCCATGCATATCAAAACAAAAATAGTAAATGAAATATGAACACCAAGAATTCATGCTAAATGAATAAAATAATATCCCATGACCAGATGGGTTTGATCCTGGGAATGTGAACAATTTTCCTGGGCCACTGCCTAACTCCCATGATCCTCTCCTACTTCCTGTCTAGTTCTCCCAGCATGCCTCAACCTTCACATTTGCTAACCAGGTTTCAGTCCCTCTGGTTATGTGTCCCTGTTAAAAATCATAAAATGTCGCCGGGCGTGGTGGCACACACTTGTAATCCCCATGCTTGGGAGGTGGAGACAGGAGGATCGAGCAGGTTCGAAGCTAGCCAAGCTGGCTTAAGAGACCCTGTTTCAAAAAAAAAAAAAAAATCATAAAATAGGTCTGAGAGTGTAGCCTGGAGGTAGAAGGGTTTCCAGGAACCCCAGTACCACAAATAAATAATAAATAAATAAATAAATAAATAAATAAATAAATAAATAAAATGTTATTGGTCATTGGTCATCAAAGAGTAAATTTGGATATTCAGATCATCTTGAGTGTGATCAAAGCTGAGGTGGACTCAACTTGATATTTCACCTCCAGAACTAAAATGGAATTTCTAGTCACATAGTCCGCACTGCAAAACCATAAAATCTGGAGTGTTCTGAATGGAATGGTTAAGACTTTAATTTTATATCATTTTATTTAGACTTGATAATTTAATGCAGAGATTCAAATACTTCGGATAATGTGATGGCAAAATTTCTAAAGTATTCATTCCCTAACAATTCAGGCTGCCATTTTCCAGAAACCTGTTTTAGATGGATCCTAAATAATGTAAGTGTAAAATGACTTGTGAATTGGTGCTTTTGAGTCCTTCCTTTATGCCATTTTCACTCTAACCTGTTCAATTCGAAGGCTCAAGTATTGAGTGCCATCCTTGTGTACCCATGAAACCATACACTACGGCAGCTTCATATTGCCCTTGGCCAAAATGTTTTTTAAAATCTATTTTTTGCCTTATCTTTTTTGTCTAGATTTCAATCAAACTAGTCATAAATTACTAGAGTAATTATAGTAAAACTTATGGTTTAACAAAAATAGACCTTCACTATTTAGGTTCGTAATTCTTATTTAGTTTTTCTTTTCCTCCTCTGAGAGGATAACATTTGATTAAAAAGCCCAGATTCTAAGATGGGATGCTTTCCAGTTGAGGAGCAAAAAATGCTCCTCTTTATTTATAGCAGGTCTGAAGTGAGAAATTTCTTTGAGAATTTCTTGCCAGGAAAATCTTTGTTTCCCTAAGGATTCCAATGTGCTCTTTTTCACTCCAATGGTGAGAGCTATGTAAATTACTGTGCCGCACATTTTCCCTTTCCTCCTGAGAAAATCAGACTGTTCTTTGATTCTTGCTTATTACAAAAATATTAACCTATAGTGTGTGGATACTCTTTCCTTTTTCTCTTTGTCTCTTTTTATGTATATTATTTTATTGATGTTATTCAACCATCTGTATTAAATTAATTTAATCAATTGAGCAAACATTGATTATATGATTATGATACAGGCTAGCTAAGGTCTAAGCACTGGAAAATGACTTGTGCTCTGATTAACTGTGTATTTATCATACAGTTTAGAAAACAAATGGCAACAAAGTTATCAGCTACATGACATTTGGTGATCTGAGTGGTAAAAATGTCTTTCTCTCTTCTCCTGATAAATAAAGGCAGCCTGCAGTATCCAGTTTCAGCATCTGAGCGTTCAACTAACTGAGAATCAAAATTATTTGAAAAAGAACTGAATATAGAACTACTTACCTCACATTTACATTATTACTTATTGTAAGTAAGTTAAAAATGATTTAGAGGATAGGAGGATGTGCATAGCTTGTATGTAAATATGATGTCATATTTATATTTATAGGAAGAATGTTCCGGAACATCTGTGTTCTTTGGTCTCTGAAGCTGGGCTGGGAGGATGTTTTAGAATCAGTCCCCAGTGGATACCAAAGTCAACTCTGTGTCTTTTAATATCAACTTCCCTCTATCCTTTGGAAAGCCACAGTGGAAAAACTTAATAAATTGTATTTAACATTAAAATCTTTAATATTTAAAAATTATTTATAATTTGCAAAATATATCCTTTGCTTTTTAGTTCTAAAAATTTATTCCTCCTTGATAACTTGCACACTTTTACAGACTTTAATGCATCTTCTTTATACTTATTGCAATATGAAATAGCAACACCTTTCCAAGTCATGATTTGACTCTTGAACAAAGAGATGAAGAAAAAGGAGGGTGACTAAAAAAAGGGGAGCCAAGGCCACAGAACAGGTGATGGATGAAGGTCTTCTACTTTCTCTTAAACCCCAGAAGAATAAAGAAGTTGTGCAACAATTGTGTGTATAGCATGTGTAAAGCTGCTGTGGATTCTGGTTCATTTGTTGTTGGCTGTGATGGGATCCTGTCCAAAATACAAAAACAAAAAAAAGATCAGTCATAGAGTACTCACCCAGTTCAAATCCCTGTACCACAAAAATGAACAAATAAATAATCAAAAACCCAAACCTGAACATCACAAGACAGATCTTGTCTTTTCCAATCTTCATTCACATTTGATGACTTTGCATATTTATGAAAAATGGTAGCTAGTTTAATAACTGTTTTAGTAAGAAAAAAATTAACATTTTATGGGTTAAGAGAATCCTGAATCAGCTCATAGCACCATGATGAATACTTGAGCAAAGCAAGTATTGAAAAATTCACAAGTGCTATAACCACGTCTCGATTAGTTCAGCTCTGTGTTTACAACGTCCATAGAGTGCTCTTTTTAAGGATAAAAGCTGAATTTCTTTGGCAGAAAAGTAATTGTGAAGTGTTTAAGTAAATGAAATGAGCTCTCTTTGCATTGAAATGTAAAGCTCCTATTTCCTCTCTTTAAATGTTGAAAGGATATTTTTTGTCAGATTCAGCATGAAGAAACATTAAAATTCATCTTACCCAAAACCTATAGTGGATAATTTATTTTTCAAAAAAAGGAGAAAGAGATGTTAAATATCAGCAAATGGATCTGATAATCTGCAAAGTATTTCTGCTGTTGAAGAAGGACTGTGGAATAAAAAACACATGTTCCAGATTTGACAACCTCTGGCATCTTGTAAACAGCCTACATGAATCTACACCTTAAAACTGCCAACCCCAGCAGAATCATGCCCAAGTTTCTAGTAAGTTAAGCAAGCATAGCAGAGAAAGGAAATGCGGCTAGATTGAATATAAAAACCTAAGGACCCTGAAAACTGACCTCAAAGCTGTTTTACCAAAAGATAATTTTCTGTACTTTTGCAGATTTGTCTTTTTTTATTTATAAACCAGAGAGAACTTCGGTAGGTGTATGTGAGTATGTAAGATTATAGAGAATAAATATATTAGGGGGGGATAAAGATGATGAGGTAAGTAGGAATAATTTTCACTTGAAAAAATATTGCTGAGTAAATAGCAATAGATTTTTTTATTATTAAAGATTTCTGCCTCATGAGGATATTAAAAGTGATCCTTTGGGCTGGATTCACAATATTTCAATACCACCATAGAAAGGGTAAAAAAAGCATATTTATCATTGTGTTTTTAGATTTAAAACTCTAAAAGATGTATTTGATCCTGGAATTGGGAAGGGCTTTCTTACTTCTCGTGCCAATGACCAGCACGCAGGTGGCTCCAGGAGACTAAGCAAGGACCCTGTGACACATTTGGTTGAGAAACCAGAAAACATATTTCATTCTGTCTCAATCCTCTGCAATGCTGTAACAAAATACATGGGGCTGGGTCATTCATAATAAGCAAAATTGTTTCTCACACTTCTGAAGACTGGCATGTGTAGGATCAAAATACAGGTATCTGTAGGTGGTCTTGCTGCATTAACTCATGGCTATAGGTGAAAAGTACAGAGAGGGTGAGAGTCAGAGAGAGAAAAATGGGGAGAAAATGGACACGTCATCATCAATTTAGTCACGAAGATGATATTCTCCTGGCCCAGTTATCTCTCGGTAAACCCCAACTCCCAGCATGGTTCATGAAAATCAAGTTCCTAAATCATTAACTAAGAAAATTGGTGACTAGAACTTCTAATTAGCATATTATATATCAACATTAATACTATGAATTTATAGGCATGTACCACTATGACAGATTCAGCATCATTCTTTTTAGAGATCACTTATTAAATGTTTCTTTACTGATAAACATTCAGATCACTTGCCATCATTTTGCTGTCAATATGTGTAGCCTTAAGAAGTGTTTCAAACATATCTGAAGGTATAAAATAAAAGTAAATTCCTACATGGTGCGATGCTGCATTACATAAAAAACTGGGTGTATATATTAAATTTAATCTCTTGAAAAAAATTCTACAATGAATACATATATTTATATTTTGTGAGTGAATTTTCACTAATGGTTCTGAGCCTTACCACACAAAATTATGTACAAATAAATATGTTTATCTTTAAATTTTAAAGAAATTTACTTTGCTATATAATAGCAAGTTTACTTTGCTATTACATTTGCTATGTAATGGCCCTTCAAAATGTCACAATGATTTTATACCCACTGACACAGTTAAACTGTTTTCTTTCTTTTTTCTTTTCTTTTCTTTTTTTTTTTTTTTGGTGATACTGGGGTCCCTGGAAGCCCTTCTACCTCGAAGCTACACTCCCAGACTATATATATACCAGACCTAATATATATATATATATATATATATATATATATATATATATATATAATTTTTAGAAACAGGGTCTCTTAAGCTAGCACAGCTGGCTTTGAACCTGTGTGATCCTCCTGTCTCCGCCTCCCAAGCGCAGGGATTACAAGTGTGCGCCACCACGCCTGGCAAACTGTTTTCTAAGTTGGTAGCCAACTTGAATATTTTCCAAATTTCATTTACTAACTTGATAGAAAACATTGAGATTATGTTTTAATTGCTTTGTGGGACTTTTAAATTCTTGGTGCCATTGAATAGATTTTTTGAGAGAGCTATCATATATTTTTTTGAGATTATTTTTGTTGATAGCATGTAATCACTTTCTTTTCTTATTGATTTTTAGGAACAAACTATATAGCACAACTGGCATTACTCTGTACACGTATGCTTGTCTTTAAACTCTGTGAAAAAGCCTCTTGGAATAAAATTTGATAAAAAAAATGTGTATAGTCCAATCATCGGTCACTGTTTTTTGGAACTTTATCTAGGAAATGTGTTCTACAGATTTCCCTGATGTCTGGAGGAAGAAACTGAATCAACACATAGAAATACCCAGCTAGATAGCTGCTAATCCAGGATCAGAACTTGAGTGGTCTGATATCAGCAGAAACATGCATCTTTCTGTTGATGCCATACCATTCTCTTTAATGTTACCAATGCTTTCAAAGAAAGGTGAGTACAGTTAAGAAACTGTAAGCTTTTCAGAATAAGACAGGAGATTTTATAACATTCTTCACTTCCTGAGAGTAGGACTAAACATTGACAAGTGTGAAGCCTTTGACTGTAGCTCTGTTTCAACCTCCCGATGGCATTTGTTGTGACCAAAGAAGGCATACATAGAGTTTTCAAGTGTGTCCTGTGAGCATAAGTTTGTTATGGCATCAATTACCAACATACCTTGAAACATGTTTCCAGCCTCCCCACATACACACTCTCTTAGGAACAATTAACAAGGATAGGAGTGGCCTGGTAGAAAGAGAAGTCTCTAGCTATCACTGTAGATCTGATGAGGCTGCTTCAAGTTCAAAGTTTGTCCTGCTGCCTACAGGACTGATGGTCCTTTTCAGTATCTTTATCCACCCTAAGAGCACTTACTCTAAAGTCTAGAATGAAGCCCAGACTTCTACCCTGTACTTGCTCCTTAGCTGCCTTACCTGGCCACCCCAGCATCTTCCTAGGCTCTCTGTGGGCCAATGAGCTTTGTGTTCATATCCTTGCCTCTTGCATCACGGAATTTTTTCCAGTTGAGTTAGAGGTTCTTCTGATCTTTTGCAGTTTCTCGTTTAGAACGATGCCTCCAATCTGAGCCCAATGGGTCTTACCAGACTGAACCCCCCCAAGCATTCCCTGGAAAATGCTTCTATTTTATTTTTGACAGAGCTGTGACTCTGTTCTCTTTTCTGAATACCTATTTGCAATCCCTATTTGTCCTTGTCTGGCTCCCCGATTGCAAGGAAGTCTGTGTTTAGTGGCAAACATTGGCTTTCTCCAGTGATGCTTGGTGCACCAAATATTTCTCTAATCTGTGTGATTTCATTTAAAAATGTCTGCCTATATTTTCTAATCAGCTCATCTTTGCATATATGATGGTTGGAGATAGTGTCTAAACATTGTTCTTTTCTCCTAAGAAACAGATAGAGACTCAACAGGACCCTTCTTCACAAACTCCCTTCACCCCAAAAAGTGATTCACTGATGGGAACTGCATCTTCCATGGTGGGTGTCACTCTGATCATTAATAGGTGGGTAGGCCCTCTTTTGGTCTCTGCTGGGGCCAGGTCTAAACTTCATATTTATGTAGGTCAGAGATTCTTTTTTTCTCTCTTCCTTTCATCTCACAGATGAATCTCTTTTTGTGTGTGTGCTTAAAGTGTGGATGCCAGAAAATATGTCTATAATTCTCTGCTCTGCGAGCTTGTTACACAACTCCTCAATGGGAAATTTGAAATGTGAAAATTGGTTCCTTTAAATTTTGTTATTTGTATTTTCTTTTTCTTTTTGGCAGGCTTTGGAAAAGGCCTATTTCCTGGCATGAAAAGTAACCAGTCTTGGCGCCAACAGCCCCCGACAATCTCCAGCATATGGCAAGAGAAGACGCTTCTGCCCACGCATCAGGTAAGTGCCATCTCCCTGACTGAAGCAGTGATTGATGTCCTGCTTGGAGAGCAGTGATTGCTGGGAAAGCTGCCAAGCAGCCGAAAGGCCCCAACCAGTGAGTGGGTCAGAATGTACCAGACCTCTGGGTGAGGCTGACCTGCTCATACCATCGACATCATGGGCCACTTGCTGGATAAATGTTCACATAGACGGCTCCTGACTTTGGCCGCAGAGCTGAATGTCATTGTTTTCCTCCAGTTGCCGTGAACTTTCCAAGGAGAGTGGTAGTTTGGCAGGTTAAATATACATTTTGTGAGCATTGACTTCAGCTTTTAGTCCAGAGTGCCATGGGTCCACCCTCTCATGTATGAAATGGACCGAACTGTCTCACAAGGGACGGCCTCACAGTCAACGTTTCTGCTATGCAGTCTATCAAAGTCTAGAACCTTTAGCACTGACTGTCAATGTCAGTCATTTGGTCATTTTGATGCTTTTAGGAAGCAGTTGTTTTATCAAAAAGGGTGTACGCTCAATGTAGAAAAGTTGAGTGATCCAAAAAACAGGGCAAAGAACATAAAGAGAATTCAAATACCGCTACCCAGAGAAAATCAAGAGGTGATACTTCAGAAAATAATGCGGTAATTTTTCTGTTCACGTGTACAGTATTTCATAAATGAAATTGCATGAGGCTTGCTCAACCATAACTTGCATTTTTAATTCATCACAATATATCATGAACATTATTATTTTTAATGCGGCATTAGAGACCATTGCAATTGTGCACACATATTTACTTAAGCAATCCCTAGGGAGAACATTTAGGTTGTTTCCAATTTTCTAATATTATAACAGTGTTGCTGATTACTTTTTTATACTTGTGCAATTATTACTTTAGGAAAATTCCCAGAAACTGAGTTGTTGAGTCAAAGGTAGGAACAGTCTTCCATTTGTTATACATTGCTCAACTCTTCCCCAGAATAGTTTTTTCTCTCACATATTTTTAATAAGCTGTTTTATATGATTTAATATTATTTGTAATCTAATTTTTATTTGCATTTTGAGAAATGACAGTAACTGGTGGTTTCCACTTAACAGGAAGAGAGGTGCATGTTAAGGATAGAGGTCATAAGCTCATTCAGAGTTTTTGGCGAGGTCTTTGGTAAGACGCTGGCCAAAATCATGGCTGAAATTTTTAGGAAATAAAAATACAAAGCCTTCATGATCAGCAACCTCAACTAGGACTAACATGGCTTCTCACTTTGCCATTTTGTCTTGGCAAGGTTTTCTACTCTCTCTAAAACCCATCTCATGTCTCCTCCTTTCTCAATCTTTTCTTTCTCATATTTCCCTCTACCTTTACTTTGGCCAATGACCTCTCCTAAAACTCTACCACGGTAAAAATGAAGCGATCAAAAACTTTTTATTTGTCTACAAATTTACAGCAACAAATTGTAGTAGGTTTGTAGGCATTATGTCTTTTTTTATTTCATTACATTTTGAAATAAAATTTCAAATTTTATTACATCGACTCAGCCACCTATAATATTACTGAAACATTTAAGTCAGAGTGCACAGATATTAATGGGAATATGTTTATTATTTCACATAAGTGGTAGACAAATTAGCTCAATAGTTTTTACCAGAGACAATGTTGCCAATCCCAAGATGGAGATATTTGGCTATGTCTGGAGAAGGTTGCTACTGCTATCTAATGAGTAGAAGGACATAGTACTCTTGAATATCCTGAAAATTTTCTATAAGGCCCTATTTGGCCTCACATATTAATGATGCCATGTTTGAACGAAATCTCTGCCTAAGCCAACAGTATAGCTCAGTCATTACAGGAGTTGATTCCAAAGGCAGAATGCCTGTGCTTGAATCCTGGATTTACCACTTAGAGACAGTGAGGTTTGACCAAATGAGGCTAGGATCTCAATAGATCTTTAATTGTGCATAGAGAGATTACACTACATGGTAATAACATCATAGGTAGAAAACTTAATGTGCCCAATCAGTAAAAATTAAAGATGGAACTATTAGTTGTACCCTGTTGCATGTTGGATAACACCTTTGGAGTTTGGAACACTTTGTTTCACAGGTCACAAAGTCATGAGGCAAGAAGTTGAATTATGGATGCAATAGTTAAATTGACCATGAGTGGAGAATTCTAGATGTTTACCTTCTACACATTTCCTCCTCCTGTAGACACAGCCAGTGTAGATGATTAATCAAGTGGGTTCCATGTCCACATTGCTGTGCTTCATCGGTCATCCAGCAACTCTGCCTGAAGAGTTCCATGATGTGACAAAAACTAGGTCTCTTTGGTTAGTTTTATTCCCAAAAGTTAGGTCTGTTGATCATTGTGGTTTGGCTTAGGATAAGAAAAATGCGGAAGCCTGCTGCCTATATTTATTTCTCCACACTAATGTTTGGACCTTAAATATCCCCTAAAAGACCTTGTTTTAAAGGTGGGGACTAGGTATTGTGTTGAATCTGTAGAAGGCTTTTGGTAGTATGATCATTTTGACAATTTTTTTTATGCCTATTGAGAACATGGGAGCTCTTTCCATTTTCTGAGTACTACTCAAATTCTTTAGTGTTCTGTAATTTTCATTGTAGAAGTCCTTGATCTCTTTGGTTAGGTTTATTCCAGAGTTTTTATTGATGATTTTGTTTTTGTTTTTGTTTTTACTTTTGTTTTTGAGGCTATTGTGAATAGACTTGTTTTCTGGGTTTATTTTTTAAATAGATTCATGGTTAGTATATAGAAAAGCAAATGATTTTCATAAGTTTATTTTGCTACTTTGCTAAATTTATTTATAAGCTTTAGAAGGTTTCAGGTTGCTTTTCAGATCTTCTAAATATAAGATCATCTCATCTGCAAGCAGAGAAAATGTCAGTTCTTCATTCCTTCTTTATATCCTTTTAATTTTTCTCTCTTGCTTTATTTTTCTGGCCAGAATTTCAAGTACTATATTGAATAGGAGTGGTAAAATTGTACATTCTTGTCTTATTTCTGATTTTAGGAGAAATACTTCTAGCTATTCCCCATTAAGTTTTATGTTGGACTTCTGGGAAGATGGCGATGGAGGAAAGAGGCACTTACAAGTCCTGCTAACAATCCAACTCTACTACCACAAAACCAGCACCTTTCAGAGCCAGAAAACACTACCAGCAAAGAAATAAAAATGGTAAATACAAGGGACAGAGAAAAAGGGCTGGAAAATCAAGACACCGGAAAAAAAACAGCCCGAAGTGCCGCACCCGTGCGGCGCGGAGCGGCCAGAGCCGCAGCACAGATTGGGGGGAGCCGCGGAGCGGAGCGGCCTGAGCAGCCTGAGCAGCCAGATCCGCGGTGCAGAGCAGCCAAAGCCGTGGTTCAGAGCAGCCAAGCAGAGCGGCCAGAGCAGCCGAGCGGAGTGGCCAGAAGAGCCGGAGCAGCCATAGCCGCAGCGCGGATTGGCTGGAGCGGTGGCGCGGAGTGGCCGGAGCCGCGGAGTGGAGCGGCTGGAGCAGCTGGAGCGGAGCGGACAGAACAGTTGAGCGGAACAGCCAGAGCAGCCGAGCAGAGCGGCCAGAGCAGCCGGAGCAGACAGAGCCGCGTCGCGGAACAGCCGGAGTGGCCAGACCCGCGGTGCAGAGCAGCCAGAGCCGCGGTGCAGAGCGGCCGGAGCAGCTGGAGTGGCCAGAGCCGTGGTGCGGAGCAGCCAGAGCCGCGGTGCAGAGCGGCCGGAGAGGTGCGGCCTACATCTCCCATAGCAGCACCAGGCTCCAGAGAGGAGGGAGACTCGAAACAGAGATCAAATCCAGAGAGGAGGTACTCTGGCCTCGCGGCCTAGGATGCAGAAGCAGCGTCTTACTGCTGGCGGCAGCTGTGAGTTCACCGGACGGCCCTAGACCAACCCACTCAACCAGCCACCAGGCGCCTGAGAGGAGGGGTGGACAGTGAGCCGAGGTGAGCAGGTGCTGAACAGCCGGGCAGCAGTCAGCAGTTTTGTTGGTGCAGGGAACATCTAAAGCTCCCAAGGGCCGGTCACAGCACAACTGGCAAGGACTCAGAGCGGAGTTCAAAACCAGAGAAGAAATACGCCGCATCACGGTCGAGGGCGTGGCAGTGGTGCCATAATGCCAGTGGCGGCAGCAGCGAATCCACCGAGTTCACTAGAGCTCCATCAGTGCACTCAACAACCGTGAGTCAAATTGTGGCCCCTAGGGGAGAAATCCCAGTACTGCACTCCCAGGGACTTGCGCAGATAGTCTCCCTGGGTCGGAGATTTTAGCAGTGCAGCCCAGTGGGGGAGTGGCAGTGGCAGAGATATCATACCATAGTCACAACTCCCCACTGGAGAACGCCCAACTTGGCACCCCCCACAGTCTAAGCAGCCTTGATTGACTCCCTGGGTCTGAGACTTTGTGATACAACCCAGTAAAGGAGTAGTGGTGACTGAGATACCACAGACACGAGATCCAGAGCATCTTAAGTGAACTCGTAGTGACTCAGGGAAGAACCCAGAGAAGGCACAAACTTCCAAAATTATGGGAAAGAGAAATAACAATGGAGCAGTGAATGCCAACAACCCCACAACATCAGAATCTGATAACACAGAAATCCAAAGATCTCTAGAAGATCAAATTAGGAAAATAACTTTAGAAATAATAGAGGACTTTCGAAAAGAATTTAGAGAGAGTCAAAAAGAGATAAAGGATGCAATTAATGAAGTCAAGGCTTCAATTCAAAGTATAAACAACAGATTAGACCACATGGAGAATAGAATCTCGCTTCTTGAAGATGATCATTCTAAAAATGAATGCATAGTTTCTAATTTAGAAAAAAATATCCAACAGCAGGAATCTGACATTGAAGAAATATGGGCCCATTTCAAGAGAGCTAACCTAAGAATAATTGGAATAGAGGAGGGAAAAGAAGGTGAAACCAAAGGGATCAACAATCTCTTCAAGGAAGTAATAGCAGAAAATTTTTCAAACATAGAGCAAGAAGTCGATACACAGGTCCAGGAAACTTATAGAACTCCCTTTAGACAGGATCAGAGAAGAGGATCCCCACGCCACATAATTATCAAAATGACGAATGTGGAAGCCAAGGAGAGAATCTTAAAGGCAACAAAAACAAAAGGCCACGTGACATTCAGAGGCAAACCAATTAGAATCACTCCAGACTTCCCAAACCAAGTTATGAAAGCCAGAAGGGCTTGGAGTAACATATTCCAAACTTTGAAAGAAAACAACTTCCAGCCAAAAATTTCCTACCCAGCAAAACTATCCATCAAATTAGATGGGGAAATAAGAAGCTTCCATGACAAACAGCACTGAAGGAATTTATGTCTTCAAAACCAGCGCTAGAGAAAATACTCAAGGAGATTAACTGCAAAGAGGAAATGGGTAATACATGCCAGAACCAAAGAAACAAGAATTCCCATCCAGCAGACAACTAAGCAAAGAAGAATAAACAGTATCTCAAACAGAAATAAGATCTTAACATGTTGGGAATTAAAAATTATCTCTCTATAATCACACTGAATGTAAACGGCCTCAACTCCCCAATAAAAAGACATAAAGTGGCAAAATGGATTAAAAACCAGAATCCATCCATCTGCTGCTTACAAGAAACACACCTTACAAGTAAAGATAGAAACAAACTCAAGGTAAAGGGCTGGAGCAAGATAATCCATGCTAATGGTACTCGAAGACAAGCAGGAGTAGCAACTATGATATCAGACAAGTTAGACTTCAAACCCAAACTTATTAGAAGAGACAAAGAAGGTCACATTTTACTGGTAAAAGGAATAGTCCAGCAAGAGGAAATAACAATAATCAACATCTATGCCCCAAACATAGGGGCAGCTACTTTCATAAATCAAACTCTTTGTGATATGAAGTCACACATAAATCCCAACACAATAATACTGGGAGACTTCAACACACCTCTCACAATACTAGACCGATCTTCCAGACAAAGGGTCAGTAAAGATGTCTCAGAACTAAAGAACACCATTAACCAAATGGACCTGTTGGACACATATAGAATATTTCACCCAACTACAGCAGAGTTTACCTTTTTCTCAGCTGCTCATGGAACCTTCTCCAAAATAGATCACATCCTGGGACACAAAATGAGCACTAGCAAATTTAAAAAATGTTACATACTCCCCTGTGTCATTTCAGACCATAATGGAATGAAACTAGAAATCAACCATAAGAAGACCCAGAGAAACAACATAAACATGTGGAGACTGAACACCACACTTCTGAATGAAGAATGGGTCATAGAAGATGTAAGAGGTGAAATCAAGAAATTTCTACAAACAAATGAAAATAAAGAAACAACATATCAAAACCTCTGGGACACTTTGAAGGCAGTATTAAGAGGAAAATTTATAGCACTGAGTGCTCACATAAGAAAAACAGAAAATCTTCAAATAAATAGCCTTATGACACACCTCAAAGCCCTTGAAAAGCAGGAACAATTGAACCCCAAAGCCAGCAGAAGATGGGAAATTATTAAAATTAGAGCAGAAGTTAACGAAATAGAGAATAAAAAAAAAAAAACAATACAGAAAATCAACAAAACCAAAAGCTGGTTTCTTGAAAAAATTAACAAGATTGATAAACTACTAGCCAACCTAACTAAAAAAAAGAGAGAATCAACCCAAATTATGAAGATAAGGGATGAAAAAGGAGACATTACTACTGACAGTGTAGAAATCCAGAGGATTATCAGAAACTACTTTGAAAAACTATACTCCAACAAAATGGAAAATCTGGAGGAAATCGACAACTTCCTAGATAAATACAACCTTCCTAAACTGAGTCAAGAAGATATAGAACACTTAAACCAACCAATAACAATCAAAGAGATTGAAATAGCAATAAAGAGCTTACCATCAAAGAAAAGCCCAGGACCAGATGGTTTCCCAAGTGAATTCTATAAAACCTTTATAGGAAAACTACCCAATACTACTCAAACTATTTCGGGAAATAGAAAAAACCAGGACCCTCCCAAATACATTCTATGAAGCCAACATCACACTAATACCCAAATCGAATAAAGACAGTTCAAGGAAGGAAAACTACAGGCCTATATCTCTGATGAACTTGGATGCAAAACTATTAAACAAAATACTAGCAACACGCATTCAAAACCACATCAAGAAAATCATTCACCATGACCAGGTAGGGTTCATCCCAGGGATGCAAGGCTGGTTCAATATATGAAAATCAATCCATGTAATTCATCATATAAACAGAATCAAAGACAAAAACCACATGATCATCTCAATAGATGCTGAAAAAGCATTTGATAAAATTCAACATCCATTTATGATAAAAACACTGCAGAGAATTGGAATAGAAGGAACATATCTCAACATTATTAAGGCAATCTACAATAAGCCCACTGCCAACATCATATTAAATGGGAAAAAACTTCAAGAATTTCCCCTAAAAACTGGAACGAGACAAGGATGTCCACTATCACCACTTCTCTTCAATATAGTACTAGAGACTCTAGCCAGAGCAATAAGGCAAGAAAAGGAAATCAAAGGAGTACAAATAGGAAAAGAAGAACTTAAGCTTTCACTATTTGCAGATGACATGATACTATATTTAGAAAACCCAACAAACTCAACCAAAAGGCTTATAGACCTGATCAACAAATTCAGCAAGGTATCTGGATACAAAATCAATCTTAAAAAATCAGAAGCTTTCCTGTACACCAACCATAAATCCACTGAAAAAGAAATTCAGAAAACACTTCCACTCAGGATCTCCCACAAAAAAATAAAATACCTAGGAATAAACTTGACCAAGGAGGTAAAAGATCTCTACAAAGAAAATTATAAAACACTGAAAAAAGAAATCGAAGAAGATCTTAGAAGATGGAAAGACCTTCCATGTTCATGGATTGGCAGAATAAATATCATTAAAATGGCCATCCTCCCAAAAGTGATCTACAGATTTAATGCAATGCCCATTAAACTACCAAGATCATTCCTCACAGACATAGAAAAATCAGTCCTTAAATTTATCTGGAATAACAAAAAGCCCAGAATAGCCAAGGTAGTTCTCAGCAACAAAAACTAATGCAGGAGGAATCACAATACCTGACTTTAAACTATACTGCAAAGCCATTGTAATAAAAACAGCCTGGTACTGGCAAAAGAACAGATATATAGACCAATGGAGCAGAATAGAAGACCCAGAAACAAGTCCACACACTTTCAGCCAATTGATTTTTGACAAAGAGGCCAAAAACATACACTGGAAAAAAGATAGCCTCTTCAACAAATGGTGTTGGCAAAACTGGTTAACCATATGCAGAAAATTGGATGTTATTCCCACTTTTTCACCCTGTACAAAAGTCAACTCACGATGGATCAAAGACTTGGAAATTAAACCAGAGACTTTGAAGCTCCTTGAAGAGGGCATAGGTCCAACACTACAACACATAGGCACAGACAAACATTTCCTCAACAAGACCCCAAAGGCACAACAAATTAAAAGGAGAATCAATACATGGGATTGCATGCAACTGAAGAGCTTCTGTTCAGCAAAGGAAACTCTCAAGAATCTCAATCGAGAGCCAACAGAATGGGAGAAGATTTTTGCCACCTACACCACTGATAGAGGACTAATATCTAGAATATACAGAGAACTCAAGAAACTCAACACTAAGAAAACAAAGCATCCAATAACAAAATGGGCAAATGAACTAAATAGACACTTCACAAAAGAAGAAATTCAAATGGCCAATAAATGCATGAAAAAATGCTCAACATCACTGGCAATCAGAGAGATGCAAATCAAAACTACCCTGAGATTTCACCTAACTCCAACTAGAATGGCCATCATTCAAAACACAAACAACAACAGATGCTGGCGAGGATGTGGAGAAGTGGGAACTCTAAGACATTGTTGGTGGGATTGCAAATTAGTGCAACCACTTTGGAAAACAGTATGGAGAATCCTCAGAAGAATGGGAACAAATCTACCATTTGATCCAGCAATACCACTGTTGGGTATCTACCCAAAAGAAAATAAACCAAACTACCAAACTAATGCATGTGTATCTATGTTCATAGCTGCACAATTCACCATAGCCAAACTATGGAACCAGCCAAGATGTCCATCAACAGATGAATGGATTACAAAACTGTGGGATATGTACACAATGGAATTTTACTCAGCCATCAAAAAAAACTCAATTACACCATTTTTAGGGAAATGGATGGAACTGGAGGACATTATGCTAAGTGAGATTAGTCAGGCACAAAAAATAAGAAATCAGATGCTTTCCCTAATATGTGAGAGTTAGGGAGAAAAGAGGAGCAAACAAGTCAACCTAAAGGAGGAGAAATGAGGGGGGAAGAGGAAAATCTCTAAAGCTCACAATGTACTTAAACATATCGAAGTCAATCACTAAGCCAAGCAAGGGAGGGAGGGACAGGGAGGGAATGGGGTGGGATTTGGGTAGGGGTTAAATCAGCGATGAGTACATGTTTGTACACACAAGTTTTTTACCCCAATAAGTTGTATGAATATAATGCACCAATAAAAAAATTAAAAAAATAAAAAAAATTAAAAGACTCTACATAGAAAAAAAAAGTTTTATGTTGGCTTTGGGTTTATAATATTTTGCTTTTATGATGTTGAGGTAGGTTCCTTCTATCTGTAATTTCTTCATTGTTTTGGTCTTTAGGTCACTGGGGAGTGTGCTTGAAGAGATTGTGGGATCTCAGTCTTTTCCCATTCTCTTTTGTCTCCCAGGCATAAGGGGAGTAGTTTGCTCCACCAGCCTCCCAATGCCATGGGGTCAACTGGTCATGGACTGGAACTTGCAAAACCATGAGCCAAAGTATATCTCTTTTCTTTACAAAATGATTGTCTCAGATATTTTGCTAGCGGGACAGAAGTATCATCAGTATCTTTCTTCCGTGAAGCTTCCTTCACTGTCACTATTACGTATATAAATCTCACATCTTTTTTAACAGTGTCCCAGAAAAACTCAATAATTTTTCAACTACTTGAGTAGTTTATTTTAATCCACTCACTAAACCTTTCATCAATTAATTTTTGTGACTTTTATTTTGACAATTGTTTTCATTTCTTAGATCTTTAGTTACATAAAGATGTATAAAATACCTATTATTAAAGTACCCGATCCTGTCTTTCATCTCTCTAACATAATAAATGAGCAACTGGGTGAGGTGGTATGTGCCTGTAATCCTAGCAACTTGGTAGGCTGAGGCAGGAGGGTTGAAAACTTGAGGCCTAGCCAGGCAATTTAGGGAGATTTTCTCTCAAAATAAAAAATAAATAAACAAAAGGAATGTGGATGTAGTTCAGTACTAGATCACCCCTGAGTTCAAACCCCAGTATTGCAAAAATAAGGCTTATTTTTCATCTATACCCTGGATATCATGAGATAATTAAACAAATTAACTTGAGCATGTAATCGAACTACTTGGACGATTTCGGTGAGTTCTTGTTGTACGTGGTGACCACAGCCTGACCAGTCTTTGATCACCCCTGGACTCCAAGCCACAGTGAATTGAGCTCAGCTTTCTGGATTCACCATGCTGCTATGTTTCTCAAGGTTTTGTAACCTCTCTGCTTCTTCCTCAATTCCCATCCAGGCTCCTTCCTATTTCCTTATCAGGTCTATGATCTATATTGCGGCTATCCTGAGGGAACATCCTTTAACCTTCACTTTTAATCTTGCCTTATTATCATATCAATATGCCTTCTGTTTTTCTTGCTTCTGATATATATATATTTGATAATGATGGTCAGTGTCTTCTTAATCCTCCCAAGTAGTTCTTACAGGGCAGGACCTTGCGGCCAGGTGCACTGTTTTATCTTGAACACCTAGCTCAAGCCGGTCCCCTCATATGCTACAAGAAAGTCTGGGATGGAAGGATGATTACAGACCTGGTCTCCTTATGTGTTTCACCTCAGAGTTTGCTCCTGGGTTTCATTCAATCTCCCTGGAAATGTGTTCCCAACTCCTCCCCTCTCCACATCTCCAAGAAGGTCGTTTTATATGTAGAGCATGTCTGCTTGTGTTTTATAACCACATCTACGAAAATTAAAAAAGAAGAGGTCTCAGTTCTGCTCTTTGTCATCTTTGGGTGAGGGGTCAGTTTAGTCAGCCCCTTTGCACAGCACAGAACACTACACCTTATGTCTGCAGGAAGCAGTGCACACAGGCAATCAGAGTATGGTGTCCCCAGGTAACTGCACTCCCTGCCACTTGGGGAGAACGCAGTTACCCAGCAAACCAGCCTGTCCTGAAGAAGTCTCCTTCCACGTGCTGCAGATCACATCAGCAGTCACCAATTAGTGCTCATTAGGAAGGTGTTCAGGGTTTTTAATTTATTTTGTTTCCCTGATGTAGAAACCAGGCCTAGAAAGAGTGGACAGAGAAGCTAATGTGTTTCAGAAACACCCTTTGCTGGGTAGACATCTGCCCTCCAGACAGCACAGCGCAAGGCAACTGTGGGCCTTAATGAGGACCGGACCATGCAGGCACCTTCACAGAGGCAGGGGCGGCCAGCGGCGGGTCGGAACCTGCCTTTGTACCTTGGGGTCCTGTGCTCAGACTGTGTGGGCATCCTGCCTCAGATCACTGTCACTTCATAGGTTCCAGGCCAAGAAACAGTTGACCAAGAGTTGTAAACCTAGGATGGCTACAAATTGTTAAAGTACTTATCCTTTTGGGGGCTGGGGGCTGGGGTGGTCTGAGTAGCTTTTTGAACAAGGTCCCTTCTGCTTTATGGGTCTTCAGGGAAATGAGGTGGGAAGCACTGTTCTGGAACAATGGACAATTGTACTTTCTTTAATGCATACCAATTCCCCTATTTCTTTCTTCCAAAACCTTTTGCAGAATAAGCCCCACTTTTCTTCTTATATTTCTGTCTTGCCTGAAATAGCACTTGGTGGATATAGACTGGAAAACAGCAATAATCCAAAAACCACGAGGATTCATGAAAGGTAGTTTCTGTCCAACCTATCCAATTTTTAAATGGGTCTCCTTGAATTATCAGCCATCATGAGTCTTAATTTGCCTAAAATGGGAACAGTGTTAGTAATGACTGGCTTGTTCATGGCACCTGGCTTCTGTACACAACCAGGAGGGTATTCTATGAGAAGGTTCTCTGTTTATCCAACTAACACTACAAATATAAGACTTGGCACAAGAAGAGTAGTAAAGTCAATTACTTTACTACTGAGATCCTTACAAAAGAAGCCAGCATTACTCTGATTCCAAACCCAAAACAGTATAGAAAGAAAACCACAAACCAATCTCCCTTGTGAACATAGTTGCAGAATTTCTTCACAAAATGTTAGCATATATGTGTACCCTGCAGAGATACACAAGTGAGTTACACTGAAATTTAAGTGTCAGAGAGCTAGTTATGACTCTCAGTGGCAGGTGCGGAGTGCTGAAGGGACCTGGAGCTGTGGCTCAGGAAAGGAAGAGAAAGAGGTACCAGGTCGGAGAAAATACCCCAGAGAAGAAAACCTCGCTACTGAGCATGAAGGAGCTAAGTGCAAGTTTTGTCTTTCACAGACTCTGATATTGTCTAATCACAGTTTGCAATTGTTATCTGCATCTGAATTATTGCATTTCTTCATGCATTTATACCAACTAGTATAGCAATTAGTCTTATTAAATGCATTTTATATTTGCAGTATTATGGTAGACAATGTAGCACATACACAACTATGTAAACAAGCCTTCTGCTTCACAGAGTTTACTATCTCATAAAGGAGAAGGGGAGAATTTGAAAAAAATTAATACAGAGAGAGAGAGAGAGAGAGAGAGAGAGAGAGAGAGAGAGAGAGAGAAGGAGGAAAACTCCATATTGTACGGATTTCAGAGGAAGGAGATTCTGGGTCTCAAAGACTGGGTTTGGGTTGGGCCACTGAAGATAGAGGTTAGCTCATTCCAGGCAGAGGGACCAACATGCAATAAGAAATTATGTGCTCTGGCTTCCAGATGTGGGCTCCAACAAGACACTTAAGTCTCTCAACATGTATTCTAAACATGTCTAAAGAAGCCTTCCGTCCTGCTCCTCTCACCTTCCCCTTGCCCCATAGGAGCCCAGGCTGCGTTAGAGGGCAGCAGCGGCCTGTGCTTGGGAGAGCCTGACTTCAGCTCACACTAGGTCTCAGTCTCTTTTCGCCAGCCAGGGGTAACTGAAGTCCAGGTGTTTTCACTTCGGAGACTCCAACGGCCACGATCCGCTCAGCACTTGGAAGGTAACAAATTTGCTATGTCACAATTGATAATCACCTCTAGTAAAAGAATGTCCAAATCAATTGAGCTTCGGCGAGGGCAAAGCGGCTGGACGCAGGCGGGCTCCCAGCTCGCACTGGCTGGGCTTGATAAATTTGCCCTTATTATGGCTATTGATGTTTAAATTTCTTCAGGGATGTTGTTACATGGGTGCCTGGTGGTGACAGAGGTACAGTGACCTCCTTCGATCCTTAATCTACACCTGTTAGTTGGCTCCCTGGTTGCCTCTGAGTATACTCAGGCTTAAAGGTTAACAAAAGAAAAACAGGCCAAGCTTACGCGGCGGCAGCAGCGGATCAATGCGAGTAAATAACCTTCTCTGTCTTATTTCCCCAAGCATTATTGATCCAAGTTTTTGTTCTTTGTCATGTTTCTGTCTTTTGTTCCCAGGGGACACCCAAAGATCAGCGTGTATTGGACATGTTAACTGGCACATTATGACAGCTACCCGTTCTGTCACACAAGGTGGTGATATATGAAATTTTACTTTGGTGTTTTCTACGCTATAGAGAGATGGGGAAGCAAATCTCAGGCATGAGCTTTCTTTGCTCCAATTTAATTCTTTTTCCTTCTGTGGCAGGTAGAAGAAGCTCATGAACCTTGATCACATTAACAAGTTTATTTTTTTCAACACCAATCCAAAGAAACAACAAGGTTCTCAGAGGTAAAGTCTGCATCCCCAAGAGCTGTGCATACTGATGTCTTCTTGTCTTATCCCTAGCACTTACCTTTGAAAATTAGGTGCATTTTTAATTTTTTTTTCTTGTACTTAAAAGCTATTGCCATCTTCCCACAGTTTCCTCTGTGGAATGGTACAAGACGTTAGAGTGATTGGTTTGGCCATCCTAAAGCATCTTCTTCCCCCATGAGCCCTTCTGGTGCCATAACAAGGCGTATGCATTAAACAACGAGTGCCAAGGGGGGCATTTCTAGCTCTCTTACCAAATTCATTTTATTTTATCTATTTATATATGATGCATTCATACCAAATGTAAAATGGAAATTTGTATAATTTAAAAAATATATATTTTACAAAGGCAGGGCAGTTAGATTTATTAAAACTTATTACGCTTTATTTAATTTTTTTACTCTTTTTCATTAAAACTTATTAGACTTCAGGTAATGGCTGTTTAGATGAAAATAAAAATTCCCCTTGAATTAAAAAAAAAATAAATAAAGCTAGAGGAGTGAGAATGTCATGACAATAATTATACTACCCTTCACTTTGGATCTTTCAATTGGATTGTATGGTTTAGTTCTGATAATATACTTGAAAGGATTCAAGAATAATCTAAAGTGTGTTTATGCTTGGTGTCCTAGGAAGCAAGGCTGCTACTTTTAAGGTAAAAACTAATTTAATTGGAAATAAACAGAACCCAGTGTCTGCAATTGTTGCTTTTGAACCAAACATTTATTCCGTCAAGCAAAATGAAGCTAAGACTAGTCATTCGCATAAGGAAAAGTAGCCAGTTGACAACTAGATAGTAACAATATTTCCTTCATAGACAGATTCTTAAAAATTAAGCTATGTCAAGTACAGTGGTGCTTGCCTAAAACCCCAGCTACTTAGGAAGCTGAGGCAGGAAGATCTGAAGTTTGAGTCCAGCCTAGGCAACTTAGTGAAACTCTGTCTAAAAATCAGAAAGAAAAAGGTCTGGAGATGTATTCTCAGTGATAGAGAGCCTCTAGTTTTAATCACCAGTACTGCCCAAAACAAGTTAATACAGATGATCTAATGTGGTATAAAGTGACTATCTGATATTATTAGGGTCAAATGGTATAAAATCCTTATTCTTCAGTTATCTGATCCAACTTCACTCCCCAAAGACATATATACATTGTGTGTTTATCTTTCTTCCTCTGACAATAATTAAAATATCGTGTGTGTATAATTAATAGCATTGCAAACTCCTATCCTCCTAATCCAATTTTGTATTTGGTTCCATACACTGTTGAGGCACCTGTTTAAGAAGTGTGCTAAAGCAGGATAGAAGTTTATTTCCATCAATTCTCTCCACATGGTAATCACTGAAGGCTCTGCTGGAGGATGTGAAATTGGTCCTTATTTATGCTCAAAGCTTCGCAACCTGATTGTGTTTTGCAAACACTGATTAATGAGTCTTCCGTTGAGACCCTCATCAAACAGAGTTGTGGAGTTGTTCATACACTAGTCAACAGATAAGAAACCTTGGCCTTTACTCTCCCCTACCTATTTTTGCTGGCAGGACAGGTAACAGTCCCCAGACAAGAGATGTTGGTTCTATGCACGGTATGCTGGGTTCTTTTTGAAGTGGCAAATGTGTTTTCCTCTCAGGTCCTCTCTCTTTAAAATCACCTCTTCTTGTCCTGGTTTTGATGCCTTCTTTTACACAATGGCAGCACCAAAATTCTATTAAGAACATTAAAAACATTGTTTATCTGAAAGATTGCACCATATGTTGTAGACATCATTTTAGAATTATTCACATTTATTTCTACTTTTAATTTTTCTAAATATGGGCCCTCACATTAAAGGTCAGTGCATTAAAAGACAAGCCATATTCAAACTTTGAACAGAAATAAAAATGAAGTCAACTGAAAATATTCCAACCTTTGGATTTCTGCCAAATAACCTCTCCTTTTTTTCCCCCCAAAGCCATCATTAGATGTTAAAGGTAGAATAAAGAACAATTTTCAAAGCTTTAAAAATATTGGGATTTACAGAAAGAGTCTGTTTGGGAGTTGTTTATCCCTCAAATGAGAATTTTGTCAGTTCATGTCATACATTTAAGAGCCAAGATTTTTCCAGAAAGAGTATTCAAAGACACCTTTCCTATAGAGATGGAAAACCTAATTATTACCACTTTTACAACTGCTGCAAGGTTTCTTTTTTTATTTTCATTTCCTATCTTTTTCAAGATACATTTTTCTTACAGAAGTTTTCAAGTGCTGAAAAATAAACTCAATAAAGTGTTTAGGTATTCCCAGGGTTTACCCCTGTCAAAAAAAGACACATGATAGCATTACTTGGAGACAGTGCTAATGTTAGAAATCATAAAGCCTTTTTCAGTACAGTGTCATTCATCCAGAGGAATTGGGATAATTTTCATGCACAAAAATTTACCCAAAATATTCCAGTACATTTTTATGTACTTAGATGTACTGCACTAGAAGCTACATGGTTAATTCATCTTTCCAACAGATTCAACACAAGTAGGTACGTCTGTTTTCTCTCAGCAGTTTTACAGGGGAGGTCAGACTAAAGAGTCCCACCGGGCCACATGTTCTATTCAGTACAGGTAGAACAAATATAGCCATATGAAATGTGCTTCTACAGAAAGTTAGTCTGAAACACCAGGCTTTGGGTTGATTGTCTCTACATAAACAATGTTCCACAATTCACCTGCATGAAGATGATAATTTACCTGAACATTCCCTGATCATGGCTTTAATAACAATAAATATCATTTAGTGCCATTCTTTTCATTAAGTTAAAGGCAGATATCAACCTATCAACCAGCCTTCTTACTTGTTCCTATCAGGCAATGCTCCTCCATGGTCTGTGAGCTTCCTGAGAATAAAGGCTCTGCTTTGGTCACTTTTGTGACTCTACTGCCTTTTCTGGTATCTGCACATAGAAGATAATCATCAGAGTTTGCATTCAAAGCCACCAATATTTAATTTTTATATTTCATTGCTTGTTGATAGCTATTGCAAATGCTATGTGAAACATTAGGGATGTACTAAGTCATTGGACAAGATTTTAAAGGACCTCTAATCACGTTCATGAGGGCTTGGAGAAGCTCCAAGCATGACTAAGGGTTATACCTTAAAGGCCATGGTGAAAGTTTTGCACAAACCCTGTAGATATTTCAGATTGGGCATGCCCACAACAGATACCCAAACTCTTACTTCTAGTTTCTACTCTAGCAGACATCCTGAACTGCTGATGTATACTCTGAATCAGTAGATTAGAGGTTGGGCTTGAAATTCTTCATTTCTAATAAGGTCTTAGATAATATCAGTGCTGGTATTCCAAGAAAAACATTTTGAGTAGTAAGGGTATAAAAAATGGATAGCCGGGCGTGGTGCTGCATGCTTGTAATCCCAGCGCTTGGGAGGCTGAGACAGGAAGATCACGCATGTTCGAAGCCAGCCTCAGCTACTTAGTGAGGCTCTCAGCAACTTAGCGAGACCCTGTTTCCAAATAAAACGTAAAATAGGTCTGGGAGTATAACCCAGAGGTAGAAAGACCCTGGGTTCCATCCCCAGTACCACCAAAAAAAAAAAAAAATGATGTAAACATTGGAAAGATAGAGAACTATGGTTCAATATTAGCTGTGCTACTTGTCAGAAATGGGATTTGGTGCAAAAATGTATATTTTTTTCAGAATTTCAATTTTTCAGCTGTTAAATAGCAATGCCAGTCTTTATCCCACAGATTTGGGTTTAGGATTAAATTAGATGTAGCATAGCATGGGCTCTCCTAGTATGATGGTTTAGATTTAGACTCTTCCCCAAACACTCATGAAAGCAAGTAAACACTCTTGGAAGCAGGGCTCCATTGCTATGAAGCAGTTCCTGGAGGTATGGCCTTGTGGGTCATATATAGTGTCTCCTCTCTCTACCCTTTATCTCAGCTTCCTACCTCAATGACATGAGGAGAAGAGCCCTTGTGCTCCTCTCTCTGCTTCCTGTCACCCTGCTCAAAGCTCTACAGACCCAGCCTGACATGATCTGAACCTTTAAATTGCCAAAACTATGAGCAAATAAATATTCCTTTCTCTAAGTTGTATGGTCAGTCATTTGGGATTATGATAGTAGGAATGTTGACAAATACAGTCATTTATAGATTTTTAGAATTTCACTTTTCTCAATTGTTATGTGGCAATGCTAGCCTTTGTCCCACATATTTTGATTTTAAATTAAATGAAATGTAGGGTAGCATAAACTTTCCTTCTCATGAGAATAAAAAAAAAATGGGAATTCTTTAGTCCTCTGAGATATTAGCACTCTGCACATGGGAATATTTTGACTCAAGTTAGGCCTTCCTATATGTATGGGCATGATTTTCAAAGCAAAATCAGTTTGAAAACACTTGACATACATATAAATTTAGAGAAGCTGCTGTATTTTTTTTTAAATAAGTGGTATTGTGCATGGGGCTTGAGCATGGTTTGAGTATGTAGAAGTGGCGGCAGCAGAGGAGGACTGACAGACAGAAATCATATGTACTAACCCACTAACAAGAGACCCTGGGAGTCCATAACAGGGCCGCATGCACCCCAAGGCCTAAAGGCTGATCAGTTTGCCATGTTGCCCTAGTACCTGCTGTACTAGAATCGAATCGGCCAAGGATGTCCGCAATGATGAGAGTCAGTCAGACATCTCTGAGAAGGAAGAAAATGGCTACTGTAGAACACAGCACATCTCAGGAGCTGTAACAAACCAAAATCAACTACTGAAAAGGACGCTCCTTGACAAGAAAAACAAAGCAGCAAAGGTTTTATGAACAAAAACACAAAAAAGGGAACCACAGCAGAAGAATAACCAACACTCATGTCTTAAGATCCACAGCAAAGAGCCTAAGTGCTGCCGGGCGTGGTGGCGCACGCTTGTAATCCCCGCGCTTGGGAGGCAGAGACAGGGGGATTACGCTGCTTCAGAGCCAGCTTCGCTTTTTCCAAATAAAAAAATATATATAATAGGTCTGGCAGTGTAGCCCGGAGGTAGAAGGGCTTCCAGGAACCCTAGTACCATAAAAAAAAAAAAAAAAAAAAAGAGCTCAACTGATCTGTGGTGGTGGCCAGCGGCAACTCAGGCCACCAGCCTGAACTGTGAACTGCGACTGCCGGCTCCACAGCTCCAAGAAATTCCAGCAAGTAAACCAAAGACTTGAATGCAGAAAATGGCAGCAGAGTTTCAACATCTTAAGCAACCAATCCATTGCCTTAGGGACAGAGAAATTAAAAAAAAAATCCAAAAGCCCATGCACTCACCAGAGGCAACACCCGCAGTGGTGCACTGAGGCCCCCAGAGACCCAGGCTCCAGAACAGTAAGATACCACGTTTCTCAGCAGCTGACCACCCAGAGCAGCCACAGGGTGGTTGGGTTTGAGCCTACAGACACAGGGAAGGCCCATAGTGCCCCAGAGAGCAATAGAGGTACAGGGTCACAGGGCGTCACTCTTATATTACACTGGACACCCTCAGCCAGAGCAGGTAGGGAAGTGCAGACTAGAGCCGGAAGACACAGAGCCAAGGGCCAGAAGGTGAGACCACAGGACCTGAAAGTGCAGGACCCAGGCCCAGAAAGCACAGAACCCATGCCCTGAAAGTACAGAGCCAAAGACTTGAAAGAGCAGAGCCCAGACCCCAAAAGCACAGAGCCAAGGAGGTGAAAGCTCAGACCATAGGGTCAGAGATCGCAGAGCCCAGGGTGGAGAGCTTGGAGCCCAGAAGGCACAGAGCCTAGAACCAGAGAGCTCAGAGCCAGGGACTGAAAATTCAGAACCCTTCTCCTACACAGAACTCATTCACAGTGACACCCACCGCCCTGACACCTGAGCACAAACAGGTCAGAAGTGAGAAAGGGGTGCAAACACTCATACAGGTACAAAAGGTGAAGATAGGTAAGAAAACAAATGAGAGGTAATGGGACATAATCTAGAATCTACTACAGTAAACAGACATTATACAGGAGCTGTATATGTAAATTAACACTACTGCTTTTTTGTTTTTTTTTTTTGTCTTTGATTTGTTCTAATAATTGTTAGTTTTTAAAAGTTCCTTGTTTTGTTCTTATAAATGTGTTGGTTTGCTCTCTCCCCCATTTCTTTTATAAGCTTCCCCCCTCTATTCTATTTACTCTTTTCTCTCAAAAATTTTTTCATTACTGTATCTTCTTGTTTCATACTCAAGGTATTTTATATCTCCATATCTAAATATTCTATACTAACTACAAGAATCCTAGTATGTCAGTATCTTTCATCTCAACCAAACACTATCTTATTATACTTAAATTCTTACTCAAATTAATCAATACTCTACTTTACCCTACTAATGTACTCATTACCCTAGCTCCTTTTCCTCCCCTAACCCTCATCATTGACAAAAACACTACTTACCTGGGCATGAACCTACTGTCACCTCTAAACCTCTATTCCTAAAATTGGATCAGAGAAGTTATCCACAGACTCATACATAAAAAGAAAGAAGACACCAAGACAACAGAAACATAAACCTGAGATACTGAAAATGTGAGAATGAGGAACAATGAAGAAATAGGAGAAATCATGAGAACTGACCTGCAAGAAATGGAAGAAGAAGAATCCCGAATCCTGATCTTCAAAATGATGAAAAGCCTCACAGTAGGTGTTTAGAAAATGAAAGAGGAAATTGAGAGGTTAAGAAAGAATCATAAAGAGGCCTAGAATGAAATGAGTCAATAAATGAAATGAAGACAGCAATAGAAAGAAATTCTGGAAGATTAGATGAAAGGGAAAACAGAATATGACTGTTAGAAAACAGCTCATTCAAAATGAAAATCCCAGTCAATAGTATACAGGAGACATTACAAAAACAGAACCTAAACATCCAACAACAATGGAACAATATGAAATATTCTAACTTATGGATGAAAGGAGGGGCAGAGGGATAGACCAAGTGTATACATAATCTTTCCAGGTAAATAATTCCAAAGAATTTTCCAAACATGAAAAGAGACTTGGAAAATCATGTACAAAAGACATACAGAACACTGTTAAGAAAATACCAAAGAATGCCCTCCCTATACCATGTAATAATTAAAATGACCAACATAGAGGCTAAGGAAAGAATCTTGAAAGTACTGAGGAAAAATAAAAAAGAATGGGTGACATTCAGAGACAAAGCAATAAATATCCTCCAAACATTACAACCCAAGTCTTGAATGCCAGAAGAGACTGGTATGATGTAACCCAGACCCTGAAAGACAATAATTTCCAACCAAAACTGCTGTATCCAGTAAGTTTATTATTCAAAATTGATGAAGAAATAAAAGTGTTTCAAGATAAGCAGCAGAATCCCCCAAAATTCATGACTATTAAGTCAGCACTAAAAAAGTACTTAAAAATAAATCATAAAGTAGAAAAAAGAAGCAAATTTTAGAATCAGAGAAGAGTTGAATTTTATCAGCGGGGCAACTTAAGCAAAGAAGAAATAATTATATCAAACGGAATATAGAACACAAAATGACAGAAACAAAAATCATATCTCAAAGATAATACTAAATATCAAAGGAATTAAAAGACATAGACTGGCAATCACCAATTAAAAGACATAGACTGGCCAAGTGGAGTAAAACACATAATTCAAATATATGCTGTTTGCAAGAAACTCACCTTACAGCCAAAGATATTCATAGGCTAAAAGTGAAAGAATGAAAAAAGATAAATCAAGCTAATGGAGACCAAAAGCAAGCGGGAGTAGCAATGCCATCAGGGAGATGCAAATCAAAACTACACGGAGATTCTCTCTAAACCCAATCAGAGTGTCAAGCATAAAGAAGTCAAATATCAACAAATGCTGGCAAGGATGTGGGGAAATAGAACTCTTTAACACAAATGGTGGGGGTACAAACCAGTTCAGCCGCTATGGATATCAGGGTGGAGCTTCCTTAGAAAACTGTAAATGGATCCACCATATATTCTGGCTATATTCCCCTGGGTATCTTTCCAAAGGGGTTGAAATCAGAGAACTATAGTAAAATATGCATACCCATATTCATACCAGCACAAGTTCACAATAGCCAAAATATAGAACTAACCTAGGTCTCCATCAACAGTTTAATAGATTGCAAAATTATGGGAAATATATACAATGGAATTCTATTTGGCAATAAAGAAAAACAAAATCATGTCAACTGCAAGAAGATGAAAAGAACTGGAAAACATTATATTAAATGAGATTAGTCAAGCACAGAAAGAGAAGGGACATATGTTTTCTCTAATATGCTCAAGCTAGGGTGTTTTACGGATATCAGAAGGACTCCATATAATGGAAGGGAAACCTTGGCAATGCCAGATAGAAGGGGTAGGGAAGGAAGAAGATTGAGGTTAATTAATAGAAAAGCCACATTTGAATGTATATACATTTGCATATAACATTGTTAACCTGGACACTCAGTATTGGGAGGGAGGGTAAAGGGGAAGCAGGGGGGCACCAAGTATTGTGTACTGTGTGAATATGTGTGCCATTGTCAACATGATCCATATTATAATGTAAGACTATAGTGCACCAATAAAAATTAAAAAAAAAGTGGTATTGCTTCTTGATATATTGCATCTTATTTTGCAATTGGGAAATGGTAAGTTTAAGTAACGTTGGATGAGTATGTGATACCTTAAGTCTCAATTCACTGCCCCTGGATGATGATCCTAAAGCTTGGTTTAAATGTTTTTCTCTATTCAAGACTTATTTATCCTAGGTAAGAATAGGGTTGGCTAATGCTGCAGTAAAAAATAGCTCAAAAATACCTCTAGTTTAAAAACACAAGTTTTGTTTCTTGTATTTCCTACATACCCATTCCAGGTCAGGATGTGGGAGATGATAGAATGCCAATATAATTATGTAGGCTAACATCCATTTTGATTTAACTTGGGATGAAACCAGGTCATGTTCATTTGGTGGGAGACCACCAGTGGTACTCACTATTGCTAAATGAATATTTTTGGTCAATTTTATGTTTGATATTTTGAGAAGTAAGGTTTATTGAATTACAGCAATAACTGATTTTATAATCATTAAAGGCAACATATTACTGTGACACTATTAACATTTTGGCATATGTAGGTAACTATTTGTTTTGAAAGGATATCCTGTGCACAGTAGGATGGTTAGCAGTGTGCCCAGACTCTCTCCACTGGATTCTAATAATACCTCCAGATTTAACTAACCAAAACAACAAAAAAAGGAGTTTGAAGATTTTGTCAAATATTTCCTGAAGGACAAAAAAAAAAAGTCTTGGTTGAGAATAATTGATAGATTAATATTATCAAGATGATTAGTCTTAAAGCCATTATTTAAAATATTTTGATGATGTTTTATATTGGTATATTCAACATGAGACACTATACACATAGGAATTGTTCTAACAACATTAATTACATATTTTTGCCAAGAAATTAAATGCAATTAATATGATAAAACATGGAAGGATAGTACTGTGATTAGTAAACTCTAAGAATAAGATAGATTAGGTAGAAACATAGATAAATGACAGATAGTTAATAGATAGACATAGAAAAATAGAATACACCAAGAGTATTTTCAAGCAAGTATCCAGCATACACCTTGAGAGGAGATAATATCTCTTCATCCAAAGTTGTTGCATTTGTGTTCACATGAATAATGCTAAATTTTTGAACAGTATTTGCTTTATTCAATACTTTGCATTGTATCTTCAGATCTTCTTGGGGTTATTTTTCTCTATTGGGGATTTTTCTTTCAAGGTAATGAAAAATAGTGTACCGTATTCAAAGTGTCATGAAATTCAAATAAAGAAGTCTAAATTAATGAGGTTTTACTACACTTGAACATATGCTGAGGCCTGATATCAGATAATCTTAAGATTCTGAACCAATAGCAATTATGCCTGTATCTTCAGTGGTGTCAACCTGAATTAAAAATTGGCTGGCTTTATTAAGACTATACCCCTAACAGACTTCTTAATTAATTTGGAGATACTATCAAATAATGTAGTTCACTCTGGTTTCTAAAATGATAACATTAAAAACACCTTTATTCTAGTTACTTTATTATAAATGCAGGCATTATTGAAGTAGAACATAATAATTATTCAGGCTAAGCTTTATCCAGAGAGAAAAACCTCATACATACTTCAGTTCCTTTGTTTCAACTTATTTTTAATTCCTTTATCACATAGTTTTTTCTTTATTGTTGAATTTAATGATAGCAATCAATTATATAATCTTTGTGTCCTACCTAGATTTAAGCACCAGACTGAGGCTTTGGGGCTTTCTTAAATGTATTCACTTTCCTGGGTCAATCTTTGCATGTACACGGCCTCTAATTGACAATGGTATCAAAATGAACCACATATATTATAAATGTGTGAAAATCTATCCTGAGATGTTTGAAAGGATTTTTTAAAAATAAAACAGGCAGTCATTCTCTAAGTGATGTGACTCAAGGATTTTTATAAATTTTTTCTTTCATATTGCTCTCCTTTTTTTTTTTGTGTGGTACTGGGGGTTGAACCCAGAGGCTTTCTACTTCCGGGCTATACTCCCAGACCTTTTTTTATATTTTATTTGGAAACAGGGTCTCACTAAGTTGCTGAGAACATCACTAAGTAGCTGAGGCTGGCCTCCAACCTGTGCGATCCTCCTGTCTCAGCCTCCCAAGCACGGGGATTACAAGCGTGCGCCACCACGCCCGGCTATATTGCTCTCCTTCTGCTTCATTTATTTTATAGCATTTTTATCTGACAAACTTTAAATATTTTTCAAAATATGGCTCTGTGCTTATTGATAGATTTATAGCATATAATTTTTAAAAATTTATGTATTTTAGTATACACTTAAGTTCTAAAAATATCCTGTAAGGAGTAAAATATGGTACATGATATTTGGAAATACTATGTATGATAACAAGATAGTAATTTTTGTGCATATTTATTTATTTATTTATTTTTGCATTACTGGGGATGGAAACCTGGGGCATTCTACCTCTGAGCTATACCCCCAGCCCTATTTTTTTATTCTTTATTTTGAAACAGGGTCTCACTGAGTTGCTAAGGGCCTCACTAAATAGCTGAGGCTGGCCATGAACCCACGATCCTCCTGCCTCAGCCTCCCAAATACTGATGTTACCAGCATGCACCACCATCCATGGCTTTCCATTTGTAAATTACAACAATTATAGGATAAATTCTTTCAAGAAATTTTTCAATGAATTAATTAAAGAAGTGAAAATTACATGTGTGTATGTAGGCAGGTATATATACACTGATGTGCGTATATAACATACTCATGTATACAGAAACGTAAGTCATGTACGGCATTTCAGCCTGAGTATTATTATTGCCAACTCCGCATGTAGTATAACAATATATGAGCTACATATACAACGCTCCTTCCTAACACCCTACTCGCTTTTCTTCTGGAGCATCATATTTTATCCAAGCTCTGCACTTAAGCAATCTCCAAACACCAGCTTAAATGAATCGCTTGATACATCTGTAAGGCTTTCTTATTCACTTGAATATAATGTTGGTATTACTGCATTATTGATAACTGCATTAAATGGCATCTAATTCAGTTGTTGCTGAAACCAAAAAAGGAAAAAAGAAATCTTCAATGTTTCTGCAGCATTATACTTCCTGGTAATGAAACAACACACGCTGTGAAGCATAAAACACGTTTCACTCCACGCACCTGTTGCGAAGGTGAACATGGAATTCATCTTGAACACACTTTTGCTTAAATCATAAATTCAGGTACAGTGTTGATGGCTTTTTTATATAAAAAAAGCTAAATGCAAATTACAGCACTGAAATTGAGTAGCAGAATTGGATTTTGAGACAGTCCCAAATAGATTTACACCATTTTATTTACAAATAATTTTTATAAAACCACAAAACAATTGTAGAGGATTGGAGTTTCCAGAAAGTGGATCTGTAGTATTGTCCCAGGTTGATCAATTCTAGGTTAGTGGGAGACATGAATTTAAAACTTAAGTCTTATTTTTTTTTTGGTCTTTTTTTCTTTTTTCACCAATTCTAAATCGGTATTGAGTGTTTTTTATATACTAAGAAGGTGCTAGTTGCTGGGAAGACAGAGCAGTCTGGTCTAGGTCCTCCTGGGATTCAAAATTTAATTATTTTAATGAGTATAGACAATGTACAGTGGGGGAGAAATTAGGCTCTGTCACTTACCATGTGACCCTGGAGAAACTAAATTCTCCAAGTTTCTTAAGCTCTAGCCTCAACTTGCTAAACTACAAGAGAGGAACAGTACCAACCCTAAGTATCACAGGATAGTGGTTCAAAGCTTCCAAGTTCTGGATGACAAGAAAACATTATGGGTCACATTTACTTAATGTCAAATTAAATCAAATTCAAAATCACTACTGGTGAAACCATTTCCAAAACTGTTCAACTTTCATCATAGTACACCCATTACAGTCAGCATGATTAATAATTTTATAGCTATAATTCTGTCTGAAACTAGTCTGTTTGAACCCTAAATCCAAAATAATGGTTCCACTGACATTATTATACCCATTATTGAAATCAGTCGTGTCTGGAGTGTGAAGTGGCATCTGTCTAGCAGCTGTCTGAAGCGTTACATGTAGATGGAGAGGGGAACAGAAAAGCAACTTCTTGAGCTGAAATTCAAGAGAGGTAGTAGCACATGGCTTCCCAGCTTGGAACGCCGCCAGGATAATTAGAATTAACAACCATCCTGCACTGGTGGAACTTGCCATGGGTGCTGTAATGATCATCCCGACCTTTCCGTCTGAAAGACGTCATCTCTGACAGTCCTGGGTCTGCTGCTTGTAGCACATGCACAACATGTGAAGAATTAGCGAGATGGTAAGTTGAGACAAGGCTTCCTGCAGGAAGGTTTGCTGTGGAAGAGATGAGATTGAGCTGTTAATGTGCCGAATTTGCCCTTGCTCTGCAGCTTCTCCCACCACCACTGGTAAATTTGTGCTTAGGGACTGCTAACTAATTTGATACTGGTTTAAGAAAAGTATAATTAGAGTGGTAAATCTGCTGAAATTTGTGTGTGGGTGTGTGTATGTGTGTGTTTGTGTGTGTGTGCCTGCTTTAATCAGATAGTTCAAATTATGATCATTCTTCTCACACGGTGATTAGCCCACAGTAGATTTAGAATGAATAGCTGATGACTGTGTAGAACTCAGGACAAGCAAACCATGAGTCTTAAGGCCCACCCCATGTGTCTAAAATTGCCTGAATTTGGCTAAATCATAAACTCGGGTGCAGTGTTGATGCAAATATGTATGTATATATCTTTTTAAAGATATATAAAATACATGTAAATATATATTTTAAAAGCCATATAGAGATTACTTTTCCTGATTTTTTTTTTTTTTTTTTTTTTTTTTTTTTTTGCGGGTCTGGGGATGGAACCCAGGGTCATTTGACCTCCGAGCTACACTCCCTGCCCTATTTTTTATACTTTATTTGAAAGCGGGTCTCACTGAGTTGCAGAGGGTCTCACTAAGTAGCTGAGGCTGTCTGCGAACCGCGATCCTCCAGGTCTCAGCCTCCCGAATGCTGGGATTACAAGCATGTGCCACCACGCCTGGCAATTACTTTTCCTGATTTAACAATAAGTGTTTCAAAGAAAAAAAAAGCATACTTAAAAGTCACAATCAAGTAGATTAATAGCTACCAATAATTTGTTCACCAATTGGTAAGACTATAGGATTTACACGATGATGTTCTTTCCTCTCTTTTACGTGCCCATGTATTTTAGTCACATGTCTATGTAATCCTCAGCATTTATTGCACTAGACTTTTTGTTGTCACTTCACAGATGCCACCAAAATTGGAGTCTACACTTCCTAAGAAATAAGGAAAATATTTTCCAGAATAAGTCCAGTACATACATTAAATTAAATTAAATGTTTAATATAAAAGCAAATTAGCATGTGGTGTCTTTAAGAAAACTCTACTAAGCCAATTTAGTCTTGGGTCAACACAATTTATCAAGAAAGGGTAAACAGGACTAAAATTGCTACAAAATGTTGTTTTTTTTTTCCCTTTAGCGTTAAATATTACTCATGTATGTTCCTTTTTATTTAGTATTATTCTTTTGGTTTGCAGCATGAAGCAGATATGCCTGGAAACCTTATTTAAAATTTTGGAGAAAGAAGAGTGGGGAAAAGTGTAATGATATTAATGTGTTTCATTAATTGGAGAAAGTGGAACCTCATTTGTTCAACGGCCCTGGGGATATTGTTGCTGCTCTAAATGGAAAGCAACTGGTAAATTGGGAACCAAGCATCTTAATGCTTAAAACAGAGCTTTGAGTTCAGAGAAAGAAAGTCATGTTCCAACAGAGTCTCTGCTTTGCCCATTTAAAACTGAACAAGATGTAATATAACTGAACGATGTAGGGGGACAAGAAACAGCTGTGGCATCTAAGGGGTGCGGGGGTGGGGAAAGCTGAGTTGAAGTGGAATTTTTGATAACCACATCAGTATTATCTTTCCCAGCAATGATGGCCAAAACTGTGTTTGTTTATAGCTCCTTAAAGAAGTAACTTCGGGCTGCGGGAACAAACACTGTATTTCCCTGAGAAATTAAAGTGTTGGAGATTCTCTTGCAAAGTCTGGAGAGCGAGTCAGACAGGACCGCCTGTGGGGGATTTCCTGCCTCATTCTGTAGTCCCAAGAGACCAGGATAGGTTCCAAAAACATCAATATTAAATCGTGCTATTAATTTGGGAAAAAGCTTAGAGGTGAGGGTGAGGAGCCTACATGTACTTTGCCAAAGTAGAATTAAACCTGCAAACTAGGGTGTCTCTGTTGGGCAGAGGCCCGTGGTTGGGGGAAAACATTGATGGCACCAGGTCCGAGAGTCTGTCATTTATTCATATGGGAGTCCTGCGGTCCCTAGCACTTTCTTTCGCATTATTTTATAGAACTTTACATAGCAGGAAAAAAGAAAAAGGAATCAAATTTTTGCATGTGACTTATAGGACACTCAGGCTTTGAAACAACCTCCTTTCTTCCCTGTTCTCAATCTATCCCTCAGGAACGAGTCGTTGTAAGTGGAGGACTTTTGTGCTTTAACTGAACTATGCTCTCTGAAGCTTTGTAACCCCTACACTGACCATAGACCTTTGCCCTTTGCAGGCATCCTATGCGTATTTATTTTCCCCCCGAACGTCAAGGCTTCTAGCAGCAATGATGAAGTGCTCATTATCAAATACATAAGCAGCTGTTAGGGATAAAAATGGTATCTTTGTTCTTTTTGCAAATATTTTGTGGTATCATATTTGCTTTCACAGAAGCAAAATTGTAAGAATTTTTTCTTCCTTGTGATTTCCAAAGGAGATGGTTACGAAACTCTGGAAAAATACTTAGGATGGAAAATTAGGGTATGTGATCAAGCATCACATAGAAAAGATTCCAACACTTTCAGTCAATTCTGTTAAAAGCCATTTACAAGTTGAACATGGTGGTGGTACACATCTGTAATCCCAATACTTGGGAGACTGAGACAGGATGATCTCAGATTCCAAGTCATCCTCAAACTTAGGAAAAAACTCAGCAACTTATAGAGCTCCTGTTTCAAAATAAAGACATGCTGGGGTGTAGTTTGGAGGAGGAATGTTTCTGGGTTCAATCTCAGTATCAAAAGGAAAAAAAGGCATAAAAGTTATGTACAGTGTTCAATAACAATAATTAGGAGGTCCTTTGCTTTTGGAACTTGTAGGATACTGGAAAAAACAGACATGTCCACAATGGCAGATGTTTATCAGACAGAACATAGTAAATATGGCAGAAAGCAGAGATAGAGTGATTCATTTTCATAAGTTTCATGAAAGCCTGGCCATAAATTAAGACCATGAAGAACAGGAAGATAATAAGAAGCAGGGATAAAGGATGGGAAATTTGCCTGGGGAGGGAGAAAAGAGATAGGATGGGAAAAATATCAAAGTGCCAAAAGATATTTGTAGCTAAGGGCGACAAGTGATAGGAAGGATGAATGCTATCTGGAAAAAGACCGAGGAATAGGAAATAAGTGAGTTCCAATTCTTCTCCAGACATTGTTAGAATACTGTACCAGTGGAAAGAAACTATTGGTCAAAATTAGGAGGTGAAGCTGGAAGAATTCACAGATGAATGGATGAAGAAAAATTAAGCACTTTTCTTTCTCTTCTGTCTTGTTTTACTTAGCAGAATGTCCTACAATTCCATCTATGATATTGCAGATGACAGAATGCCCTTCTTTTAAAGGCTGTGTAGTATTTTATTATCTCTATATAGAGATATACATATATATTCCATTATCTATATGTATATCATCATATATAGACATGTATATATGTTATATATCTTTATTATACTTATATTATAAATATATATTCTATATCACATATATATTGTAAATACTATATATAATGGAATATATATATATATATATATATATATATATATATATATATATATATGCCAACCACATTTCTTTATCCAGTCATCTATTGATGGACCCTGGGGTTGATTCTACATCTTGCCTGTTGTGAGTCATCCAGCAATGAACATAGAAATGCAGGTAACTCTTCAACTACTGATTTAATTTTTGAAATTTATTTTTAAATGACAATTATAAACCGATTGCACATTAATATCAGAGTAATAATGCTACCTACTATCATGTAACTTCTAAAAAAATTTACAGTACCGACCTTAAAAATACCTGAGTGTCATAGTCCCTGACAGGTTCTTATACCAGGTTGAGAATCACTATACTAGAAAACAAGTTATACTGGAAAAATACTGGAAAATAGCCCAAAGTGTAGAGTAGATTGTATTTACTGCTTGGATAATGCAAGATTTCACAACAAATGTTACCAGATATCAGTTTCACAGTATCTCATTTACTGATCAAAACAATCTGTTTGAGTGTTTGTGGTCCTCCAACTGGTATATTTCAATATATATCTAATACAGTTAGTCCTAGGCTGATAGTATACGAGGCAGAGCATATGAGAAATGACTAGATCACGTGGGCAGAGACTTTATGCTGGGAATTAGTGCTCTTATAAAAGAGGTCCTAGAAGGCTGCCTCGTCTCTGTTTTCACATGAGAATCTAGTGAGAAGGTGTGATGCCTCAAGCAGAAAATGAACCCTCATCAGACACAGAACCCAGTGACACGAGCAGCCCAGAACCTTAGGGAATGCATCTCTGTGCTTTCTGAGCCCCTGTCATGGTTTGGATATGGAGTGTTCCCAAGGATTCATGTGCTGAAGGATTTGGCCCAATGGAGCCATGTTCCCGGGTGGGGCCTTTAGGAATACTTTAATCAGGAGTCCTATCACCTCATCAGTGGATTATTCCATTTGACAGATTAAAAATTGGAATGGACCATTGGGATAGTGTTGGAAACTGCAGGGAGGGGGAGACCTAAATTGAAGGAAGTGAGTCCTCAAGAGCATGCCCTTGGGAACTATATCACATTTTGACATTTTGGTTCTCTAGTTCTGTTTCCAGCTGCCATGAGTTGAGCCAGTTTCTTCTACCACACCCTTCTACCATGATAGTTTGCCTTACTTCAAGCTCAGAAGTGACTAAAATCATTGAAGAATTGAGCCAAAAGAAACGTTTCCCCCTGTAAGTTGTTTTCCTCAGAAATTAGTCACAGAGGTGAAGAGCTGACCAGCACAGCCGCCCAAGTCTATGATATTTTGATATAGCAGCCTGAACAGATGAAAACATAACCATGCAAGGTATAATTTAACATTCTCATTCTCTGTGTGAGAAATATTAGCCTCTGAAGGTTTAAACAAATGAACAAATTAACTTAGAAACACACAAAAAGTTAGTGGAATCTAAACGAGGTCTTACCCCAAATTCAAAACTCTGACTATCTAGCAGGTATATATATAATCAAATAAAAAGTCAAGTTTTTAATCAATCCATATTATCTGCAAGTAATGAGGCCAAGCTCTTTATCATATATATATATATATATATATATATATATATATATGCATTGTAGTCATGCATCAGAATGGAATACAAGACTTGTGAGGATGTATAAGCACACGTCATTCGATTAGCCTTTATCCAATCCCCATCCCATTGCCTCCCCCTCCCTCAATCCCATGCTTGATTGGTAATTAATTTTGATACCTTTGTTTACGTACATCATGAGATTTAAAGAGATTCCATCCTCCTCTATCTCATCCCCTCTGATTGGTCACCTTAACTGCTCCTCTATAGGGCCCTTTCTTCAACTAGATCTCCTCCTATTACCTATTTCTTCCTAGTTTTTGCATATTAGGGAAAGCATCTGTTTTTTTTTTTTTTTTTTTTTTATTCTGTGATATTTCTCTGTGTATGCAGCATTGCAAGTTCCGATCCCACTCTTGACAGCCCCAGCACTGGCCTGGCCACCCGGCAGATTCTGATGCTGGCCTCACTGTATCCAGCATTGGCCTGACCTCATGGCAGGCCCCAATCCCGGCCTCACTGGCCTCGACACCAGCCTCACCCCTTGTCAGGCACCAATCCTGGCCTCAGAGGCCCCAGCACTGGCCTTGCCTCATGGCAGGCTCCAATCTCGGCCTTGCTGGCCCTGGCACCAGCCTAACGTCTCAGCAGGCTTCGATCCAGGCCTCATAGGCCCCAGCACTGGCCTTGCCTCACGGCAGGCTCTGATCCCAGCCTCACTGGCCCTGGCACAGGCCTTACCCCTGAGCAGGCTCCAATCCCAACCTTGGAGGCCCCAGCACCAGCTTTGCATCAAGGCAGGCTCCGATCCCGGCCTCGCTGGTTCCAGCACCGGCCTAACCCCTCGGCCTAACTTCTCTAATATTATGATCTCACTTAATTCCAACAGCATTAAAAAGTAAGGGCTGTGTTCATCTCCATTATGTATATGCAAGTTTCAATTAAACACCTTATCTGAAGTCATGAAATTAGATAGAAGAGATACTGGATACTACTAGTATCCTGATTGATCTAATCTAAAAACCAGGTTTCTCACAACCTTGTTTCCTAGAAGAATAGCTATACTCATAAAACAGGAAAAAAAAAGCTAAGTTTTATAAATTGCAGTGCCCTTTCTATGCAACCATTATTTAACTCTCAAATAAAAGTTTTGTCTGTTTAAGACAAATGTCCTTGTTAATGATTTTAAATATCAGAGAATCAAAGAAGCGAGAGACATGAATGACACATGGGATAGGGAGGGCTTCCTATAAATCAGGGGTTAGGGATAGACATAGGCATCAGCTAGAGTTTGGAAGTGAGGTGCATAGGCTGATCTCAGAACTGGAGGAAACAGCTCATGGTTTGAAAAAAAAAGGTGACCTCAATATTTCAAACATCAATATTCTCTGTGTCGTTCAAAGCATGAGTGTTCTAATTTCTGCGCAGCCTCTCCTTGCCTTCCATCAGTACTCAATTTGACTACAAAGTAGATTTCTCCCCCTATAGCTCTCACCACACGATGCCTGGGGTCCTGCTCCCAGTGGTGAAATGTCACCATGGGCGGCGATTTGCAATGCAAATCTCCAGGTTTTGGCATGTGAGATTGATGTCCCTGGTAGGAATGTACTTAGTTGCAGAGCTAGATCTGAGTGGAAATGACGCAGGTCTCTTCCCAGCCTCAAATGGTTGTCAGAGTTAACAAAGCAGAGCTGGAGAGATAGGGGCTATGTGGCCTTTTGGCAATATCTAATAATTGCAAGAGGTAGAAATGCATCTAAATTTGGTTGAGGCCACCACTTCTGAGGTGAGGGGCAAGTGACATTTCCAAGCAAGGGACCATTCTTGAGACTCTTCTGAACACCAGTGAGTAGGCATAGAGCTCTGGGACAGATGGTTTGTGTGGTCAGTTTGTCCTTTGAATTTCCAGGTCTGGGAGGGTCAGGATTTCAGCATTTGGTCATTGTGCAAAGAATAGAGTTTCTTGGGAAGCAGAGGCTGGCAGTTGAATTCTTCCAGAAATCTGGGAAACTCAGAACTCGTTTAAGACCGTCAGGTGCAAGAAATTCACAGGAAAGCCTGGAAGTACTCTGGGAGGGAAAAAAAACAAATGACCAGAAATCCATATGTACCTTTAGATGGTATTTGTCAAAATTTCAGAAACTTTTTTAAAAAATTAACTTATTATTTCTGAAGAGTTAAATGTACGGACAGTAAGAAGGAGGAAAATTATTTCAGGATGCAAGGTCTCAATTCTGTCATCACGTCTAGGCTCATTTATTTAATCTATTTATTTCTTCCTCAGTCTTCTGTTTTTGAATATCCCAAGAAAATAAAAAATTACTACCAATAGGAAATTAAGTATATAACCATATACCACATTTTGCAATTTTCACATTATGAAATAGCATAGAAAATTTTGGTAAACAAACTGACTTTTGTAGCATTGCTAAAATATTGAAAGAACTAAAATAAAGACAGTGACGAGTTTGTTTATGGCTTTTCTTGACACCCAAGCACACAAACACACGTATATACACAGCCTACGATATAGCATGATTATACTATAATTTCAGGAAGCAGAAGAAAAACAATTTTATAGCATCACATTTATCAGTTCCTGAATCGTTGATTGTACACATGCTCCATTATTTGACTTACAAATTCCTCAGACTTGTGCATGGAGACATGTTGCCACGAACATTATCACACTTTCATATTTAGACATTTCTATGATGAAACATTTCTATTTCTAAACATAGAATTATTTGAATTTTTTTTCATTACTTTCTATTAATTTCTCCAATCTCCCTTCATGATCTCTAGGACCTTTTTAAATAAAATACCAAGGCACAACTTTTCTCTTTTCTCTGACTTAAACTTGGAGATATTTCTGCCAATATTCAAATCTGGACTACTTTGCCAACAGGCAGAATCAGAGGGAAGGTTGAAATAATGAGATCCTTGCATTGCAGGATGACAAAAAAAAAAAAAAAGTCTTATATGACAGGGCTAGACAATGTCCCTTAACCTTTTAATGTAAATAGCCTCTCATTAAACTCTAGTTTTATAAATATTTATGTTTATGGATTTACAAAGGTACATAAATATAAATACTAGTACCTTTACTTCATAGAAAATTCTGCCTTTCTTCTTCTTGGACTCATTTAATTTTTGTTTATCTTATTCCCTCCAAACATGTTGCCCCAACAGCTTTGTTATTTTATTATCTTGGTGTATTTTTTGTTTTTGTTACTGTTGTTGTTTTGATACTGAGGACTGAGCCCACGAACATTCTAGCTCTGAGATATATCCCCAGCCCTTTTTATTTTTTAGTTTGACACAGGGTCTTGCCAAATAGCTGAGGGGCTTGCTAAATTGCTGATGCTGGGCTTCAACTGGTGATCCTCCTATCTAAGCTTCCCAAGTACTGGAATTACAGGTGTGTGCCACCATGCCCAGTTCATCTTCTTTCTTTGGTTTCTTAGATTTAATATCTGAGTGTGGCATGACCTCCTGGGTAATAAAAAAAGGCAGGGTAGAGAGGAGTATTTATCCTATGAGGGCTCCAAGTTCAAATGTCCCCTAAGCTTCTCAACTAGAGTAGATGCCTCTTCTCTCACTCTGAAGGTAGTGTTTGGTCTTTTGAAAGTTGTTTAAGACAAGTATTTATTTAAAAAAATACCTGAATATAGTAAATGCTTTATCTTCTCACAAACCATGGAAATCATTCAATGAATGAAGGACCTAAGCCGTATCTATAAAGTAGTTTCAATGATTTTCAATTCTTATGTTCTTTAAAATGGTGCACAAACTTACAATACTTAGTAAATTATGGTCTTATCCTTTCTTTCCTTTATTTTTTTTCTAAATTAGTTTCAAACAGTGTTTTCCCCTGTAGTTATCTACCAAGAAATATATTTTTTGTTTATTGCTACGGACTATACATTTACGTCTCTACTCTAAACCCCTATGTTGATACTACTCACATTGACATTTCATATATTTACAGATTTATTAATCAAATAAAATATAGGATTATAGTTGTAGCAAACCAGGTCATAATCATATTTTTCACAAGCAAAACCAATTCTTAGTGTGCTACTCAGGAATCATATCACTACAAGTTTTCTGTAAGCAGGTGTGTTGGCTCACTGAAATGCCCCTTGTGCATGGGAGCACAAATAGGTATTTATGCTGAAGGTGAAAGAATGGTTATGGTTATTGTCTCAAGTCTTGCAACTCGCTAGCGTTGGGTCGAAATCTCTTACTCTGCGTTGAAACTTGGTAGTGTCAGAGACAGAAGAGTTTTTCCTCCAATGAGAGGTTTTTTTTTTTTTTTTTTTTTTTTTTTTTGGTGGTATTGGGGGTCCTGAAAACCCTTCTACCTCCGGGTTACACTCCCAGATGTATTTTATATTTTCATTTGGAAACAGGGTCTCTTAAACCAGCGAGGCTGGCTTTGAACTTGCGCGATCCTCCTGTCTCAGCCTCCCAGGCCCGGGGATCACAAGCGTGCGCCACCACCACCGATGCTCCAATGAAAGTTTAAGAAAAGAAATTGACCAAAACCCATCTGCAGAGGTGGCTGACAGCTTTCCCGTTATTTTCTGTAGAATCAGATATATGCTATGGATTTGTAAAGATTCCTGAGGTAATCCACAAGAATGGGGCTTGGAAAGGCCAGGAAAAAAAAAAAAAGTGAGGACTTCAAACTTCTACTTCTGGTCAAGTGGAAGGTCAACCTTTAGGAAAAGTAGTCAAGAGAAATCACTAATGAAAACAATTTCTGGTAAATATCACTCTGTGGATGAGATCAGGCATGGAGGTCAGAGAAGTACGACTATAAAACCTTATTGCAACTTCATATTTATTTTTTTACCGGGATATAAGGAGGGAAAAAGAGGACATGGAGAAAGAAACAGTTTAAAATTGTTATGTTTATATATGATCATACCACTGACAACTTCTCTAACATGTAGAGGGAGCGAGGAGAAGAGAGTAGGGTAGGATGTGGAGAGGAATAGGCCATGTGCTGGGTGCACGAATGTTTGTAGCACTTCAAATCCCACTATGATGTATAATGACAAAGCACCAAGAAAGGTCTAGAAGCAAAACAAAACCTTATCACCTAAAGGGCCTTGAACTTATGTGACCTAGGAAATGCTCAATGCACAGAGAGAAAGGGGAGCAGAGGGGAAAAGAGTCACTTTGAAGATGGCTTTGTCAGACTACATCCTGGACCATTACACTGAGTTAACTTCGATGTTCTGATTTTGAAACTGTTTAGAACTTTATTTTCCTGGAGCATTCAAACATAACATAATAAAAGCAAATAGGTATGACTTGCACATTACATGTCCAATAGGATTCTTTAAATCAAGAAGCCACTTAATCATTCTACTAAAGCTATGAGGTGGATGCAAGTATCACTCCTGTCATTAGTTGAGGAATTTGTAGTAGAGACTTTTAATGACAAAAGACAAAGAGGTAAAATCCTGAGCAAGCTCTCTGGTTTCGAGCTTTGGACAAGTACCTCTCTGCTGGACTTGGTACAGCTTATACCCACATGTACCTAGGAGACTCTGGATTTTATCGGTTCCCTTAATTGAGCTGGTGAAGAAAACAGAGGAGTTTGGGAGACAGAAAAACCCGAGAGAAGCTGCTATGGTGGTCCCTTGGTACAGTGCCAAGGCCACCCTCTTTTGCTGGCAGAGACAGTGGATTCCACATCCCTCTGTGTTCTGTCTGTGGTCTCCATTAGAGGTCCCGACAGTTACTAGATAAAGTGAAAGGCTCATGTAGTGATCTTCACACTAATTGGACTGTAATGTATAGCCTCGGTCAAGCACATCTTTCCCAGCCTCCTCTCTGCAAAAGGCAATCAAGCCATTTACTGAAGATGCACGGGCTGCCGGGACCCTAGAGTAACCTTAAGCAGTGCTGGCCTTTTAGTGGAAAACACAATTAATTTTGATACTGAAGGGCAATTAAGACCGGGGTTAAAATAAAAATCTTTTGGAACGTAGAATGTCAAAGATTGGGGAGGAAATATTTTCTCCTTATATATTTCAGAGACCCACTGACATAGCAATGTCTCCTTCTACCAAGCTGCCAAAATCCCATTTCATTTCAGGAAATGGGAATTGAAATGAATAGCTGTGTTAGTTATGTTGCTGCTCTGAAAAAAGATCCCTCACATCAACTGTTTTAGCATCAGTATCTTTGACAAACACATGCATGTCTGGACACCTGTTACATGCATACATTTGTAAAGACACCTCCATGTTTTGTTTTGTTTTGTTTCCCAAACGCATGCACACAACTATAGATCTGACACCATGTGTTACAAAATACTTCAGCTAGTTCCAGCCCAGAAGAAGTCTTTCTTTAAAAATGTTTTTGTTTAAATAAAAAGACATGCCAAAAGAATGGGGAAAGATGATGTCACACATCATTTGGAGAAGAAGAGATTCAGTATTTGCATGATTAGTTGGAATAAAAAGAGTTTAGTTGTGAAGAAAGGCTGGATGTGGATTGGGGTGTGTTTTTCAAACTACACTGAAACACTTAAAAGGTTCCCAACTGCCAGTCAGCAGTTACCCTCTCTAGGTTTATGGATCACAAAAGGTTCTTTATCAGTGAATTCTCTCTTTACATCTTTTGAATTTTTTCTAATGGGTTTTCTTTTGAACTTGGAGAGGTTTACTTAAGTGTATATTTGGATACTAATCTTTTGCTGATACATGCATAACAAATACCTTTTTTTTCAGGCTGTGGACTGTCTGATTATAGCAATATAGGAAACGGAGGTTGGAAAATGTGCCCTGATATCATCACTCTGCAATATCCTGCATATGTTATAAATCAGAAATATTGTAACCTACATGCTTCTTTGAGTTACTTTCTAAGGCACACATAAGAGAAAAGTGTCATACAGAGCTATGCGATTTTAATATTCTTGGTGTAGAATGTTTCCACACTGAGCCTGGCTCGGTGGTACACACTTGTAATCCCAGTACTTAGGAGGCTAAGACAGGAAGATCGCATGTTCCTAGCGAGTCTCGGTAACTTAGTGACGCCGTCCACAATTAAGTGAGACCTTGTTTCAAAATAAAGAATTAAAAAAAAAAATAGGGCTGGCCGGGCGTGGTGGCACACACTTGTAATCCCAGCATTTGGGAGGCTGAGACCTGGAGGATCGCGGTACGTAGACGGCCTCAGCTATTTAGTGAGGCCCTCTGCAACTCAGTGAGACCCAGTTTCAAAATAAAGAATAAAAATTAGGGCAGGGGCTGTAGCTTGGAGGTCAAATGCCCCTGGCTTCCATCCCAGACCCGCAAAAAAAAATAAAAAATAAAACAGGGCTGGAGCCATAGCACAGAGGTAGAATGCCCATGGGTTCAATCACTGGTGCCACACACACACACAAAAATTGACACTGGAGTTGAAAATAGTCTCCAAAATTCCAGAAACTTCCATAATAATAATTATGATCACAGGAAGAAGAGCAAAGTATTAGAATAAAATGAGATATCCATATCTGAAGCTGATGTTTACCTGGACCTGTGATAAACACTGTTAAGAAAACAGAAATTCAAGGCCTCATTTTTGAGATACTAGGTTCTTCAGAGCATGGGCAGTGTTTCATCAGAAAGCTAAGAATCAGTTTTTATAAAACAGGTTCACATCAGTCTGATTAACATCTCTCTCCAGTTTTTGATCTTAGATCTACTATTACTGTAGCCATTAGGACAGACAAATATGGTCGGATGCCTGACTCCAAGTTTGCCTTTTATATGTTCAAACTAGATCCCCATATTAATTCTCTATCCTTACTGGCTTGCAAGGTCAAATACACACATCTTTATCAAAATAATTAAGCCCAAGCTAACCAAAGATGTCCTTGTACTAGAGGTCGTTATGTATGGAAGAGGAACTTGTTCTCTCAAATTATTGGTAATTCAAGGCACTGATAATTCATGTGCATACATGACTAATTCAGATCATTTAAGGAATGGTGCTTTAAGGAGACGCACAAGAGAGAAGTTGACATCATCGTTTATAAGATATTCTCTTCCTTTATTTTCCCTAGAAATGTACCTCCAAACCAAGAGAGGCATAAAAAAAATTTCCTCTAGAAGCTTTGGTGAGAACACACCCCTTCCTACACCTTGAATTTGGGCTTCTGGCCTCTGGAGTAGTGATGGAATAAATTTATTTTGGGATACCATTAGGAAATGAGTGTACTTCAAGTTCTAACAAATAGATTTTTACATGTGGTTTCTTTCTAATCCAGGGGAATTATCATTAACACTGAGATGAAGAATACACCATGTGTGTGGTGACCTAGCGTGTCATCTTGTCAAATCTCTGGCTATGTTGCAAGGGTATCAGGTCTGCATCCTGTTTAGACATGTCTACATTTCACAAGTCTATAGGAGATCACATACCCACTAAGGAGAGTCCTAAAGACAATGATTAGTCTTCTCCAGTTAAGCAAGAGAGTTCAGTAATCAGAATGATACTTGAGGTGGCAGCAGTAGCATTGTGTCCTACAAAGGTTAGAATCAGTAGCTTCATTTCTCCTGCCTCTGTGTACACATCTATAAAATGGGGATGTTGATGGGGTCAGAATTATTGCAGGCTGATCTCCTCGAGCTCGTTTTTGGAGCTGAAGTCTTCACTTTCAATACCATTACCACATTGTAGATTGCAAAGAAAGAAAGAAAGAAAGAAAAAGATATAACGTTTCTTAGCAAGAGAAATATCCTCAGAAATGAGTTGTTAGGCAATTTCATTATGGGGAAACTGTAGAGTTCACTTATACAAACTTTGATTGTGTAGGTTAGTGACTTAAAATGGATCTCATGATGCAGGCGACAGGGTAACCCAAGCTACCTGAGGCTGCTGCTGGTGTAGAGAAAATGCTGTTATACACTGAACATTTTTTAAGTAGGAGGAATGCTCTCTACAATAATGATAATAGTATAGTAAATACAGAAGCCAGCAATGTGTTCACTTATTATCATTATCACATATTGTGTACTGTGCATAACTGTGTGTGCTACATTTTTATATGATTTTCAGGTTAGGAGGTTTGTTTACACCTCTATCACCGGGTGGGTAATACATTGTATTAGAAATTACAGTACAATGTCACTAGGTAATAGGATATTTTCAAGTCCTTTGTTTGCCTTCTTTTTTGGGTGGGAAGGATATTATAGATTGAATCCACAGACTACCCTCCATCTCTATTATTTTTTTTTTAATTTGGAAACAGAGTCTTGCTATATTGCTGAGGCTGGCTTCAAATCTGTAATCCTCCTGCGTCAGCCTCTTGAGTACTGGGATCACAGGCATGTGCCATCACACCCGGACCTTCGAATCTTATGAGACCACTGTCTTACATTCTTTATCATTGACCTAAATACCATTATGCAGCATGTAAGTAAAATTAGAACTAATTGGTTTTGATCTAGGAGTTCACCTGGGCTTCTCCTTGCCAGCCTAATACAGCTCAGCCCAGGGGTTCCTGTTAAATAGTAAAACATAGACTAGACTAACTCTATAAATTTTACCCCAGTACTGAAGCAAACACGGGCAGTGCCCTCCACTATCACCATCAATTTTCTTGTCCTTCAGCGCCTCTGGTTATAAACTGGCTGCATATCTTCAGATTTAAAATTCAAACGTGGTCACATTTTTCCCACCCCACCTGAGACTCTCACATGTCTCTTCCTGCCATTAGAAGGAGTGCAAGCCACCACCACGTTCTCTTGTCTCTTTTCATGTTTATCATTCTGTCTATAATCATATGCCCATCTCCCTTTCCAATGAACTAGACAGTTTTGAAGACTTGTGGCCATTTTTGTAGTGAACACTCCAGTCTTGCCAAATGGTAGACTGCAACCACTCTTTATACACTTCCTTGTAAATTGGCATTATTTTTAGAATACTTTGATAATTTTTATTGTGTAATATATTTACACATAATAGTGGGATTTGTCATTATATATCTGTGCACGTACCTAACAAAATTTGGTCCATTTCCCTCCCAAATACCACATCTTTGTCCCTTTTCCTCTCTCCCTTGATCCCCTTCCTCAAGTCTAAGGGGCTCTACTCTGTTTTCATGAGATCCCCTCATTCTTTTATTTTCTATTTTTCTCTCTAGCTTCTACATAAGAAAGAAAACACATGACCCTTCGCTTGCTGAGTCTGGTTTACTTTACCTAACATAATGCTCTCCCATTCCATCCATTTTTCTGAAAATGACATAATTTTATGCTTCTTTATGGCAAAAGAAAATTCCATTGTATCTATACTCTATTTTCTTTATCCATTTACCTGCTGACAGACACTGAGGCTGGTTCCATAGTTTGGCTCTTGTGAGTTGCAAAGCTATAAGTAAGTATGCATGTATTGCTAGAGTATGATGACTTAAATTATTTTGTTTAAGTACTGAGGAGTGGTATAGATGGTGACATTTTGTTTTAGAACAAAATTATTATAGTATGAGGTATTTGCCTCAAATCATGAGCCAACACTGATACATTTATTGAAGCCCATTTTTTTATTGGGACATTCTTAATTTTTTGTGTCTTATGGTCCAAGATGTCATGCAGGATAGCACATTAAATCTACGTAAGGTCTCACATTCCCCTAAGCCCCTCTTGGCAGTGACATTTTCTGAAAGTTTTCTTGATTTCAATGATCTTGACCCTTTGAGGAGCCCTGGTCAAATTCCCGAATCAGAATTTGCCTGACATTTTTTGTATGATGACTGGTGTTGGGTTATTGGGAGGAAAAATCATAGAAGTCAAAATTTATTTTTGTCCAATCTCTATGAACACAGCTTATGATTACTGATGAGGCCCTGGCTCAGCCAGCTTTGCTAGTGCCTGCCAGACTCCACTACTAGCTGTTACTTTTAATTGTTAATTTAGATGCCACCACCTCTTTGCAGTATCTGGTTCTTCATCTCCTATCTGGCTACCTAATCCACTTAATAGTCATTAATAAACATTTTCTAATCACGAACTATGTGCCTAGAGTGATTTAAACAAGCAATGAATGTTTCACAAATGAATAAATAACCTCATGATTTGATTGTTTGAGAAAGAAACAGAGTGTTTTCGGCTCAATATTTAGGCAGCATGTATATATTGAGAGCACCTCTAGCTTATGCAGGGTTATATTAGAAGTGTTATAGGACAAAATAAATTTAAAGACAATCTATACTCTGCAGACAGGGTTGGCAAAATGCAGCCCTCAGGACCAAAGTAAGCCTGCCACTTTTTTTTTTCGTAAATAAAGTTTTGTTGGAAAACATCCATACCCATTCATTTACAAATTGTCTGCATCATGCCCCCCCCAAGGGCAAAGAGTTGAATAGTTGCCACAGAGGCTGGATCAGAGCTGAAAAGTTTAAAATATTTACTCTCTGATTCTTTACACTACACAAAAAGTTTGCTAATTCCTGCTGTCAAGTATAAAATTAAACAATATACATGAAAACTTTTAACAATTATTAGGCCCTAGTGAAAGATAAAATAGATTTAACCCTACTTGAGAAAATTAATAAGAGTCAAATATATTTCTGTATGTGTTATTTGACTTAACTATAAATCTAGAGTAAAAACTGATTATTATGAATAGAAGTCAATAAACACATATTGATTAAGACATATTAAAGTGTCCTGAGTATGATATTTATTGATGAACAAGAAGGATCCCCCATACTGACAAAGACACATTATAAGAGGTAGGTCTGTACTACCTGGTAAAGTATCACTAGCCATATGTGCTGCTAAATACTAGAAATCTGACCAGTTTGAATTGAGATGTACTGAAAATATAAAATAACCATCTTGTACCGCATTAAAATGTATGACTACAATGCACCAATTAAAAATTTAAAAATAAAATTATGAGAGATTTACAAAGATTTGGCTCAAAAAGTTAAATATCTAACATTTTTTGCAATGTATTTGTGGCTTGCAATTGTATATCACAGTGAGTTTCCATGTATTAAAAAAAATCCCTCCACTCAGCTCTCTGCATATTTCCCTCCACATCCCACCCGACTCTCCCTCTTCCCTCCCCATACTAGTTGGTGAGATTGGTAACACTACATTCACATATTGCCATGCTATTATTTGACAGTTTTCTTCCCCAGTTCTCCCTCTACCCTTCCCTAGCTTTCACCCCCTTGAACTACTCTACCCATCTACCTTGGCATTATTTTAAATCCCTTATGTTTCCTCTTTTCTCTCTAGCTTCCACAAATGAAAGAAAACATACTATCCTTGACTTTATAAGACTGACTAATCTCACTTAGCAAGCTACTCTCCAGTTCCATCCATTTACCTGCAAATGACATCATTTTGTCCTTTGTGGGTGAGTAAAATTCTATTGCATATATATGAATATATATATACACACACACCATATTTTACTTATCTGTTCATCTGTTGATTAATGGGTTGGTTCCATAATTTGGTTATTATAAATTGTGGTGCTATAAACATGAATATGCATGTATAACTATAATATTTTGACTTTGGTATTTTAGGAAAGATACTGAAGGATGGTATAACTGGATTATATGGTGGTTCTATTCCGAGTGTTTTGAGGACTCTCCAAACTGGTTTCCATAATAGTTGTACTGATTTACAATTCCACCAACAGTGTATAAATAGAGTTCCTTTCCCTCACACCCTTGTCAACATTTGTTATTTAATTTATTTTTTGGTGATTGTATCACATATTAATTAGATGTAATAAATATATATTATTACATAACTCATATACATGTAAGGTTTTTTTAATGTAGCTACTAGAACTTTTAACATAAATACGTGGTTCATATTACATTTTCGATGTCATTTCGATTGGATAATTCTAGTCTAGACTTTTGAAATGTACTTCTAGTACTTCTTCCTATATGTCACCATTTAAGTTTAATTTAGTCAAAATTAAGTATACTGGAATTGTAATTTTAGTTGCTCAAGTAAGACTAATCATATTTCTTTTTTTGTGTGTGTGTATGTGGTGGTAATGGGGATAGAACCCAAGGGCATTCTACCTCCAAGCTACACCCCAAGCCCTATTTTTTAGTCTTTATTTTGAAACAGGGTCTCACTAAGTTGCAAAGGAAGTCACTAAGTAGCTGAGACTGTCCACGAACCATGATCTTCCTGTCTCAGCCTCCCAAATGCTGAGATTACAAGCATGTGGGACCACACCTGGCTTAAAACTAACCACATTTCAAGTTCTGCACTCTATCGCCACAGGATGCCTCTCAGCTACCATCTTGCTGAGCAAAGAACAGACCTGAATAGGTGTTTTTCATTGTTGGAGAAAGTTATTTTGCCCAGGACTGCTCTAGTGGGACAGAAAGCTTCCTCCAAGCTTTCACTGATGATGGCAAGCATTCTGTTAGGAAAGCCAAGGACTAAAAATAAAGCAAAGGACCGACATCAGGCAAATGCAGGTGTATTTCTGGATGCCAATCCCTTCAGGCACGTGGCTCTTTGAATGGCCATATTGGTGTGCTTGTGGGCAAGGGACCGGGAACAGCCAGCAAATTCATGATTAGGAGGACAGAGAAGTAACCTCAGGACAGCACCAACCAGGCAAAACACTGCTGCGCATTTAAGTCTAAAGTACTGTAGGGAAAAGCGTGACATCTTAACTATGTTGTTTTCTTAAATATATATATTTTAAAGCATTTTGACCAGAGGATGTGTGTAACTGTGCTGGGTATTAAATGGAAGAAACATCCTTCCCTGGATACCCAGGGAGATCATTCCAATGGCAGGAAGCTGTCTGTTCTTTATGACCCCTGTTCGTCCAAGCCGCAGATGTAATATCAGGCCTAGGGCCTCACAAGCCATGCGCAGGAATGAGTATATCAGGGTGTGGAAGGAAGAGAAAAACACACTCTGCAGGCAGGAAACAGGCAGGGAAAGGAGGGCTAGCACTAAGCAGCAAAACCTGCATCCTGGGTGAGAAGATTACAGGCTTTATGGCTTCTGAGAGTCTGGTATTGATCTTACCCTATCACTTGCTGGCTGAGAATAAAGATCTCAGTACTTTGGGGCTTTTAAGCCATGTTAGGGACTTAGAATGTATCATTTCATTTAAAACCCTTGACCTCTGAGCCAAGTTCTATTACTCTTCCCATTTTACAGAAGGAGAATCTTTGGAATGTCAAAGTTTTTTGTTTTGTTTTGTGTTGGTGGTACTGGGGATGGAACCCAGTGACCTTCTACCTCCATGCTATACCCCCCAGCCCAATTTATTTATTTATTTATTTATTTATTTATTTATTTATTTATTTATTTTTTGTGGGTCTGGGATAGAACCCAGAGACATTTGACCTCCGAGCTACACCCCCTGCCCAATTTTCTATTCTTTATTTTGAAACAGGGTCTCACTGAGTTGTGAAGGGTCTCACCAATTAGCTGAGACTGTCCACGAACCACGATCCTTCAGTCTCAGCCTCCCGAATGCTGGGATTACAAGCATGCGCCACCATACTCGGCTCTATTTTTTATTCTTTATTTTGAAACAGGGTCTCACTGAGTTGCAGAGGATGTCACTAAGTAGCCGAGACTGTCTGTGAAACCAAGATCCTCCTGTCTCAGCCTCCCAAACGCTGAGATTACAAGCATCCGCCACCATGCCAGGAGAATGTCAAGGTTTTCTGTTTCCTTTCCTCTGGTCATGGAGATTGAAGTATAGGCCTGTGTACAGTAAGCCCGTGCTTTGCCAGTAAGCTACACTCCTAGCCCCGCCAACATTTATTTCTGTTCTGAGAAAGCATCCAAGCAGACCTTTGCAACAAAATAATCAAAACCCTGTTCCTTGCCCATATATTTTATTGTCTCCCAGGTAGTTTTGTTAAGTAGCAGTAAAGATAGTTAACCTGTACTGAAACTCTGTCTCCTCATCTGTACAATCATTAGAATCAGACCTATCATGCAAGATTATTCTAAGTATTTAATCAGACACTGATAAAGAATCTAACTGGGTATTGCCCTAATACTGCTAAAGTTAGCTTATCCCTGAATGCATAAGGATGAGCTAACGATGACATAACTTAAAAACATATGTATTTTAGAAAACAAAGCAATATGTTTCTCTTGCTCATGACAAAGGTAAAGTTTCAGTGGCTAGGCAGCCTGCTCCCATGTTTTTTTGGGGGCCCATGTTCATTAATATCTCCATACTTTTGCCACATCAGAGTTCCAGCAGATGGAAGAGAAGGGAATGTGAAGAATCCACATCCTCCATTGTAAGGATTTCACCTGAAGACACCCATATCATTTGTGTTCACACTTCACTGAGGAGAACTTTGATTGTTGCCAGTACTCAAGAGGCTGAGGCAGAAGAATGCCAGTTTCAAGGCTAGCCTCAGTAACTTAGAAAAACCCTTAGCAATGTTGTAAGGCTCTGTTTCAAAATTTTGACACTCAAAAAGTTTCAGATATTGGAGATTTCGGACTCTGGATCCTTGGATTAAAGAAGTTCAAACTGTTGTGTATTTCTGCATCAAATGGTCTAAATAGTTACCATCTTTCCTTACTGTATTGATAACTTGCCTCCCAAACTATTACTGTACATGTGTACCAATTGTTACCAGTGTGTGAGCATTATGATTTAGCTATGTCTATTATTAAATGGAAATGCTCATTAATTTCTAATGTATGTATTCTTGTTAATATGCACGAAATGGCTGCATTGTTTTGTATCTTTTTTAGGATATGGCCCCGAATCATTCTTAATTATTCGTTCTTCCTCTTTTTGAATTTTTCCATCTTTTCAAACTTAATTTTTATATGCTTTAACTATCGTTCTGGTTTTAGTTTGTTTATTCTTGAACTCGAGGATAATATGATTTATGCATACTCTGAATCTTGTCACGCAGCCTGATTTCTCCAACAGAACAAGAGGAAGGGGATTGAAACATCGGAGCCCCAGTGTTCCTGTCTCCAACAGCCTTGAGTTTTCTTCCTGGTGGTTCAGGGTCCTAATTTCCTCACCAGGTCTCTTTGTGCACTGGTTACTGTTTTCTCGTCAGAGAATTGTGCAATGTTCCTACAAGTTTCACAGGAATCCACTAACTGTTGTTAGATTTGCACAGTGGGTAGTTTTTATAAATGTTTCTCTTAAAAAGCAACATCTCCAGCGAAATCCGTGGGAGGCACCTGCAGCACAAAGCTAGCTAGCAGCTGCCAGAATGTACTGGAGGTTCCCAGGGTTGAATCTATTACTCCCAGGGATTGGTTCAATTTCTGTTCTGTCAGCCTGTGTAACTGCAGACCACACTGCGCTCCATGGTTTCATGCACAAAAGGGACACAGCGAGAACAGAAGACGTCCCAGAGAAGATGTGAGCTGGAGCCCCACCATGCAGCTGCAACAATAGCTCGATCCAGAATGTGAGCTCTTTATGCAAAATAAGGAAGCACAGACCTGAACCTATCTGCATTGTTAAAGTGACTGTCTTATTTGTCTCAAATATTCACACAGTTGAAGCAAAATAGTGGTGATTTACTTCTGCCTGTAAATCTGGAAATTGCTGATTGGCCTTGGTTTTTATGTCATTTTTTTTTTTTTTCACATAGACCCAGTGCTGGGGATGAGACCTGACTTGGTGGCGTCACTGGTGTGAGGGCAGTGCCTTGGGATAAGGCCTGGGCTGGGATGCTGTGATGACATCGCAGTATTGTGAATAACTGGCTGTGTGACTTGGCCTATTCCTTCTCTGCTTTGAGTCATCTTTACCACTGGGAACCAAAGCTTTAGCACCAGCAAGCTTCTCACAATCTCATGTCCTACTAAAGTAATCCAAATGCCACTACTTTAGGGACATTTGGCTACTATCTTCTATTTTCTAATCATATATATATATATATATATATATATATATATGATTAGAATTTTCTATTTTCTAATCATATATATATGAATATATATATATATGTGTGTGTATATATATATATATATATATATATTTCTTGCTAAATACGAATTGAGAAGAACAGAAGACCTACAGAATGCCCCTGCTTAATCTTGCAAATATGCCAAAGGGTGACATGGTTTTTAGTAGCTGGCATTGTGTATGATCAATATTAGTAATAACAAAGTTAAAAGCAACAATGAACCATACCGCAGAGGTTGAACCATGTTGAAATATACTGCTAGTGCTTCTCTGAGAACCTCCTTAAAATATTTCTATAAAGGAAACCTATCTATGAGCTTTCTTATTTTATCTTTGTTTTCTAGATCAGTAAAGGTCAAGAGATTCTAGCAGAAAGTCGGAAATTAGAGGGTCCCACAAAGAGTCCCATGGGTTCTAAGAGCATCAGAAAAAAAAATATTTGGGCTACTGAAACATTTAAAAAAGACAAATAGAAAGCATACCTTCTCTGTCAAATTGCAGAAAAAATTCAAAAGCTGGGATTATTTGCTTTGGGTTTGGGGGATACAGATTCTATTTGACAGCTATATACACTTTTAACAAAGGAAAAAAAGATGCCGGAGGTGATGGTGCACTCTTGGAATCCCAGCATTTGGGAGGCTGAGACAGGAGGATCATAGTTTGTAGACAGCCTCAGCTACTTAGTGAGACTCTCTGCAACTTAGTGAAACCATGATTTAAAATAAAGACTAAAAAATAGGGCTGGTGGTGGAGCTTGAAAGTAGAATGTCCCTGGGTTCAATCCCCAGTACTGCAAAAAAGGAAGAAAAGTATAAAATTAAATTTATAGACCAAACATTTCAGAAGATAGGACAGATAACGGAGTGACTACCATGAGGATGTGTAGAAAGGAAGACCTATGCAGAGATGCACTCACCGCAGCTTCCTTAATTAAGATGTGTGGCATTGACAGGTGCTATGGATTTTTTCTTTGAGTTCCCCAGCCTTTTAGGGAATGCTAATGACGCTACAGGTCCTCATTAAATCACCACGCTGCAAAGACAGAGCTGGAACTGAAATTGTGAAATGATGGTTTGATCATATTTTTTTCTCATGCAGGCGAGAAATCATTCTTAATACATTTGTGAACATTTATGTAGTATTGTAGCTTCTGTTTGAATCTCTTCTGGTTTGGAGAACTTTTAGATAAGTGTTGTTTGGGGCAGTTCTACATGAGTATGGGTTAGTCTTCATGCTGACCTAAGTCTTCTCTTTCCTGGGTAGGACAGAGGTAGGAAGGGGCCATAACTTTTGCCAAATGAACAAGGCCATGCTCTTCTAAAGAACAGGATGGATAGTCACAGAGTAGAAGGTGATAGCTTTGCCTCTTCAGCTTTTATTCTGGTTAAATATTCCAGATTTCTTATAAATGAATAAACTTATTTTATTAAAAATTTTGTATAGGTTTAATGTAAACCCAATAGGGTAATTTGGCATGCCCTTTTAACACCAGAAAAAAATTACAACTAAGTTCACCATCCTATTATGGGGACACTATTTCAGATGACAACAAAAACTCAAGGTTGGTGGGGGGTAGGAATCAAGTAAGTAATTATGAAAGCCATAAATCCTTGCCCTCACAAGGCTTATAATTTAAGATACAGTGTGTTAAACTAAAATGTAAATACACTTAACAGTTAAATAGCATCTCAAAGTTTAAAATGCTTTTTGCAAACCCGTGTTTGATTTAGGACAAGCGTACTTTATCTTCTTGACAATGAGCTTGTTTGTATGAGAATAGTCTACTTAATCATTCTTTATTTGTTCAACGTGTATTTATGGTTTGCCTACCATGTGTCAGGCACTGATTCAGGCTTTGAGGATAGATCAGGTATGAAAAAGCTAACTGACTACTGTCATGAATATTATTTTTAGTGGAGTGGATACAGACAACAGAGAAAGCAATTAGACAGCGTAAGAAGGACGAGGTCCATTTCCAACCCTTCTCTTGCCGGCAGTAGGCAGATTCCGGTAAGTTATTAAGGCCAGATCATAGTAGATGTTAGGAGGAATTTAGAAACTGTGGATCTAAAATCAGGTGGATTTTAGGGGCTCAAAATTCAAATGAGATAGGGACAACGCTCCCACCATGTTTGTGGTTGGCCGGGACCTTCAGATCAATGTCATCATGAGTACTTATTATTTGAAAGACTAGAAAGGTCAGGCTCCGAAGGCCTTACACCGAATAGGATGTGGAAGTAATAGTTCCAGTTGATGTCTGCCTTGGGAATGTCAGAAGATGGTGAAACACAAATTTTAGAATCCACGATTACTTTATCTGTGTTTCGGATACCATGCCTACAAAGGCAGGGGCTCTTTGTTCTCTGCAAAAAGCTAGAAGACTCTGTAGGTTTTTGACACAAGTTGGTAAAATATAGACTTTTCCAGTTTTCTTGCTTTCCACCCAAACTCTACGCATTTTTCTAATGACTGTTTTTTCTTAACACCCTTTCTTGTCCTGAATGCTTCCCTTTCTCTGAATATATTTGTATTCTTCTATCTTTCGATCCTTTTATGAAACCAACACTTCAAGTAATGAAGTGTGTGTTGTTTTCTCAGCAAATATGAAAAAAATAAACTTCGAGACAAATTGCCCACCCAATAATTCTTTAGTTGACATGCTTTTCCCTTTTGATTCGTACAGAAATAATACAACATAAAAATCTCTATAGAATGCAGAAATCTATCTATAAATAAATTTTAACTTAAATATAAAATGTATTTATTTATTATCTTTTTTATTTTTGGACTGTGGATTGAACCTAGGAACATTCCTATATCTGAGATATACCCCCAGCCCCAATTTATTTTTTAATTTTGAAAAAGGGTATATCTTAATTTGCTGAGACCCTTACTAAGTGATCATGTGATTCTCCTGTCTCAGACTCTCAAGTACTGGGATTATAGGCATGCACCACCATGCCTCGCTAAAAATAAATTTGGTTTAAAGGTTGCTTGGAACATTCTGTTCTATGTCTGCTGAGACATTATTTTGTTCTCCAGCATTCAGCTCTCTTTCCGTTCAGCATGTTATTTCTCTGGATTCATATTTCTGTTTTGTTGTGCATTCTACTTATGACCAATAAGCATAAAAACTGTGCCAACTCTACCAGGTCAAAGCTACATACAGTAAGTCCAGGGTGAGGAGGTTTTTGTACGTGTTACGAGAGAGGAAAAGAGGATTTTCTCTTTGTCTCTTGAATCTCTAGATAATGGAAAATATTTTTAGCTGGGCACAGTTGTGAATGTTTGTAATCTCAGTACTTGGGTGGCTGTGATAGGAGGATTTCAGGTTTGAGGCCAGCAGCCTTAGCAGCTAGTGAGAGTCTCAGAAATGTAGTGAGACTCTATTTAAAAAAAAAAAAAGAACTGGGAATCCAACTCAGTAGTAGAAAGCCCCTAGGTTTGAGCCCCAGGACCACAAAAATACTTTTGAAAAAATTATAATTGGTGCATTGTAGTCATACATCTTAATGGGGTACAAGATGGTAGGGGCATACATGCACACATCACAAAAATAGTTTCTAAAATCTTGTAGCTTCAGACTGTATATATGGCTTAATTCTATGAAGGATGAAGGAAGTCTGTGAGTATGTATGCAGTTGGTCAGTTAAAAATAATAAAAGTACCCCAAAGGAAAAGAAAAGTAGTAAAATATGCTTTTTATATAATTCCAGGACCTGGATTCATTAGGTCTATTATTTTTCTCCCCGTGCTTATGATTAAAGATATTTAATCACACATTTAAGGATATTTAAAAACACAAATGACTCAAACCAACACAGAGTATCCTTAAAGTTATTATAATAACTTGAAAATTGTCTCCTTCAAGCTCACTCTCTTCCGACATTTAATAAAGTCACACTATGTGGTGAGCCGCCATTGAAAGATGGCGCCGGCTTCCTGCCTCTGAGCTTGATTAGGCACATGGCTGTGCAGGAAGCAACTCCATATTTGGAGGCTAGGGTTGCGTAACACATGACATGGTGGTGACCTGATGAGCGTGAGCCAGTGAGTGAGTGAGATGTGGCAAGAAGTGATTGGGAGAGTTAATGTTTATAATGCCCTGCACGAGGCAGATCTTCGCCATTCCGCCATTACTAGTATCCTGAATAAACGGCTTGCAAGAAGAGCTTCGTGTCGTGTCTTAATCGCTGGTCGAGGGATGCGACAACACTATAGAAACTAAGGTATGGAGGTCAGTTGGAGGTGGTATGGAGTCAGTTCACAGTAAAAGCCCAAACTAAAGAGGATGGAAGTTTAGTGCTGTCCCCCTCTCAATGCCTGGAAGCTATACTTGTGCGTAGTGACACTTCACTGTGGGTAGAGACTTCATATCAGAGGTAGCTAGTTCCATATTATAAACAAGAGAAAGATCAAAGTGAACTTTAGAAGCATTTACTAAACACAAAAATAAAAAGAAGCGTGGATAAATTCCAAATTCAACTGAATACAGAAAAAAGTAATGCAGAGGATCTAAGAAAAGCCAACAAAATAGACAATAAAGATAAAAGCAGAAATTAATCAATTAGGAGATCTGAAAAAGTTTGTCAATATTAAAATGGCTATTTTAAGAAGTCCAATCATATTTGGGAGCAGTTTCTTGAAGAGATCTCTAGTGAAAAGAAAACCTATGTATAAAAAAATGTGTCAAGCCGGGCGTGGTGGCACACGCTTGTAATCCCCGCGCTTGGGAGGCGGAGACAGGAGGATCGCGCAGGTTCGAAGCCAGCCGCGCTGGTGTAAGAGACCCTGTTTCCAAAAATAAAAAAAATAGGTCTGGGAGTATAGCCCGGAGGTAGAAGGGCTTCCAGGAACCCCAGCACCACCAAAAAAAAAAAAAAAAAAAAAAAAAAAAAAAAAAAAAGTGTCATAGCCATGAAAGAAATCAGTAGACTGTTTATAAGAAAATATTTTAATTATAGTAAAAAGAAAATTTGATACCTACAAAATCTTGTAATCCCAGTACTTGAGAGGCTGAGACAGGAGGATAACAGTTTTGCAGCCAGCCTCAGCTACTTAGTGATGCCTTCTCCAACTTAGTGAGACCCTGTTTCAAAATAAAGAATAAATATAGGAATAGGGGTATAGCTTTGAGATGGAATACCCCTAGATTTAATCCTCAGTGCTACATAAAAATGAAACTATAAGTATAGATGTAAACTTATGTCACTATATGTATGCTATTCATTGGCGTATATGTGTGCTAATGTTCTATATATGTGTATATATACATATATGTATTAAACATATACATGTTAATATTTATTAGCATAAATTCACCTTGGTATTATTTTTGTGGAAGGCCTCTTCTATATCAGCTCATGTAGCAATTCTCGTTCTAGGAATTTGTCCTGAGAAAATACCCATAAACATTCATTATGTTATAGCTAAAAATATGTATATAACACTGTAGTCTGTAACAGGCAAAATTAGAAAATAGTTTAAGTCTCCAATATGAGGTATTTTGTTATATCAGAATGCATCCATAAAATAGAATATCATGTGTACATTAACGTCAATGCATAAGAATGTTTAAAGAAAATGATTCTTATAAGGAATATGAAAAGTGGCATACAAGTACAGAACCCAACAAATATACAATTTTTGGGACTTTCCTACTCCCAACAGACTGAGGAATAGCTTGGAGGTAAAATGACTCTGGGTTCAATCCCCAGTGACACACACACACACACACACACACACACACACACACACACACACAGACACGACTAAGAAGCAGAACCAAAATGTATTTGAGTTTAAATTCAGCTCTCAGTGCTTCATGCCACCAAATGACCCCTGGGAAACTGCAATATGGGGCTATGTTTGCCTTGATAGGATGCTTTTAGTTTTTCTAATACCTTGGCATTTTTTTTCAGATTTTCTAAATCTAATATATATTGCTTCTAAAATCAGGATGAAGAGCCAGGTGTGGTAGTGTACTCCTGTAATTCCAATACTTAGGAGGCTGAGACAGGAGGATTGCAGGTTTATGGACAGCCTCAGCCAATAGTGAGCCTCTCATTAACCTAGCAAGAACGTATTTTAGAATAAAAATAAAATAGCGCTGGGGGTGTAGCTTGGAGGTAGAATGCCCCTGGACTCAATCCCCAGTATAACACAAAATTAAAACGAGAAGAAAATCTTTGCTTTTGTTTTCATGAGATAAATAAATAAGGATGTAACATAAAAATCTGGTTTAATGTAGAAAAGAGAATTACAACTCCAAGGGCTCAGCTGCCCACAGAATTTAACTTTGGAGACCAATGCATTCTGAAATAAATCTTTACTCTTCCCTTTCTGTAAGAGTTACTGATTGGACTGATGTGTGGTTCGTGAACCTCTCTGATTTGAAAATAGGGCCGGTGGGCAACAGGCCTGCTTACTATCTCTGGAATGCCTCCTCTACTGGCTTTGATTAAGGCGGGAAGCATATCTTCATGTTTTGTTTGATTTTTTTTTTTTTTTTTTTTTTGGCTACTAATGTGCCTTTCGTGGTCTTCCGTGTGGCCCTGGATAAAGAGAAAAGACCATCTGGACTCATCAGCCACTTAACCTGGACACCCTCCTATTATCTTCTAAAAACTTTCACTAATTCCCCTTGAGTTGGGCAATGGAGAAGACAACTTTCTACAGCTACACGGAATGCACAAGATTACTTCTCTGTGACTTTCCTATTTTTCGGACTCATCCCTACTCCCTCTCCCTTCTGTTTTCTTCCTTTCTCTCTTTTTCTCTCTACCCTTTCCCACTAACACTGGCTCCAAGGTCTGGGTGTGGCCTCCAAAAAAAATTTGAGTGGCTCTCAGTGAAATATTGCTTCTTCGGACCTGGAGCAGGAGTTCAGATTGGTTATGATGCCTCTTTATAAGGTCTTCTTTCTGTGCAGGATTCATGTGTGCAAAGCCCTCCCTCCTTAAGGCAAATGCTACCTCTGATGTGTTATTGCATTAGTTTTGACACTTAAGAAGCGCTAATAAATCAAAGACATTTGTGTATCCATTAATCTACTTCTGTACTTTGAAACCATCCTCTCAATTGTCTGGAGAAGCTCAGACTCGCTGGCTGGGCTGCTGCACTAAACATGCCTGGTCCCTGCACCAAGCCAAGCATTGCACTCCCAAATGCTGTGTCCTTTTAAGAGCCACATTTCCGCCTCTATGTGACTCTGAGGCCTCATTTGTAATCACCATAAACCGGAAGGAAAAGCCATAAGGCTACCATCAGCCCTGCGGAGACACTGGAGCAGAAGAGTCTAATTACGGAAATTAAGGTCTAGAAGAGACAGGGGTTGCAAGTGAAAGATGTGCTGGCACCTTGAGAGCCATCGTCCAAGTATCCCTGGGTTGGAAGAACGGAAATACGCTCACATTAATTAGCCTGCTGCACCAGAAGAGAATAATTTAAATGCAAAAGATAATCTCACTGCCCTTTTGATGGGGGAAAGTTGTCCTAGATTGAAAGTTTGATTTCTGTGCTGGGAGCCTGCATACCAGTACTTTAAGAGCAGCCAGGGAAGTCAGAAAGAGCCCAGAAGGGCATAAATTTTGAATGTTGCTTCTGAAGCTTGCTGTGTGATCTTAGACAACTGACCATTCCTCCCCAAGTCTCCATGTTTGGTTTTCTCACTGTAAAACTGGTGGACGAATATTCATTTTAATGAGACATCATGGGGATTGAGCCTGAGAAAATGGATGCTGTCTAAAATGCAGAAGAAAAGTCACTGATATCCCACAAAAAGGGCTGCACATTTGCTACATCTCTGCCCAGGCAGATGTGTGCACAGAACTTTATTTTATTTTACCAAGTCCTTTTCATCTCCGAGTTGCCATTTAGTCAACCCCACTGGCTGTTATTAAAAGTCCTTCCAACACAATAGCCAGGGATGGTCAACAAAGCCAAGCACGCACTGCAGCGAAAGCTATTGAGACGTGTACACTCACCCTCCCTGCACCCTTGACCCCAGAGTCAGATCAGTAACTTCTCTCTTCATTTCCCCTTCCTGTGTCCACATGGAGGGGAAGTTGCTCGCAACCTTTTACAGATAAAGTGACACGGGGCACACAGGAACGGAAGGGAGAAAAGTATTGCAACAAAAGCCTGGAACTTGGGTTTAGGTAAATTCAGGAAGGAGAGAGATAGGAAAAGGCAGAAACCTTGCCAGGAACTAAAGGGAAAGAATTCTGGCAAAAGCCCCAGAGTAAAATATTAGGTCATCTATAATAAGGGCCGGGTGAAAAACCTTCAACTCAAAATGAAAGGTACACTGACACAAAGAAACTTATCAAGGCAGCCTTTGAAAGCAGTTAAGAAGCCAATTCTTCCTTTTTAAAGAAAGTCACCAGACAAAGGAGGTCCCTGATCAGCTGTGCAGAGTTTTATTCAGGATAAACTCTCTTCACAATCTCCTGTGTCAAGTGTCTGTGCCAAAGTTTTATTTATGAGCAAGGGGAGAGGAAACAGAAATTTATAAATGAAATGGAGTAGATTAAACACACCTTTCCTCAATTAAATAGCTTTCATGGGTGGTTTCTATTTTTTACCATTTTTTAATCACTTAAATTTTCCTAACTCTCATAAATGGGACTGGCAGGATGCAGTGGCTGTTAACGCATGAACTGGTACGCGTCTAAAATCAGAGGAAAGGACTCCTATTCCATCTATTATATTCACTTTAAAATTGGAAGATGAAAAAATTTGGTCCAGGAAAAGGAAAGTTTTTTGCTTTTTTGTTTCTAAAGACTAACCAAGTTCTCCTGGCACCAGAAATGCTGAGCTTTGAGAAAGAGATTAACCATGAGATCAGAAGTCACATCATGGTAGAAAAAGAGGATAATTTCAGAATTCTCAAGTCTGAAACATATTGTCTTTCCCTGCCTCTTTGGGCTGATGGTTTGTGCCCCTCCAAATTCTTATGTTGGAATGCCAGCCTCCAAGATGATGGGATGAAGAGGTGGGGTCTTTGGAAGGTCACTATATGGAGACAGCAAGGAACTGTAAATGGACTGATGCCATTTTAAAAGGGACCTCACAGAGCTGTGCTAGTGTTCTGTTTCTCTGTGTCTGTCTCTCTCTCTTTCTCTCTGACACAAGGATACACGTCAGCAGTCTATAACTAAGAAGAGTCTTTACTAGAATTTGACCGTGCTGGTACCCTGATTTCACACTTTCAATCTCTGCCCAGTACTGTGACAAATAAATTTCTGTTATCTATAAGCCATCCAGTTTATGAGATTTCTTAGAGATGTTTGAGCTAGATACTTTCCCTAAAGTTTGCTTCCAAATTATCAGACTCCCACTTCTTTCTTAAGTTTCAATCTGTGTTTCCAGCAATCATTTTCAAATGGACCGACTCATCTTGCACAAAGGTTATCCACAAATGAGTGCTTTGGAAGGAACCCCTTCATAGTGAGACAGGGCAAAACTTCTACCACCTTCAGTGCCAGCTGTTGAGTAACTAAAATAACTTTTGTCAAGGGGTTAAAAGTAAGATGCCATAAATTCAGAGCAAAAAGAATATAGGGTTAGCACATTAAAGGAGAAAAGAAAGAATTGTTTCTTAATAACCTTTTCCAGTTTCTGAGTAAAGTAAGTATTACTTGGATGCAATAAAATAACTACTTATATTTCCCTGAGATTTACAAGGAGAATAATTAGCCCTCAGGTAAACTTCTAACGGGTCTAGAACATAGCACATACTTTGTGGAAAGTGCCTAGTACAATCACTGGTGACCACAGGCCATTATGACGTGCAGTTTCAGGCTCACATCTGAAACCACAGCTTATTTTGCTCACCGACTCTTTATTTTTTCCTCTGTGGCTCATTTAAGCTTTTGCAATATAATTTTTACACATGCTGCTTAATCATAGTTTAAGACATTATTTCAAATCCACTTGAATATTTGGTTAAAAAGTCACCCAGCTGTTTCTTCCATTACTCAATCAAAGATACATTCATTTAAATGTTTTATTTATGTAGTCAATGATATATCTCATCTACTAAGCACCACTCAATGATATGAATTAATTTTATTTATTGTTCATACCAGGTAGCTATTGTTATTTTCGTTTTATGGAGTAGGAAAGTTTCATTCAGGAGAATTGAAGAAGTTTGCCCAATGTTTTCTCACTGATAAGCAACATCTGAAATTGGAGCCTGGGCTTTTTGTTGTTGTTTCTAAAGCTGGCATTTAATATGATTACCTTGTCTTGTTTTTTTGCCTGTTTGTTTGTAGTGGTGCTGAAAGTTGAATGTGGAGGTATTCTACTTCTGATATACCTCCAGCCCTACTTTATTTTATATTTTGAAACAGGGTCACATTAAGTTGTAGAGGGTCTGGCTAAGTTGCAGAGGTTGGCCTTGAACCTACAATCCTCCAGTCTCAGCCTCCCAAATTCTGGGATTACAGGCACGCACCATCAGGTCCTTGTCTTCAGTCATTATGAGAGTCAGTTCTCTTTCCACAATGACTCTATTCTGGATGATAACAATGAATATGTCTATAATGAGAGACGCTTTCCGTAGTTTAACTTCAAATTTGTGTCCAATTTGGTGGACACGGCTCTTGTCTCTGCGGGTCCAGGGAAGGCAGCATATAACCACCATTCAACCACACCCCATCAGAATCACTAAATGGTACCTGCCACTAAATTTCTCTTTTTCCTTCCCAATCTGTGCACAACCAAGTGCTGTAGCAGCAGATAAGTCCTTTCTTGCAACTCGGTGAAATCGAAAACTTAGAAAAGAGAACTTCCTACAGGAAGGTCAACCTTCACTTTCTGCTCTACTAAACACTGTCAAGAGAAAGCTAAAAAAGATATCAGAGTCTACAAAGATTCGAGACTTAAGCGACTTTGTGAAAATCATTTACTTACTTATTGAGTGGTTCAGTTTTAGCTGTTGAAAATCTACATAGAATGGATTTCCTCCTATTTGTAGTTAAGCCTATCTATAGCTACACAGTAAATTGTATAATTCTTTTCTTGAACCTCATGGCCTGAGCTTAAGCTCAGTTGCAATGCAGCTTTCCCTGTTTCTCCCCACTCCCTGACTTGACTTCTCATTTTTTTTTTTTTTACCAGCTAATATGGTTTTAAAACCCAGTGTGCTTTTTTCTTTTAAAGCTTAATGTTAAGCAAGAGTTTGGCCAGTCCTTCCTACCTCATGCCATACATGACACTCTGTTTCCACCAAAAGTCAGATCATTTCTCTCAAAAGGAACTAGCAGCAAGGGGAACGCTGGAGATGAAAGGAAGGGTTAAGCTTACTTCCAACACAAGAGAAAGATTCGGAAATAAATGTCGAGGTTAAAAAGTCCAGATGGCAATTCAACTGTATCCTCACTATAAACATGATTTGATTTATGGGAACGACTAATGGTATCTCAGCTTAGATCTGGAAGGCTTTGCTTTCTCTCATCTGAGTTTTAAATTCATCAGGTTCTTTTCCTCCCACTATCAATCCTTCACTACAAAGAGATACTCCTCATCAAGAATTTGGGAGTATTTTAAAATGCAGAAATTGATGAATGTTAACAACCCTAATCCATGCAAATTACTGTCTGTTGTCATTATTTATAACCTGGCGGATGTGCTTATTCAAGAGATCCTCAAAGAGCTTTGACAAGTCCTGCACCCAGTGGTGAATCATCTTTTGCTCTCTTCCCCTCTTTATGAGGGATCACACCGAATTAGTTTTCACTTATTTTTTCTTTGCCTGACATCGCAATTACTGGCTTTCTTGACTTTGTCAGAAAAAATCCATCGGAAATGTTTATCTCCTGGGGCAAATCTCAGGGAAATAGCATGTTTATCACTTCAAGGGACTGTGACCCAAAGGCAGCCCCAGGCCCACCCGTTTTATAACCGTGGACTGGAAGAAGAAGTGTCCAGGTGATTGAGCAGCGATGGTACAATGATCCCTTCTCGTGATTCCCTTGGCCTCCTCAGCCTCTTTGTTCTCTGATGCTTAGATATATGAGTGGAAATAACACTAATTTCTTCTCTGATTTCCATCTAACTACATTGCCAACTCACAGAATGTTGGCCTGGAGAATGGACAGGCTTCAAGATGAGGTTACTTTCTTCCATGGAGAATCTGTGGGTTTTATGAAGTGGATACTGCTGATTAGCATGCAATTTGAATGCCACACCAGAAAAGAGCATCAGCTGAATCAGAACATAACAGGAGTGATCGCCTGCAGGGTAAGCAGAGCCGAGGTATCTCCTCTGATGGGCACACAATTCTCTATCACACTTCATTCATCTTCTTGTAAGAGTCTAGTCCTCATGTCATTTTCATTAGGAAACCTTTAGTTAGTCCTGAGGCTGAGTGTACTGCTTTCTCTCCTGGGTTCCCAAAGATATCATTCATTCAGTCCTCAACACATTTTTTTTTTTTTAATTCTAAGATCTCCCGGTAGAGCTTGACAAATAATCAAGTCCAAGAGATAGTCTATGTGTTCCAGAGAGAGAGAGTTAACAGGTAGTTATAATAAACCACCTATAAGTCATGAGATCAAGACACCATGAGGACATGTAAGAAAGCCATCCTCTTTTGGGGGTTCAGGATATAACCCTCCAACATTCACAAAGACAGTCCAGTGAATGTTATTATGGAGAAGGTAGAAAAGGCTTTTCAGCATATGGAAAGGGAATATGTTTTGCCCTTTCAGAAGTGAAAGAATATATTTGGGAGAAGATCATTTGTATATGATCTGAGCCTAGAATTCAATGCTAGGAATTTACTTACAAATATAGGCTGGATAGTTAAGCAGAGGATACTGTGTGAATGACTGGTATTTGTATTTTATTACAAGATAAGGTTTTTAGGTAAATGATAACAGAAATCTGAGTGCACTCAGTGGTTAAAGGGGTGGAGAAAAGCAGGCAGTCAGCCACTATCAGGAGCTAGAATCCAAAGAGATCATTGGTGATTTGGGTGTGGGGACAAGACAGGAAAAAAACACAAAGCATTATGCATAGGCCCCATCCTGAGAAGCAGAAGACAGGAATACATTTGATTGGGACAGGGAACTCAGTCGGAAGAAACAGTTAGGGAAAGGAAATACTGAGGTGGGTTGTTTGTGTTGACGTTACTCCTGAAACAACATTAACGTGGGGTTTAGAAGAGCATGTCTCTCTCTCTCTCTCTCTCTCTCTCTCTCTCTCTCTCTCTCTCTCTCTCTCTGTCTTCCTTCCTTTTTTTCTTTTTTTGTAGTAGTGGATATTAAACCCAGAGGAATTCTACCTCTGAGCTACACCCGCAGCCCTATTTTTCATTGTATACTTTTTATACTTTTTATTCTTTATATTTCAGGGTCTCGCTGAGTTGCAAAGGACCTCACTAAGTAGCTTAGGCTAGCCACAAACCCAGATCTTCCTGTCTCAGCTTCTCAAGTACTGGGATTACAAGCATGTGCCACCACATCCAGCTCGAGATTGGCTATTTCTATGGTGGATTAACTTGGGGAGTGATCAGCACAGATGATAACTGATGGATCAGATCACTTAGGAGTTGTCTATGGCATAACAGTAGAGAGAGGGTAAAAAAAATATAACCATTAAGCTTTGATAGGGAGCTCAAGATATAAGCTAAAACTCAGAAAGGAAATGATTCCCGTTGAAACCAAGGATAAGGAACATTTCAAGGACAGGATGAAGGCCAAAGAAGTGAAGTCAAAGTGAGAATTGTAAGCATCCAAACAGTTTTAATAAGGAGCCAAGACACTGGTTGGAGCATTTTCAGGGTGCCATGAAAACCAAAACAAATCACAGAGAAACAGAAAGTGAGAGAGGAGAAAAAAAGAAAGCATGTTCAACGATTAAAAAAAATAAAAACCACGATGTGGAAGATAAGCACCTGTGTAATAGATCCTGCGTGTTCGTTTTAATCTGTGGAGAATTCTCCTTTTCCCCATCTGCCTCAACCCACAATATTAGATTGAGCTTTCATAGTCAGTGGAGATTTACATTTATTTGGAGATTCTCAATAACTAGCCCGGTGCCTGGAACTCCATAACAGATTGTTAAATAAATGAGTGACTAGGGCAGAAGTGATGAACACTTTTTTCCATTACTATTTTCCAGGGAAACACCAGTTATTTGTACGGAGATTATTTGGGGGCACTGGAGTCCAAAAATCTATGAAGTGAATGAAGACTGCATGAGGCCAGAGGACCACGTATTTAATTACACCTGCGAGGAAAATCAATGATATTCTTCTCTCTGATGGAAGGCTGACTTTCTAAATAATTAAGTGAATTAAAACTCATGTATGACAGAATTATTATGTCAGTCACAGCCCCGCTGCGAGCACATGAGACTGTCACGCAATAACTAAAGAACTAAAGGAGAAGTCTATGTGGACAGATACTCATTTTCTGCCTGAGGCTCAGGACCAATCATACCTACAGGTGAGCTCAAAGCACCAGAGGACTCTGAAGGAGATTTCCCGGTGACCTCTGATTGGCTGGCTCTTGCAAGATATATATTTATGTATCAGAAGGATAAAATGTGCCATCAACACTCAGAATCTCAGTACTCGACTCCATTAAAACATTTCCTTCAAGGAGCAAGAGCTGCAGATTGGATGTAGGAAGGATCTGCTTTGTGATTGGGGGGATTTGGAGCTTAGTATCCAACAATGGTAGTGAAGATGTGGACTTGGATAGATAGGACCAGGGTAGAGGCAGTGACTTAAGGAGGGAGGATGGTTGCGAGTGATCTGAAAGCAGGCATTATCAGAGTAGCAGAAGGTTTCCTCAACTGGGATGGAAAAGAAGTCTCAAAGGGACCAGAGAAAAACAATTTCTGGGCTTCAGGACTACACATCAAATTTCCAATTCTTTACATCTTTTTTTTTTTTAGCACTAGAACTTGAACCCAGGATTATTATACCTCCAAACTTCACCCCCAGTCCTATTTTTTTATTATTTATTTTCAAACGAGTCTCACTAACTTGTGGAGGGCCTCAATAAGTAGCTGAGACTGGTCCCAAACCTGCAATCTTCCTGTCTCAGCCTCCCAAGTACTGGGATTACAAGCATGTGCCGCCATGTCTGGTTCCTTTGCATCTTTGACAAAGAAAAAGAAAACAACAACAACAACAACAACAACAAAACTCATCATATTAGGCATCATTTCTATCTCAAGATAAGTTTTCCAAAATTGTGGCCTTTCCTTAAAATATTCCCCAACATATTATATTTATGGATTGAGGACTTTAGTATGAATTCTAAGCTTAAATTTATTGAGCATGTATAATGTAATCTATATCACAGACAACTAGATATTTACACTTTTATTATCTCATATAAAGTCCAGCCCAACACGTCCAACCCAACATAGAGAAGGGTAATTGATGCCTGACTTAGGCAGGATGTGATATAACCCCAAAGGCCCATGTGTTTTTTAGCTGGGGAGCCACTATTGGGAGCTAGTGGAATTCTTAGGGAGTGGAGTGGAGTGCCAGGACTGTGGCCCCTCCTCTCTTTCCTTTTCATTTCCTAGTTATCATGAGGTAGCACTTCACCATAATGTACTATGTCATCATAGGCCAAAAAAAAAAAAAAGAAAAAAAAAGAGAGAGAAAAAAACAGGGGCAAGTAGCCATGACTAAAATTTCTGATATCATAAGACAAAACAAACCTTTTCTCCTTTTAAGTTGACCATCTCATGCATTTTGTCACAGTGATAGAAAACTCACTAACATAATGCCCGGGTGAAATGGTCCTCAGCAGGTTCATACCTCAGCAGGAGAGAGGGTCAGATTTTGAAACCACGTTTGCTGAAGCCTATGATCTTTCCGTGATGGTTTGTATGGCTATTTGATTTATATTTTGGTCACATAATACATATCCTCATATCTTTCTCTAGAACTTTCATGGAATCTCTTCAGAACTGGCCACATTATTACACAGTATCACCTTGAATGTTATTAAAGGCAGCACATGTATAACCTTCTCCATGGGTGTTTCTGTGACTTATTCAGGACCTGTGTGACAAGGGACCAGAGGTATGTATTGAATGACTTTGCCTTTGAACTTTTTTCAAGTTCAGTGTGTAGAAATGGATGAGAAAATGTATACCTTATTCGAGTTAATGCCATACTCATGGTATCATAGTTTATATGTGACATTGAAAATATTTGCAGTAGTTTTGAAAGTATGTGTCTTTTCACAGAATTTCTGAAATTTCGGAGGACTAAATATCATCTGAGATAGACATAAAAAAGCCGGGCTTGGTGGCACACACTTGTAGTCCCAGCATTTGGGAGGCTGAGACCAGAGGATCGCGGTTCGTGGACAGCGTCAGCTACTTAGTGAGGCTCTCTGCAACTCAGTGAGACCTGGTTTCAAAATAAAGAATAAAAAATAGGGCAGGGGGTATAGCTCAGAGGTCGAATGCCCCTGGGTTCCATCCCAGACCCGCAAAAAAAAAAAAAAAAAAAAGAAAGAAAGACATACACAATTTAAACAATGTACTGAATAGCACGTAACCTCCATATGTTGACATCTTCTAGAAGAAAAAAAAAAGAAAAATTTTTGAGTGGAATTTCACATGCATAGACCTGAGATTAATATATCAGTTTTCAGGAGAAGAGAGACTTGATATTATTAGGTTTCTAAAAGAAGTAATTCTGTTTTCTTCCCCCAGAGGACCTGGGGTGAAAGAGAAGGCTGTGAGTGATCTTCTATGTGATTTTTAAGCAACTTGATGTGTAGTTAAATTTTATTTTTTTATTATAAAAATACATCTTAATGAAGTACAAGATGGTAAGGTATACATGCACACATCACCTTACCCAATTCCCACCCCATTCCCTCCTCCTCCCCCTCCCTCCTTCTCATGTTTGGCTTAGTGATGACTCTGATATGTTTGTGAATGTACATCATGTACATTAGGGAATTTCCCTCTCCCCCCATCCCCTCAGTTAGGTCGCTTTATTCACTCATCTATGGTTTCTCCTTCTTTGTCCAGAGCTCCTCCCATTTTCTCCCTAGCTTTCGCATATTAGGGAGAGCATCCGATTTCTTATTTTTTGTGACTTACTAATCTAACTTAACATAACGTTCTCTAGTTTCATCCATTTGCCTACAAATGATGTAATTTTATTCTTCTTTATGACTGAGTAAAATTCCATTGTGTACATGTTCCATAGTTTTGTAATCTACTCATCTGTTAATGGACATCTTGGCTAGTTCCACAGTTTGGCAATAGTGAATTGTGCAGCTATGAACATAGAGACACGTGCATTAGTTTGGTAGTTTGGTTTCCATTCTTTTGGGTAGATACCCAGAAGAAGTATTGCTATGTAAAGTTTTTTTTTAAACCTTTGATTTTGTGAACATAAAATACACATTTAAGAAAAGTTTCAATGACATATACAGAGGATCTTATTGTTATTATATTTGCAAACCTAGCAGCATATCCAAAATTAGAATGCTCCCCCAGAACCTGGCCTCAGAGAATCTCTCCAATATAAACATCCATCTGAACTTTGAAGAAATTAAATCTTTGCTATCATTATATAATTACCAACTGCTTCTCATTCTTACATATTAGTTGAATTCTGTTGTTTTTGTACTTTACGTAAACTTCATTTTCTTTTGTGTCTGGCTTTATTTAACCACATTATATTTGGAAGATTTATCAAGTTATTGTAGTATCTGTAGTTCATTAATTTTCTTGTTGTACATTTGATTATTATATAATCATATATTATTTACTCATTACTGATGGGTGTTTTGGGGGGGCTACTTCCCTAAATTCTCTTGTATCTGTCTCTTAGTGTATATATGAAAACTTTCATTGAGTATATACCTAGAAGTGGAATTAAGAAATCAACAAATATGAATATATTCAATGTTTGAAAAAATGCTAACTAGTTCTCTAAAGTGGTCATATCTATTTATACTGTAAAGCCTTTTTATGCTGTTTTATATGAGCAATGTTGTTCTGCTTGAGTGTTTGATTGGCTTTGATGTATGGAAGAATCTTTAATAGCATCACCTTGTGGTTTAATTTTTTTTCTGTTACAAGTAATAATGTTGAATATTTTTATGCATGTTTTTTGGTCATTTGGATAAAATATTTGAAGATGTACTTTCACAAATCTGATATCTATTTTTCTAATTGGTTGTATTTTGCATATTATTGATTAATAGGTATTCTTTATATATAGTAACCAGAAACTATTTTGTAATTTTATACATTTTGTTGGTCAATAGCAAGAATAATATTTTTCTTTATTTGCATTAAAAAACCACACCAGATATACTTATGACTCTTAACAATGTATTTGTTGATTTTTCTGAATTTTGAATATTAAAGTACATAAACATATGTAATAATGAGAGTTTTATTTTCTCTTATTCTTAGACCTTTGATTTATTATTATTGATCATTTTATTGGCAAGGAACCATAGCAGACAACTTCATATTATGGCTGTAGTACTGAATTTTGAAAGAAACACTTGGAATATAACAACATCAAATACAAAGTCTGATGTAAAATACTATCTTCCTGCAAATAAATTGTTTTCTATTTCTACCTACCATTTTGAGATTTAAAACAATTATGAAGATATTAATATTTATCAACTTTACTTTTCTCCAAGTATCAAATTCCTCATACCTTTAGAAAAAAAACACTTCTAGTAATATACTAACTAAAATGATTTGATATCTCAGGCTAGGTTAATTGTATATTCTGGAGTAAATACAGGTTGGTCACTTTATTTGCTGAATGTGGTAGTTTTATTCAATGATTGTTTAAGTCTAAACTAATGACTGAAATTTGAGCATCTTTTTCTACTTCCTGAGGTTGTTTCAGATTTTAGAATCAAGGTTATTTTGGCCTCATAGAGCAAGTTAGGGATTATTCTTTTTGCTATTTCTTCTCTGAAATACTTTCTGTGAAACTTTTAACTTTCCTTAATGATTTATAGAATATTTTGGAAAAATTACCTTAGGTTAAAATTTTTCATGAGTTAAGAATTTTAAGTCATTTGTTAAACTTTTTCTAAAGTAATATAATTATTCAACTTTTGGATTTATTAATATATTTATTTTGTTAAATAATTTTAAGTTTCTTTTTGTCTTTGAATGTAGGAGTGGTAGTACCGTTTTTAAATAACCCATTTGTTACTTATATATTTTGCTACCACAGTAATTACAATTACAGTAATTTTATTATTTTTAATAAACAAATTTTGACAGTTTGGTCTTCTCTATTGTATATTTATTTTCTATTTAATTGTTTTATGTCTATCTTTATTATTTTATTTCTGGTTCAACGTTTTTGGGGTTTAGTTTATTGTCCTCTATCTAACCTATTTACTGATCTTTATCAAATGAGCTTTATTTATTTACTTTTCAATCTTTCTTATTTACTCAGATATATACTAAAGACCTTAAGTTTTCCTTTAACATGGATTTAGCTACCATTTAAAACTTTTGATATATAATATTTTTATTACTACTCAGTTTACAAAACCATTTTAATTCTTATCTTGTTGACTTTTTCTTGACTTCTGGGTTATTTCTTTTATTTCCTGGAACACAGTAGGCATATTTATTTTAAATTTTGTGTTTACTGTTTCAATAACTCATACCTTTAGGCATTATGCCATGCCTCAAATGTCTTCTGAATTTTCTTTATGTTGCTTTGCTTTCTTATGAGCCAGTGATAGTTTATTGTGTGCTACAAGTTATACTTTCAAAATGACATACAGAAATAGTGTGGGACCTGGAATCGATGATGTTCTTCTCCCAGAGAAGACTTACAGCTACTTGTGCCAGGTACAGGAAGCTTAGCTATCTGGAATTTTCTGTATCCAATCTCTGATTGAGAAGATTAAAAGTGGAGCTTCAATCTCTTCGAGAATGTGTACAGTTCATTTTACTACTGTTCTTAAGCTCCTTGACTCAGCTCAAGCAGGTGTCTTCACCTGGGTGGCGCTCTATGCTGAGTTCCAGATTCTAATCTCTCATACTCAAGTATCCTTGGATGGTCAGAAGGACTGATGATCTTGGGTCCTCTGACCTGGCCCTTCTGAATGGCAACTTCCACATGGCTCCAAATCCCAGGCTCACCTTCCTTGAACCTCTGTCCTCCCCTCTATTCTGACCTATTTATTTTCTGAGTCTTGTTTTCAACCTTACATCTTTAAAGAAGATATATAACCTGCTTTCTGGTTACCCTCAATAGCCTAAATTGCCTAGTTTATCATTACTAAAAACAGAAGTTGGTCCATACATATGTTTCTTTTCGAATATAAAGAAAAGGCAAGAGGGGTCTTCTTGCTTTTATTATATCAATTTAATTAGGCAATACAAGGTGCAGGCCTGACTTACTCATTATGTCCTAGCTTTTGTCTTGTTGCAGTTGGGTCCTTACTCAATTATATCATTACAGCATTTTGCTCTGAGCGACTGACTTTTCCTGTTATCAGCATATGGTGTTTGTAGCCCGACTGCTAATTCTTTTCCACTGGAATTGTTTAAAACATGCTCATTTTCAATTTAGAGTCTGGGTTATGCGTGCATCACATTCTAAAATGCCTGACCAGCTTCCTCAGGAGATGAAATTATGAACTGGTCACTTAGGTTTGCATAAATTTTCCAGGACTTATTTGCAGAATTATATCAGACCAGTCATATAAGATTTGAGAAATTAACTGAACCCTGTCTTGACAGACTAGGAATCACAAGCTTTCTTTTTTTAAATTATGTGAAATGCACTCCTAAAGTAAAAGGATAAAAGCTTGAAAATCATCCCGTGAACAAAAGTGACTGTAAAATTTATGAAACTATTCCCAAATTAATTAAAGGTTTGCAGTGAAGTTTCACAGGAATATGAGGCTGTCTGTCTATAGACCTATTCCAGTGGAAGGGATTCACCAGATTTCTATGAAGCTACCAATCATAATGAGGAAAGAAAGTCAATTTAAGAGTCTTGAACACAAATACTTTTGTTTGTATTTGTAGGTATAGTGAATACTTATTACTGGTTTTGTTCTGAATTTCTTCTTTCCTTTTGAAATCTTTTCCTTCTCTATATTTGGAGATACGGATACATGGTCTGGAATGGTACCCTTTTCCACCATTAAAGAATTTAGTCCAGATGTAGAAACATGTCCCCATTTACATGCCACGTCTGTGTGTGCATGGGCAGGTGATACACTCCAAGGACAGGGCCTATCATTTTGTTCTTCTGTCTATCTGCATCTACTACATTTATCATAATGTGATATGTATTGGACATACTTCTTATGGTCTACCTCCTTCTAGAAGGACAGAGGCTTGGGACAAGGGACACTGTGTTGTCCATCACTGGATTTACAGAACCAAACACAGTGCCCTTCACCTGGCAGACTCCATACAAATCTGCAGAAGGAACAAGTGCCCGGTGTGTAGTTCAGATCTCCTGCAGGCAGATTTTGAATACAGACAGTAAAGAAACAGTGAACCAGCAAAGTTCTTAGCCAGATGAGGATATATGGAAATTAATAAGGCAGAAATAGGATATATTACACATTGGAAAAACTAAGACGAAAATTCATTATCTCAGGGGGGGTTGTTGGTGGCGTCAGCCCCTGAGGGCCAACAGGATGTCCAGAAAGAGAAGTTCTTAAAAGTGTTCTCACGGCTACAGGGTGTGATTGTGACATACAAGACAGAGACCAGATGGGAGACTTACACCATTGCAGGTTTGAAATGAGGTGGGTATAAATTAAGAGTGTGATTGGCAATGAGGAGACAGAAAGGCATAAATTTGAGACTGTGAGAGAAAGAGCAATATTTAAAAGAGAAATTGGAAATGGACCATAGAATGGAAGATATGGAAAATAGATGGCCGTAAGGTGTCCAAATTTGTATACCGGGGAAAATAATAGTACCGCTGATATGAAAGAGCTAGTTGTCCAAGGCAAGTTTTTTTTTTTTCTTTGATGACTTACTCTGTACTTTTCCTGGTAAGAGAGTACAACAGTAGATAAAAAGAAGGCTAGATCAGTAACCCCTAGGTGATTTTCCCATTTTTCCCAAACTGTGAAAATCCTCTTGGAAAGCAGGCTAATGCCTGAATACTCTGGGTCACCTCAGATCTGCTTGAATGTGCTATGATATAACCCAATACTTCCTATAGTATTTTTATTGAAAAGGACTTTTATATTGTTGCTAACTCATTATGCTATGCTCAAGGTGTACTTGGTGGTGTTATGACAAAGCAAAGTCAAGGTCACTCAGGACGTGGTTGGCTTTGCTGGGGATTCTCACGCACTAGAGTCCCAGTACTTGTGTATGGATCAGGTCATTGTTATGGTATGTCAGCCACGCTCAGTGGTAGAAACTCGAACACCATCTGTTCTCAGATGCCTGGTTTGGCCCAGAGCTATCTGTACCTGATTTTTTCCCCTACCAATCTCCACAATACTGAGCAGGAAAATCTTTAAAGACATGTCATTATTATTGGAGTGTGTGTGTATGTTAAATAAATTAAATGGAGGGAGATTAACTTATTGAGGGATTGAGATAAAGATCACACATACAGAGGAATTGTAAATACCCCTGTGAGCAGATGACCACTCAGCAGGCTTGTTTTAAGAGGGTAAGGAAGGAATCATTGTTCCTAGTGTGGTTTCTTTTGACATCACTAAAGATGAGGCTAGAAAAAGAATAAATATGTGTACAACATCATAACTCCCTGCCATCAGTGAGCGCTGGCTCAGTATTAAATTGTCTCAGTCTACTCATTCTCCCTAAGATTTTTGGTTTTTTTTTTGCGGGTCTGGGGATGGAGCCCAGGGGCATTTGACCTCCGAGGTACACCCCCCTGCCCTATTTTTTATTCTTTATTTTGAAACCAGGTCTTGCTGAGTTGCAGAGGGCTTCACTAAGTAGCTGAGGCTGTCCGCGAACCGCGATCCTCTGGTCTCAGCCTCCCGAGTGCTGGGATTACAAGCTTGTGCCACCACGCCCGGCTCTTTCTAAGATTTAACTCACCTTTTAAAATCAGAGAAAACAGTTGCCACCCACTCTTACACTGACACATGTATTTCACTGAAGATGCTGGGAAAGTGGTCATTACTCCCATGAGAAAATATGAGTTCAAACCTGAGACTAACTGATGTGAGACAGCTCAGTTTTCAAGGCTAAAGACAACTTTGCTCCATCAACTTTCAAAGATGATGGTTCTCTTAGTTTTAAAATACAGACAATAGTGTAAGTTCTTTTTGACGGAAAAAGAAATCACACCTACACAAGGAAGGTGTCTGGCATCCAATAAATGCAAGACACTAAAACTAATGCTAATCAAGCAATTAGAAAACAAATATTTTAATACAGGTGAATTAAAAGAGTGTTGACCCATAAAGAAGTTGGTTAATAGTCTCCTCATAAACGCTATGAAATATCAAGCTGGGCATGGTGGCACAGGCTTCTAAACCTGGCACTTGGGAGGCTGAGAGGAGGATCACAGATTTGAGGTAGCCTCAGCATCTTAGTGAGGTACTGTTTCAAATTTTAAAAAATAAAACAGGGCTGTCGGTATAGCTCAGATGTAGAACACCCTTGGGTTTAATGCCTAGTACCACCTAAAGAAAAAAAACGAAGAATTGAAAAATCTACAGTGAAATCTTGTTGTTGAACTTGCCATAATAAAAGACATAATTAATGAAAGCAAAAAAATGGTCTGTGCCAAGGACAGAAAATATAATAAATATGGAGAAATCAAAAATTTTCAGATAAACCAGTGTTCATTGGACATGGCATTAGACATTCTGTACTTATTTTACCATCCTACTCGGTTTAGCATGGGGAGCACTTCATGCATTAGATCATCTACTTTAGGCTGCTTAGAATGAAAATTTAGTATGGGTTACCGAAAATAGTTGATGGCAGTACTTTGCAACACTTTTAAGTTGGCTCTGTCTATATTCCCTCATTGAGCAAGTATTTATTTAGACCTCCTGAATATAATATGTAAAGTTGAATGCTAGGGAGTGGTATTTAAAGTATGTGTCTGCCTTCAAAGACTTCAATTGAGTGGTAAGGAGAAGGGAAAAGAAAGAGTGGGTTCAAGAACAAATCAGGCCAACCCACAGTCACCGATGAAAGACAGCAGAACCCTGTTCTTTCCAGTGGGGAGACAGAGAGCTTCATCCGCACGGGTCAAGCTTATAAAGGCAGCACGCATTTGAAATGCTTCTATATTGGCTGCCTGAGCTTTCACTTTTACAGACAGGGAGCCAATGACATGTTCTTGAAACCTCAGCGTCTGCTTTGCCCTGCCTAATGCTGGCCCTGCATCCCCAAGGTGAAGGCGGTACCCAGAGAGCTCAGAGATGGAGCAGGGAGGCAAGGAAGGCAAAGGTGTTTGTGTGCTCCAAGCTGCAGCTCCTCCTCTGTAAAATCGAACTGCCACAGTAACAGTCTCTAGGAAAGCAACCAGGAAGGCTGTAAAAGGCAAGAAAACAGCTTGCTTAATAGATACACAAGGCCTTTCTCATTGCTCTGTAAACTGATTAGATATTTAATGACAATCAATTATCAATTATTACTGATAGAGCTGGGTGTGGTGGTACAGGCCTGGAGTCCCAGGAATTGGGAGGCTAAGAAAGGAGGATCACTGGCTTGAAGCCAGCCTCTGCAAATTAGCAAACTTATGGAGACTCTGTTTCAAAAAAAAAGGCTGGGGTACAGCTCATAGTAAATTCCCCAAATTCAATCCCCAGTACTAAAAAGGAAAATAATAATTGATTATATGAAATTATAAGATCTATGACACTAAATATATTTGTTACAGTGGGCTTGGCTTTTGAAGATACCAGTACAGAAAAGCAATACACTATCATCTGTCATTTTCTACATAAAATTATACATTCAAATGGTGGTACATGTTTATAATCTCAGTACTTAGGAGGAGGGTCGTAGGTTTGTGGCCATTCTCAGCAACCTCATGAGGTCCTCTACAACTTAGTGAGGCCATGTTTTAAAATAAAAAGGAAAAAATGACTGAGGGTGTATCACAGAGGCAGAATTCACCTGAGATCAGTTATCAATACTACAAAAGATGTAAAATTTAAAATATATATATATTAGCCAGGTGTAGTGGCACACACTTGTGATCCCAGTATTTGGGTGGCTGGGACAGGAGGATCACACAGGTTCAAAGCCAGCCTCAGCTACTTAGTGAGGCTTTCAGAAACTTAGTGAGACCCTGTTTCCAAATAAAAAAATAGAAAATAGGTCTGGGAGTATAGCCCAGAGGTAGAAAGCCTCTGGGTTCCATCCCCAATACCACACACATGCACACACACAAAAAATTACATGTATATATACATATATATACACATAAATATGTGTATATATATTATTATTATTTTTTTTTTGGTGGTACTGGGGGTGGAACCCAGAGGCCTTCTACCTCTGGGCTATACTCCCAGATCTATTTTATACTTTATTTGAAAACAGGGTCTCACTAAGTTGCTGAGAGCCTCACTCAGTAGCTGAGGCTGGCTCGAACCTGTGCGATCCTCCCAAGCGCGGGGATTACAAGCGTGCGCCACCACGCCCGGCATATATATTAATTCTGTATATTGAAATGTGATGAAGGTAACAGTTTAAATTATGCTATGTACATATATGAAATTTTTTCAATTCCAATACCAAAGAGATATACAGGGAAGGGGAGGGAGAAGGTGAATCTGGAAACAAACATATCAATGTTGTGTGCATGTATATATTTCTATTACTCTAGACCTCTGTATGATGTATAGTTACAATGTACCAATGAAAATATTTTTTTTTTTTGGTGGTACTGGGGTTCCTGGAAGCCCTTCTACCTCCGGGATCACTCCCAGACCTATTTTTTATACTTTTTTATTTAGAAACAGGGTCTCCTAAGCCAGCAGAGCTGGCTTCGAACCTGCGCGATCCTCCTGTCTCCGCCTCCCAAGCGTGGGGATGACAAGCGTGCGCCACCATGCCTGGCCCAATGAAAATATTTTAAAAGATTTTATTAAAAATAAGAAATATGCAACTTGACCATATGCACATACATGTATATATCTTTAGGCTGAAATATTCCATGACCAAAAGTGAAAAGAAAGCAAGCTGTTTGAAAAAAAAAAATGGCACTTAGGAAATGCCTTCTTCTTAAACCAAAACATTTTTTTTTCACTGTCTCATGGGCCTTTATCATTTATTCAGAGATACTAGACATAGGCAGCAAAAGGAAAAACTATGGAATAATTCCTCAGCATCCTTAAACTATAAAAGGAAACCACTGTATGCTGCCAAAATTTGGGAAGGTCCTGTAGCTTTGCCACCCCGAACCCCCTCCCCTTTATGATTCCTACTAGAATGCGGATTTACCTTCACTGGGATATCGCCTACTGTATAACAAGTAGAGAATAAAGTGCCATATTGGACTACCATATGGCTACTAACCTCTGAGGTCGGTAGCAACTATCAATGTAGAAATCTGAGAGCAGAATGAGCCTCAGGATAGAACCAGTTCTCACTCAAGCATGCAATATAATTGGCTGTAGTGAGAAACTAAAAAATGTCTCAGAAACCAGATGGATTTGAAATGTTCCATTATTCATAAACAGTTTTTCTTCCCCCAACTGTACTTCACCCCATTTCCAAATTTTCTGCCACAGAAAATTGCTGAAGAAGGTGTGAAAAGTGACACAAATCTTCGTTTGCTTCTCTGGAAGGTACACTTTGGCCATCCAGGAATCTAAGGAGATAAAGATAATGTTTGGGACAGTTTGGGGACCCCTCTCTTTTTGTTTATATATGAATATGTATGTGGAGGGAATGGCCATGGGGCTACGGTATTGCTGTGAACATGGCTCCTTGAAATCACAGGCCGTCCAGCTCACACATCCGTGAAAGTCTGTCCTTTGCAAACTTCAAAGTTCTATCACCCTTTTTTGTACTCATTTAAATGAGAATTGTTGATGCCTTCCCAGTGGAAAATGGCTCCCCAGGGAGAAAATATTGCTCAGCCAATATCCTACCTCCCATTCTGGACCCCACTCCAGCTGAAGAAGGGAGAAGGCAGGAACACTCCAATTGGAGGTGGGAGTTTTTCAAGAAATTAAGGACCCAACAACCAAGAAAGCTCATCAGTGACACCTCTATGCAAGGGAGGGTTATAAAATCCTCTCAGACAGGCAGCTTTGCAGCTTGTAAATTTACATGCCCAGGGAAATACCAAGTGGGAGAGTACTTTCCAAGGAATTCTTTTGTGTCATAAAAGAAGGGGAGAAAAGAAAACCCAGGCCCCCTCTGCCTGTTGTGACTGGGGAACAGGAAATGCAAGATTGGCAACAACTCTAGGAGGAGTCCACAGGACATTGTTATTGATTCTTAGAAATAACCCAAACACACCGAGTGCTGTGTTCATGTTGGGATGTATCACTTTGAACCTATGATGTGTAATTACAATTCACCATCAAAAGCTTATATATATAATGTAATATATATTTATGTACAATGTAATTTTATAGTTATATATACACACTTTTAAATATATTACACTGACTCTAGGGATGTGGAGAAAATTCCAATTTAAGGCATTAATGTAATTATTATTTGGAAGCTCGTTTGTTTTATGTGATTCATACTGAGAATTAGCAGTAGGTTTGAAGTTGGTAATATATAGGAGCATGAAAGATGAATCCAACCCCTGTTTCTATGACTCAATCTTACTCATCTCAACTTTTCTCATTAAACCAAAATTTCCATTGGATATAACCATATAAAATTAAAATTGAAAATATCAATTTCAATGTGGTTATATTTAGCTTTCCTAATGATAAAATACAATGTGCGTTTTGTTGGGCCATTAATTTTTCAATAGCCACCTAAACTTTGTACATGTTTGAGTCTCAGTTATGAAGAAGAGTGCGCCTACAGTTGACCTGTAGAAGATAATCTCTGAGTGGATAGAAGGTAATCTCTGAGTGACTTCGACTATAACTTAAGAAAGTATCTTATTATAAAAAATGGACTTTCTCATATTAGTTCCATATTAAAGATATGTTGAAGTTCTCTGGGTGTGGCAATAACAATTCTTCTAACCAGGATGGGGATAGGACCCCATTCACTCAGCACCTCCTATGAATATATCCCTAGATCTATTGCCATTCATATATTCTCCTGGTATTTACTTCCAATTAAGCATATTATCTCTGCTCTACAACATTGTGTTTAAAATAAATAGCTCAATCTCTTTTAACCTGGGAGAAATTTGGAGACTGCCAAGATCCATTTTCTCATCCATCAGTTGGCTTGCCTATCTACAAAATCAGGACAGGAAGCAAAGTAGAAGTGTGTGTGTGTGTGTGTGTGTGTGTGTGTGTGTGTGGTACTGGGGATGGAACTCAGGGGCATTCTACCTCTGAGCTACACCCCCAAACCCTATATTTTTATTCCTTACTTTGAAACAGGGTCTCACTGAGTTGCAAAGGGCCTTGCTGAGGCTGGCTGCGAACCCCTCCTTACTCAGCCTCCAAAATGCTGGGATTTTGGAAGAACTGCCACGCTTTTTTCATAGCAGCTGAATCCTTGATGAATCTTGATAATTTTGTAAGAACTGTTGTTTAGTTTGCAATTTATATGGATTCTACATGTACAAGAGCAGACTCTGGTTCATCTAGATAATATGAGATAAAATTTTCCCCCAAAACTTATTTCACAGATTCTCATAAGTTCATATTCAACCTCTTGCTCTAATGTCTCAGGTAAATAGTAACACCATTTTGGAGTTACCCAGGCTGTACTTTACCTGTACTGCCATAGACTCTAACCCTAATCAAAGAGTATTTGATTCCTTAGACTTTGGTCCTTTCTGATGTGAGAAATTACCAGTGTATCTAAAATTTTTCAATCATCTTTTGGAATCACAATCCCCTACTGTTCTGTAATCAATCAACAATTATTGTCTATAAATATCATGCCCAAGTCCTTGTGACAGATCCTCTGAAGAATTTCTAAAAGTATAAAATGTAGGCCTAGCCTCAAGGAAATGAAAGACTCCATGGAGAAACGAAATTGACATGCCTGAAAATCCCACAGATAGTCCAGAGTATAAGAACTAGAAAGTTACAGGAAGAGAAAAATGTGGCCCACTGATTAGACAAGAGTCACAGAAAGAACAAAATTAAATTAGCTTCTGGGGAAGAGGAAGTACTTAATCTGAGAGAGGAGAGGTGGCGTACTTGGTATTGCATTTAAAGCATTAAGAGGCACAAAGGAAGTTGAGGCACCAGTCTGAATAGAAGACAAAGTTAACACATCAGAGGAGTGAGAGATGTGAGTTTGTAATGACAGATTGGTATCAGCAGTTAGCGATGCTTTGGTCTTCATTCCGAAGGTACGGCGTTTTTCAGAAGGCAAAGATGATAAAGAGCATCAGAGCTGGTGCTGCTCGTTCAAGGCTGAAAGCTCGGGAAGGTCTTGACAGTGGTTTGCTTAGAAGCCAGGTTTTCTGGAACCAACCAGGTTTCTATTCTAACCTGGGTAGGTTAGATAGGAGTTTTTCTGATGTTGTAAATGACTTTCTCCAAGGTATTATTTGAGGTTCCATTAAAAAAAAATCAATGAATACATCTCTTGGCCTTATAATGGCATGAAGAGAGAAGTTTTTTTTTTTTCACATCTGTCTAAGGAAATAGATGATAAAAAGAGAAAGTGACCATGACCTTAAAATACTAAGTATAAATGTTTAGACATTACTCATTTCACCATGATATCTTCCAGACAACATCGCAAACGTTGCCTAAGAGAGAGTATCATCATTGATTAATTAGCTTCAGTTTCTTTCTGAGAACAAGTACAATCATTACATGGTAGAGTTAAGTGTTCCTAATCCTTATGGAAAACTCTGAAGTCTCCCATCATATAATAAATGAAAAGAGAAGAGCATTTTTAGTGTCTGGTGTCAAGCTCTCTGCTGAAGATTGTCCTATTTAATACCTACAATAGATATGTGACTACTAACTCTGTTTCATATGGGAAGACTCAAGCTTAGAGAAGCCCAGTTGTCTGGGTCAGGATGATCTTAGGACGTCCTCTTAACCACAGAGCTACTAGAGAATGCATAATGAGGACAACAAGAATGGAGGAGGAAATACTGAAAAGTGCAGAAGTGACTCAAAGGAAAAAGATCTAAGGAGATGGTTGTATTAAAACATTTCGCATTGACAAAGTATAGCAAGTAGATTAAGAAAAGACATGCATTCAAAGTAAAGGAAGCCATGGGTAGAATTTTGACAGACACATGTTTAGATTAGTGATGATAATAGAAATCAGATGTAGGAAGTTGAGGTAAGACTAGATATTGAAGATTTTACAGAGGAGTTGTTCTATTTTCTGTTTGTTTTAATTCATCCTTCAGGCTTACAGTTAGAAGGCAAATGTGGTAGCAAGTGTGTGTTCCTCAGTATGGAGAACTAGCACACAAATGAGGATGGTCAGCTGAAAGGGAGAATCGAAGTCCATAGGGAAAAAATAAAAGAGACTAGGGGCTGAATGAGTGATGTGTGCATGTATGCCCCTTCCATCTTGTACCCCATTAAGATGCATGACTACAGTACGCCGATAAAAAATTTAAAAAATAAAATATGGAAAATTTAAAAAATAAAATATTTTATACTTTATTTGGAAACAGGGTCTCACTAAGTAGCTGAGGCTGGCTTCGAACGTGCACGATCCTCCTGTCTCAGCCTCCCAAGTGCTGGGATCAAGCGTTCACCACCACGCTCGGCTAACAAAATAAAATAAAGGAGATTAAATAAGGGAATGAAAGTAGGAGCTCAGGTTAAGGGATAAATACATCAAAGGAAGAATTATGGCTTGAATAAGTGTCCTCAAATGTTCATGTTAAAGGCTTTGGTGCTATTGGCAGGTGGTAGAACCTTTAGGATTTGAGTCCTTGTGGGAAGAAGTAAGGTAATTAGGACTGTGCTCCTGAAAGAGATGCTAGGACCCTGGTCCTTTTTCTTTCCTCTGCTTCCTGGCTACCATGGTATAAGTACTTTCCTCCATGGCATGCGCCCATCATGATATACAACCTCAGCACAGGCCAAAAGCAGAAGAGCTAACCAGCCATGGACTACACCATCTCAAGCTGTGAGCCAAAAACCAACATTTTTTTCTCCTTCTAAGTTGCTTATCCCAGGTAATTTGTTACAGCAACGGAACACTGACTAGCATAGGAAGATGAATACCTTTATTTTGAAGACCAGAAGAAGGTAAAATGAGATGAACGGATAGACAAACGGAAATATACTATCACCCGCTCATAAATCAGGTTTGTATTTTTTTGTTTGTTTCTTTTAGCTTCAAGAATATCCATATGCTGCCCACTCAAGCTTGGAAAGTTGGTGCTACCTTTGAGTTCTTCTATGTGCTCTCCCAGCCATTCATTCCCTTGTTTTCCAATACAGGAACCTCTTTTTAGTTAATTTTGTCCCACCACTAGTTTGTAGTGTTTTGTTGGTAATATTAGTTTACTGAACCATTTTTGAGCACTAGGTACCGTGATTAAGTCTCAGAATATCACTGGAGAAAAAAGGAGACTGAACTCAGATCCATCTGATTGCAAAACTATTTCCTTCTGATTGTACCACACTCTTTAAAATATAAGCCTCTTAATTTACAGAGCAAAGAAAAGAGTTACAATAGTTATGTTCCAAACCAGATTAAATATTAAACAGAGGATTGGTGGCACATACCTATAAGTAGTTGGGAGGCTGAGACAAAAAGGTCATAGGTTTGAGACTAGCTTCAGAAACTTAGTGAGACTCAGCAGCATAGCAAGACTCCGTTTCAAAACAAACAAAAAACTGGCTGGGGAAATAGTAATAAATCGAGCATGGAATTGGCAGCAAAACAGACACATAGATCAATAGAACACAATAGAAGATACAGAATCAATAACTCATACCTTAATCTTGACAAAGCGGTCTTCAAATCTTGAAGAAAAGACCACCTTTAAAACACACATGGTGCTGGGGAAACTGTTTATCATATGTAGGAAAATGGAGCTAAACCCCATCCTCCCATCATGCACAAGAGTCAACTCAAATTGGATAAAAGTTCTAGAAATTAGACCAGAGACTTTTCAACTACTATGTCCAACTCTCTAACACATAGAAGCCAGTAGAAACTTCCTCAGTAAGACCCCCAAAACTCAGAAAATAAAACTGAAAAATTATAAAAATGTATTGCATTAGATTGAAAAGCTTCTGTGCACCAAAGGAAACTTGTCATACTGAACCTCACTGTGACGCCCAGTTACAATGCACCAATAAAAAACAAAAAATAAAAAAGGGCTGGTGGTGTGCTCAGAAGTAGAATTCCCCTGGGTTCAATCCCAAATTTAAAAAAAAAGTCAACAAAGATTAACCATATCTTGTCCTCAGTTGATTTGAATGACATAAACCACTGGTTGTCACTTCTTCTCAATTCAGTGATGTGACTTTTTAGCGAGCTCCTGCAGGATGGTGTGAGAATGAAGCATTGCCATGGCAAAGAAGACTAGCAAGCAGGAGACCAAAGAAAAACCACAGCCTTTGGGTTCTCAGGAAGCACAGAGATAAGTGTAGGGCTCTTATTACCTAAGGGTCCAATTGGAATGGAGGCTTGTCTTCTTCCTTTGCAACCTTGAACATGCAACTTGTTTCTCAGGTTTCTGTAATTTCTAATCTTAGTCATTTTATTTCTCCTCATCTTGATCTATATTTTAATTTTAGATTCATACTTTCCTCCAGTTTAGTTATCACACCAAGATATGGCAGAGGTTCCTAATTTTTTAAAGATACATATTTGAAACTATACCGCCATAACAAATTTATTGTTTTAGCATTTCACTTTATCTTCATTCCTTGTACAAATATATATATATATATATATATATATATATATATATATATACATTTTAAATATTTTCAATGATGAGAGAGAAAATGTTTCACCATTCATGCTCCACTGGGGTTATCATTCATAGGTTTCCATTTTAATGGCTGCTAAGGCTCCATCAGTTTACCTTCCATTCCCCAACTCATTCCCTTTGTTTATCATAAGAGTTGTCCTCAGACTTTTTCTATTAAAAGCAACACTGTCAGAGAACGCACATAAAGAGAGTGATTTCCTTCTTTTGAATTGTTCCTTAACTGGACATTTTAGAAGTCAGCTGACTGGGTCCAGTAACTTAGTCTTTATATCCTCATTAGTTAATCGTCCATTGTCTTTTGTCACCCTCCCATTAAAAAGCTAATTATTTCCCCAAATGTGAATTCTCAAAGACAATCTAATAGTTTCAACTTTTATATCAGCCTATCTTGGGTAAACAGTGACTTATTTAGAACACATGTGTAATTGGAGGAGTTACTTACAGTTGTAGTGTATAGCATGTATAGCACTTGAAATGCAATTCCTATATATTTTTCAATGATTCATGCAATGTATATCTGTACTTCCCTTAAAAACCACTTATGTATTCAAGAAATACTTGTTTTCTGGCCACTGCAATCCCTTGCCGTTTGAATCTTTTTGTTACTCTTCTAGGGTCAGTGATGAATGTTGTCCCAACCAGCAAAGAAGCACTAGAAAAATCCCCCACTCAAAAGGTTATTGAAAAATATTTTTCCTTAATAACATATGCATGTTATATATAATGGCATATATGCATATATATACATGTTTGTGTATAAATATATATGCTTTTATTTGGAGAAACCCATCCAATTCAGGATTTTAAGATTTATGCTGTAAACTTTTCTATGACAGAGTTTTCTCCCCCCCCCACAAATAGTATAATATGAGGCACTTTTACCTTTATATGATCTCTTGCTTTGAAAAGTAAAAGAGCTGAAACGACATATTCTTATATTCAAGAGTTGTGGGAGCTACAAGTGAACTTAACGAGTCCATTGGCTACTAGGTGGTGAGACACGCTCTTTGTGGATAGCTGAAGACTTGGGAAAGTTGAAGTAACTATCCAGGCCTTCTCCACAATGTCTTCCTACGTACTGTTTAAATATACTTTTTATAAGTGTGTGTGTGTGTGTGTGTGTGTGTGTGTGTGTGTGTGTGTGAGAGAGAGAGAGAGAGAGAGAGAGAGAGAGAGAGAGAGAGAGAGAGAGAGAGAGAGAGAGGCACTAAGGATAGAACCCAAGGGTTTTTCTATCTCTGAGTTATACCCCAGCCTAATTTCATCATCATCATCATTTTGAAACATGGTTTCACTAAGTTGCTGAGTGTCTAAGTTTCTGAGGCTGGCTTCAAATATGTGATCCTTCTGCCTCTCAGCCTTCCAAGTACTGTGATTTTGAGCATGTACTACCACATACTTAGCTCCTGTTTGTAATTATTTTAAGAAAATTGCAAATTGAATTTAAAAGAGCTCTTTTTTGGGGGAAAATACAACATGTGGGTTTATTGCTTTTTTCCTGCTCAATATTTGGACTCTATATTCTTACAGGTAAAATGAGGATTTAGGTTGCTTAATATGTGTTGGATATTTAGGTTGTTTTTTAACATATCAAAGGAAGTATAGGACTGATAAACACTAATGTCACATTGCAACGAAAATGCAAATTCCAGGATTATACCCCTCACTAAATCTTTGTAAATGTACAAAAACTTATGTAAAACTTTTTTTTTTTTTGAAAAGTTTGTTCTTGCTTATCAATAGTCCTGTAACTGGTAGTGTGAGGATTTTTGTTGCTTTGTTTTTATCTATTACATAAAATCATTCTTGCCATTTATATTATTTGGCAACTTTAAAGAAGCTAGTCATCACTAATGTTCTGAACGTGCTTGAAGACCCACTGACCACCATCGCCAAAGAATTGACACATGTGCTATCTGGATCAGTGCTTCCTCCTGACTCCTTAACAAAACCCCTCCTGAGGGCTGATAAGGGATCAGAAATCAACAAGAGAAGGGCAGCTAAGTCCCCAAAGGGACCAGCGGAAGTCATACTCCCAAGTCAGGAAAAGAAAGGCAGGACATGAAAGGCATAGCCTTGCAGGACCAACAGGAAGCACTCACATGTGCTAACCAAATCAAAGGAGACCATCAGGACTCTTACTCAGTTATCTGAGCCATGTAGTTCCTGATCCCTAAGCAAGATGGTGATTTGACCATACCTTAGTGAAATCAAAAGCAGTAAGTGATATCAATGGTGAAATATAAAGAAAACTGTAGCACAAGTAGAGACTTATTGCAAAAGGAATATGAAAGAAAAGTCAAGCACTGAGTTGGGAATCTCTTTCCCATGAAAAATTTTTGAATCATTGCAAATCATACTAATTTAGGGTAGAGTTGAGATGAATCCAAATTGAGAGATTAGGGAATCCATCCTTTGAAGAATGAGAAAGAAAATATAAAAAGGTATAGTAAACCTTTAAACCAAAATATGGACACCAATAATGACCAACCTACTGTAGAACTTCAGTCAGAGTCACAGACCTTGGGGTTAAATATTTGGATACATGGTTGCCAAGGAGATTCTCTGATAGAGAACATGGGTGGAGACCTTTAAATGGAGAAAGACAGAGAAGAATCCTAAAACCAGGAAAATTAGCTTCCAGGGGCTTGAGAATACCAGTCTTCTTTCTTATAGTCTGTTTCTGTGGTGTAATTCACCATGCAAACCATCTGTCTCTTCATCCATCTCATAAAATCATTCATATAAGTCTCTGTTTCTTGGAGCCAGAGGAAATTTCATCAGCTCCATCCCAACACATAGCCTGTTATGTCATTCTGATATGAAAGATACACTACACTTGTGTTCCTAGAAATTCTCCCAAATATTTTCATAACCCTGAAAGGAAAGAAGCTAGCAAATAAAGAACCAATGAAGATGTGTATTAGAATATAGTATAATGTTGACGCTAGAGGTACTTGGGAAACACTCCTTAGGCTCTACATTTTCATTAAAAACAACAACAATAACAACAAAAACAATAACAATGAACTGGAAGTTCTAAGCACAGCCCTGGAGAGAGTTATTTTTTTTTTCTGGTATTTTGATTCTTCTTGACGATTTAGTTTCATTTTCAGTGATTTGGGGGTGAGTAAAATAACATTTCACTCAAGAGTTAAAAGGGGTCAGTTTGGGTCCTGTCAGGGGTGCTTCGGATCTTTCTTGCTGACCTGGAATTAGTGTACGTGCATCTGAGTGCTATTCCAACCACCCAGCGCACCATGAAATATGTTTTCCGCTACAATGATATTGCTGGCAGTGCATAAAACAAATGGACTGGGTCAGAAACAGCCTGACTCCACCTTTAAATGGATTCTTCTGGATGTATGGTCCTTTGCAGAGTACTTCCAAACTTGCTATGAAGATTTTCCTTTTAAGTTTATCTTCCATCAATAGAAGCTGAGCATTAATTCATTTCATCCCTACGCAGCCTTATGAAGCGAGTTCTAGATGCTAAGTCTAGAACAGATTAGGAAACTGAAAAGGTTTAAAAACTTGTCCTAATTTTTAAGCTCAGCTCAGAAGCATTTCAGGTTCTTGGACCCTTAAATCTTTATTTTTTTCCACTCTGCTAATCTGGCTCATTTAATTCAGAACTACATTAGTTAGGGTTTGGGCTACATTTTATACCAATATGCATACAGGCAACTACATGTTAGACAAAGTCAATATTTATTTTTCTGCTATCTGACAACAAATTCAGAGCTAACAGTCTGGAGATGGTGCAGGGGAAACGGTTTTTGGTCTCCTTCCCACACCTACGATCAGGCACGAAAACAGTTGCAATTTCAGCCATTGTGACTATAACCCAGACACACACAAAAAAGTGTTTGAAATAAGAAAACAGTGGTCTCTATGTTACTATACCAGAAAAAATAATAAACATTTGTCCAGATATGATCAGAAATACGTTTGATATGATTATCACTAGTCATCTAATCTTCCTAGACATGTAATCTTTATCTAATAACTTTGCTATGACCAACAAAATACAAATTCTGTGAGTAAGAAAGAAAGGGAAATGGATTTTACACCCAGAAATATCTGTCTCCCAAAACATCAATATATTTTCTTCAGAAATACATGTTTTTTAGGGTATTTTTGTCTCAATGCATATTCCTGCTCACTACTATATGTTGATCAATTTAAACCATGCACACATGCTGACTAACCTCAGTTACTTTGCTTGATTCTTTAGCTGATTCTTGTCCAGCTTTATAAAGACTATTTGTATGATGAACACTATACCAGGTAGAGGCTTAAACCCAAGGTTGAGTTGTCCTGAAGTTTTAGTGCTGCTGTGGTTTATATAGAATCTTACCAGGTAAAGTTACAGGAAATAGTATCTAGAATAGGAGGGCAGGAGTTTGGAATAGAATATATATTCCAAATATATATATGATGGAGGAAGGCAACCAAAAAAGGCATTATTATAGGCATCCATTAATTGAGCCAGTTAGGCAATGTTCTCAAAGTGGGAAGATGACTACAACCTCAAATATTTGTTTTCCTACACATGACTCATCTGAAGGGGCGATTCACAATTTTCTTCCTCTCATTGACAGTGAAGGAGAAATGGCTTGTGAGTCACAACCTCAGCCTTGGAGAGAGATATACACTGAAAGAGGCTTATAATGATTCTCCAGTTTCCCTTGGTCTTTTTGCATCCACTGGACCCTTCTTTCAAACTACGTTATTTCACAAGGAACTTGCTGTGCCCTGATCTTGCTGAGTTAGTAGGGATGTTCATGGTGGATTGGAATAGATGCTTCCCAGCCTTCCAATTGGAAAACTCATCCCAGATTATGCTGAGCATGAACTATCTAGAAGACCGGCGTCACTCAGCACAAGGTTGATGTGGAGTAGACAGAGAATGAGGTGAAGTGGAGACAGAAGAAATGGCTGGGGATGAATGGCCAGTGGGCTTCGAGCAAACCTAGGACAGGGTGATGACTCCAGCCGCAGGATGAAGATGTCAAGAATGAGAACTTCAGCAGTGACTCAGCAAGAGAATCAGGATGGGAGTACCCAGTTTTTGAAGAGGAATCCATCACTGAGCTGGGGGTGGTGACTTTAGAGGGATGATGGTAAAGAGAAAAGGTAAATAAAAAACATATGCTCTGTAGGAATTAAACAAAAAAAATTGAAAGTGGGAAATCAAAGGTGGGCTGCACATTTTTTGAAAGGCTTCTCAGTGGAGCCAGAGAGATAAGCAAGGTTGTTAATATGGTAAAATATTGGGCACAGTTTTCTCTGTTGGGAGATAGAAAGTTGAGAAGGAGGGATGGAGATGGGTTTGCAAGGAAATGAAACCCACCAGAGGAGATGGAACATTTCATTAGTATTTAATACCATGAGCAGTGCTTTTCTATAAGGACACCATTAAGTACAGAGCTTTTACTCCTCAATACTAAAAGATACATGTGCACACACGCACATGTCTTTGCATTCTCCATAGGTGTTAAAAACTGAACATGTAACACAGGTCAGTTGGAAAAGTGATTACTTAGAGGATAACATTTGTGGCAATAAAATAAATGCATCTTAGACTCCCTCTAAGTATTTATAACAGTTTATTTCAAACAGTTCTGGAGGCAGAAAGTCCAAGATCATGGCGGCAGCAGGTTCAGGGTCTGATGAGTCATCATTCTGGCAGATAGAGGACACCTCTTGCTGGGTCACCTGCTGGTAGAGGGCACAAATCCCATTCACAACGGCTTCTTTCTCATGTCCCAATCATCACCTCGAAGGCCTCACTTCCTAACCAAATTACCCAGGGGTTAAAATTTCAACATTCAAATTTTAGGGTACACATATTTAGCTCATGAGAATGTTACAACCCTGATTAAAAGAGAATAATGTCTCTTCCTTTATGCTCTGGATAGACTGGGTAGAGCCCTATCAAACCTTCCTCCTCCTCCTCCTCCTCTTTCTCCTCTTTCTTATTCTTATTCTTCCTCTTCTCACACAACTAAACTGCAATTCCAACCCCATTTGCATCCTGGAAAAGCCCTGTGAACTAGCTCTCATCAGTGAAACTGTGTCTAAGGAAGGGTGTCTCTGGTATGTCAAGACAATCCAAAGCATGTGAAAGACTTCTGTTATCTCTTCCCATTCCCAAGCCCAATGCCTTCGTAAGGTTTATATTTTCTACGCACCTTCACTACCACCGTGTCACAATGTGAGCTTTGTAAGCCAGCCTAAACTTTTATTTTGCCATGCCCCCAAGGTTTGGAGATTTATTTGTTCATGTGTCCAAGCACAGCTTGGCCAACCTGACTAATTTGCTTGGCCTTCAAGGCCTTCTGTGATATACTTCTTGACCAGCTCCAGGCTTACCGTGTACTCTTCTCATTTGTATTACATTTCCTGAACACTGACGTTCCTGAGTTTCTTTTATTGGTTATTTTTGTCTGTTTATTTGTTTTGTTTCTGTTTGTGGTTTTGCAATGCTGGGGATAGAACCCAGTGCCTTGGGCATGGTAAGAAAGTGTTCTGCCACTGAGCCACACCCAAGCCCCCAGTCTTCACTCTTTCCCACCTTGGCATTTTGATACCTGTTCTTCTGTTGAGGTCACACTTCTTGCGCTCATTGCCTAACTTAATGTTTTATTCTCAAATTATGTATCGACTTTATTCTCTATTTTGAATCCTGAACTTCATTGATCTTTACTTTCCTAGAACTCTGTTCTTTTCTTTAGTAGCCTTTTGTTCTATATTTAATTGTGTGTTTCTTTAACAGTGCCTTTCATCCCTCCATAGCCTATATGTTCTGTACATACAAGCAAAAGGATTGTGTTGTTCATCACGATTTACATGATGGTGGTAAGGGCTCAATATACACGTTTGTTGATATTTATTAACCACGAAATATATTTGTACTGCTTATTTTAAACTCTTGCAGTTGTGAAACCCTTAATCTTTCATGACACAGCATTTTGTGAATTGGCAATGAAGGGTTGTATGAGGTAGGATAACCTGAGCAAGAGAGTGCCATGGTTAAATTTGAGTGTATTTCCACAATGTTCATGTGTTGGAAGTTTGTTCACTCTTGAGGCAATGGTGAGGTGCTAGAGCTTTGAGAAGTGAGGCTCAGTAGAAGGAAATCAGGTCCTGGGAGCTCCATCTTCATGAGCAGGTCAATGCCTTTCTTGCAGGAATATGTTCTAACTTTCATGGGAAGTCTTATTAAGAGAGAATTCATACAAAAATAGCAAGTTTGGCTCTTCCCAGGCTTCTTGCTTACTCACTTTTACGAGTGACCCTTTTGCATAAGGCTGGTCTCTTTCCCATTTCTCTGCCATGTGACAAAGCCAGAGGACCCCTCAGGACACTGATGCCATGCTATTTGGAATATCCGCCAGATAAGTGAGCCAAATAACCTATTTTCTTATAAGTTTCCCAGCCTCTGCTATTTTGTTATAACAGCCCCAAAAGGGTTAAGACAGGTAGTATATATGAAAGTCTCTTTAAACTTTCCTTGAAATTAGCAAACTATTTTTCCTAGGTATTATAGTAATAAAACTAGAAAACTTAAAAGATACACTTGAAAGTGTTCATGTGACATTAGTGTTATATCAAAGAACTTTTCTTGAAAAAATAGAATATACATATATAATACATAATTGTTATTCATGTGAACTATATTTCATTGGTGATAATATAGTCATTATTCTATCTCTTGTGTCATAAGCAATTTGAGGACGTATTGTTTATTTTTTTCACATCCCTGGATGTGAAAATAGCATAATATCCATCACATATTTGCTGCTCAACATATTTTATGCGAAAATAAATGACAAAATGCATTCATAGGTGGGGACCTCTATGCAAATCAAAAATTAAAAAAAATAACCTTAATTCAAGAATCTCAACTTCTTTAAGAGAGATTCATCTATGAGTCTCTAGCAAGATAAGATGATTTAGTTGGTAAAAATGTCAAGAGAGTAGGAGTTTTCTGAGACTCTGACTCAAGTCTAAGCAAACATAAATAACAAGGAAATGAAAATATAGTACATGACCTTTTTGATATTCTTATTACCACTCTAAAAATTCTATAGCAGGATTTATGTTGCAGTTTTCCTAAGACAAACACAGACATTTTGACAATTGGTTTAAGTTCTGAATGTAATTATATTGTTCATTTAAATATGCTAGATAAGCTGGGCATGGTGGCACATGCCTGCAATCAATAATTGTGAGGATATGACAGGCAGATTGCAGACTAAGGACGGCCTCAGCAACATAGTGAGGCTCTCAGAAACCTAGCAAGATCCCATTTCAAAAAGGGCTAGGAATGTGGCTTGGAGGTAAAATGCCCCAGGGTTCAATCCCCAGCATCAAACACACACACACACACACACACACACACACACACACACACACACAAGGATAATGCTGGTTAATTGGTTAATCAACTATCGCTTGTTCAAAGTATATACAAGCACTCTTTTTCCAATGTTAGATCAGCCACTTCTAATATATATGTAAATATATCAGTAGCTTCTAATATATATTATTATATAACATATATAATATGTTAGCTTTTCATACATAAAACATATTCAATATATATATAGTATCTGAATATGTGATAGTTGTCAGACATGATGTTGGTGCACACCTGTTACCCCAGTACTTAGAAGTTTGACACAGAAAGATTGCAGTTTAAAGACCATCCTCAGCAAATTAAAGAAACTCTCAGCAACCCAGAAAGACTCTGTTTCAAAAGCAAATAATAAAAAAGGGCTGGGGATATATATAGCTAGGTGGTAGAATGCTTCAACCCGAGTCTCTTTCTCTTTCACCCACACCCCCTCACACCCCCACATGCACACAGTACTTGATGAGACTATTTTAATGTTGCAGCTTGAAGAAGTGACTAAGAAACAAATGTCTTCAGGGTCATACTACTCAGGCTTTTGGTCTGTTGAAAGAAAAACAACAACAACAACAACAACAACAACAAAACTTGTCACCCAAAGGTCAAATCTCATGTTTGATATTTCAATGAACACACAGAATCACAGAATTCAGGACAAATATCCCAAACTCCAAATCCTCAAGAGCTTCTGAAAGAAGGTTACGTGTGTGCGTGTGTGTGTGTGTGTGTGTGTGTGTGTGTGTGTGTGAGAGAGAGAGAGAGAGAGAGAGAGAGAGAGAGAGAGAGAGAGAGAGAGAGAGAGAATGGCTTCCAAGTTAAACCCAGTCAATCTATCTCTCACTAGGTTAAAACATCCTGCCCAGATTTACACCCTCAGGCTGAAACTGATGGACGGATGTCACAGAGGAGCTAAAATCATTTCTCATTGTCCACTTGGTCCCTGTCAAGGCTGTGGACAGATGAAAGGTGTAGAGCTGAAAGAATATGGCAACAGAGGCCCCCAAAGCCAGGGAGAAATCAAAGGCTTTGAGCAAAGAACAGCTGGGCCTTCCACAGTGAGGCTGGCCAGCTCCCGTGAACAAAAGAGCAGAAACTCCCACCCAGCCCTGCTCACTGATCTGGTCCCTGAACCCGGGCCCTTTCTGGGTTGGGGAGTCCTCCTGTGGAGACAGCCTGACCCAGTCACAACAGGGACTTGAGTTCCCCTTAGGGGCCTCCTTCTTTCTTTACAGGGTGACTGCTTTCTTATACCTTAAACTCCTGACCCACTCCAGCTTTTAATTCATTATTCATCAATTTTCTTGGTCCACTTAAAAAAAAATTGGTAGGGACGCTGCTCAAATAAGGGGGTGGGAAACTGGAGCAAGTGGCATTCCAAGGGGAAAAACAGGACAACCCTGTCAAAACATGACAGCCGATCCAAGGCCCGCTTTATACTATTCATAGGAAATGCCAGATTCTGCAAATAGTAACCACATGTACGTTGACTTCACAGACTCAGTGTTCTGCTGCCAAATGAGATTTTTTTTTTTTTTTTTAGTGTGTCATCGAAGGTGGTGAAAATATCAGTCTGGCCTTCTAGGCTTAACCCTGTGGGCTCTTGATTGCTAGAAATTTAATAGTAGAGGTGTATACACACACACACACACACACACACACACACACACACACACACACACACACCACAGATAATGTGAGCAGTAGCGCTGGTTCCACTGCACACACAGGCAGTTTGGTTTACAACTCTGTTCCCTGGACAGTTTTATTCATAGCCATGAGATCATTAAAGCGACAAGCTCACAGCTGACGTTTATGATCTTCTTGTTTTGCCAAAGTGGAGGGTGTGTGGGGGAGACAGCTTTGGGGAGCTAGAAAAGGAGAAAAATGATATCGCTCAGACTCCCGTGATCCCAGCAGCCAAGGCGGGAATTCTGAAGACTTTTCAAGCCCAGGCTCTGCTGGTCGGTGCTTTCCAGGTTTTCTTTGGATCCATCAAGATCAGCTGCTGAGCTCAAATCTGTTGTGCAGTCGTCCATTTTATGTGCCTGACAGGCAAGCCTTTGTAGTCACATTTCAACAGACCCATGAAGAGAACTGAACTAGGGATGGAAGGTTTGCATCCAGCGGATCTAACTTAATGGCAAAAATCCGGGCCTGTAACTTGTTCCTGCTTTTGCCTGGGACTGCTGCTAGCACCTTCTTTTTGTATTTTTGTTTTGTTTTGTTTTGTTTTTGTACTAGGGACGGAACCCAAGGGCATTCTACCTCCAAGCTATACAATTTTATTCTTTATTGTGAAACAAGGTCTCACTGAGTTGCTAAGGGTCTCACTAAGTGGCTGAGGCTTTCCGTGAACTGTGATCCTCCTGTCTCAGCCTCTTGAACACTGGGATTACACTCATGTGTCACCATGCCCGGCTTCTAGCACCTTCTACATGCATGTCTATTGGCTTTAAGGGCCCTCCTGTTAATTTCTCCTTCTTAACAAATAGGCTCTGCAGCAGGCTGCAATAAATCTCCTCTAGTCTGGAAGCTTTGGTCCTTGGGAGTTGTTCTTTTTCCTCCCAGGACTTGCTGGCTTCTCCCCGACCTCTGTCTGCATGGGCTCTTCTTGTCTTTGACGATTATTTCAGAATGTCTGTACTTGGCCTCCAGATGAAAAACAAGGATCTCATAAAGTGAAAGGCAACTTCTATTTCCACGGAGATGCAGGACAGGCGGGGCAGCATGTCCCGGGGTAATGGCATCAGCCTGGTCTGCTCTGTTTCCAGCTGAAGGGGAGATAATAAACGGCAGGGGCTTCTGCCTGCAGCCCTCATGACAGGGACACCGGGTGCAGCCTGTCCTTTCTAATGGTAATAAATAAATGGCGGAAGTTTTAGGCAGCAGTGTAGTGCATCGGTGGTTAAGCCTCAGGCTTTTATCTCCCTGACCCTTGTTTGAACTCCACCTTGGTTCCTAAGTGCAGGGCAAACAAAGTGGGGTGGGAGGAAGGTTTCTTATCAACATGAACACCCCTTCCAGCTCAGCATAAAGAAATACGATGCCCTGTGTGTGCGTGTGATGGGGAGCAGGCGACAAGGGGTAGGCAAAGATTTGTAGGAGCGAAGCGAGGTGGGAACTGAATTCTATTACTTCTGGCTGCCTACCTCATGGGAATATAATAGAAAGCATATTAAGTCATCTCTCCAGCATTTATGGGGGGGTTAGTTGTATGCAAGGCACTGTGCAGAGTATGAAAGAGTCAAGCTTAGCATGACAAACCATCTCAGGAACTTGGAAATAAAGAAGCCCAGTGCTTATAAGTTCTAGTCCTAGTTAATATTTATTAAGCCATGGGTGTGCTAATCGCTGTGTTATCATTTTGTAACTGGTCTCACGAGGTGGATGAGAGTCTCACTACTTTGTGAGGCTTTCCTTGAACCTGCGATCCTCCTGTTTCAGCCTCCTGGGTACTGGAATTGCAGGCATGGGCCATCATGCCAGGTTTATATGAAGTCTTTAAAAGCCAAAACTTGCGTTGTTTTTTACTTGAAATGAAAAAGCTATTAAAGCATCCTATAAATTTTAATTTCAGTACAAATAAACATCAGTCTCCAAAACCCAGGAAAGCAAAATGCTTCTAGAGTTTCTCTTATGTTTTATATTACAGTGGAAGAAGTCCTAGAGATCCAAAGGTGAGACAGCCCCAGCTTTCACCTGGCCGTTTCTTCTATAATCGCACAAGGACCCACTGTGACGGAGTCTCAAGCACTGGTTATATAAGGCCCTGGCCCCAGCTGGGGTTTTGTCCACAAATTCAGGAAGCTCTGGGTTGGTGACCTGTCGGACTGTGACTTGGTAATTTGGTGGCTTTGGATCAGATTTGCTGGCTGGCTGTTGTGTGTGTGTGTGTGTGTGTGTGTGTGTGTGCACGCGCATGTGCACACGCATACCCATGCATGTGTGCATGTACATATGGGTTCATTATTTCATTGTTTGTACATTTGTTTGTTGGTTGCCTTGTTAGCTGTTGTTGTGGCTTCAATGCCCAGTGATAAGAAAGAAATTCATGCAATGAGGCCAGGCCCCTTGGTCAACTCTCCCTGTGAGGAGACCCTCAAGGGTCATTATATAATCCTGGGGGAAATAGGTCAAGGCACCTTTGCCTGGGTCTATATGGCCCACTGCCATATGCTCCCTGGGACTGAGGTAGCTGTCAAGATCTTGCTCAAGTTAAAGTGTTGCCCCCCCCATCCTGTCAGAACTGGCCATAATGAGGAATGTAGAACACTGAAATTTAGGGTAACAGCTGGACAATGTAGAGGTCACTTCAGCATGTACCTCATCCATGGTGTCCTTGAACAGCAGGACACTGCCCACTGGCATATACGAGGAATCCTGGCAGACTCTGTGTGAAGTACACCACTGCCACCAGGAAGGCATTGTGCACAGGGACGTTAAGCCAGACAGCATCCTGCTGGACCAAGAAGGCAACATCAAAGTCATTGACCTTGAACTGAGCCACAGGGTCACTGCCAGGCAGTAGCTGAAGGCCTTCTGTGGTACTTTGTACCTCTGCACACCTGAGTTCTACCAGAGCAAACCATTTGGTCTGAGATGGACCTCTGGGGCCTGGTATCTTCCTTCACTTTATGCTAACAAACTCTCTCCTCTCCAATGGCACCACTTTTGAGATGCTGAAGGAAAAGGTCATGCAGGGATGCTATAAGGCAGACACTTGTCTTTCTACTAATGAACAAACATCATCACTTAGTTGCTGACTATGGAGCTGACCAGAGGTCAACAGCTGAACACATCTTGGGTGACTGTGGCTGAGCTAGGCAAGTATTCACCAACTCCATGAGAGCTGCCCCCCAAACACCTGGGCCCCATGATTAGGAGAGTCATGTGTTGCCTAGGGTACAGCCCACATGAAACCTGGCTATTAGTGGGCAACAGAATCTTTGACTATGCGATGGTAACCTACTGCATTGATTCTCCTGCCTTCATTATCCCTCAAGTATGGAGAGCCAGTGAGCCTGCCTTTCCCAACCTCCCCTTCCTGCTCTCTGAGCATTTCCTGGTTGGAGATGACACACAGTCTGGGCAGGAGAAAAGAAGATTCAGCCTGCCTGCCATTCCCCTGTGCAGTCTTTGGGAGAGTAAGGCAGTCTGCCTGCCAGTCTAGTGTCTTGCTGGCTGGCAATGAATACAAGCCATGAAGTCATGATGATCTTGAGCACTTTGCCATTGATTCACGAAGAATAACTTCTAGGCACAAAATGTCTTAGGGATGGAACATACCCGAGCATTTCTTCACCGAGTGGAAATGCTTGATCCTCATTTATCCTCATATGGAGATCACTTGCCTTTGCTCAAACCCAATTAAATCATCCTTAGCTTTGCATTCCATTCCAACTTCCCAAGATGTTGCTTTGGGTTTTGCTTACTTATAGGTCTGGACCTGACTGTCCTCTAGGATTTTTTTTCTATACACACCTCATTTATTTTCCTGACCAGTTCCACCTACCAAAAGGCGACATACCAGGAGGAGATGTATTAAGCTCTTTGCCAAGTTTTCCAACTTCATAAAATATCCATTCCCCCATTTCACAAGGGTATTGAGAAAATGAAATTCCATAAACAGCATGAGTAGGTAGGTATAGGTCTGATTGTAGTAGGTGATACTTAAATGTGCCTTTCTAGCTATTTATAGGTAGATTTTACACATCTACATTCTTTAGTTTTTCATTTTTCCCATGAAGGAGATAAAAATTCTTATTTTCTATACCTTTTCATACAGGAGCCAGGCACTTGGTGAACACTTTGCTAATATACAAGATAAAAGAATTGATGATTAAATTCCCTCAGAGTGTCAGGCTCAATTTTAAATGATGTGCGGATGCCACATTCTTGGGAGTTGAAGATGAGTAACCGAAGGTTCTCTTATTTAGGCAAAGTTTCTTCAGACTTTTTTCTCCCTGTAGAAATAATAATGTTATTAATTTTGTGGAAACATTTTTTTAAAAAAAACTTTCAATATGTAATTACAAAACCTTCAATACATAATTACAAATAAGATCTCTGGAAATTGTCTAGGGTCCAGAAGGGTGAAAGTGTTTAGAATGGATTTATCTTCTCTATCACTCTGGAGTGGATGGCTGTCATGGAGATTGGTCTCCATAACCACCCAAAGGTGTGGAAGTGAGTCCAAAGGACTCGAACCATGCTGAAAATGAAACCAGCCCCGAACATAACGTAGTCAAGCTCAGAGGACATCAAGGCTGGTCCCTTTTCTAGACTGGAGAGGAAAAAAGGTCACCATAATCTATTATTGACAAGGCTATAAATGTCTAATAAAAATAACTTGATTATGAGCCTTTTTATTTCAAGGCTTAAACAAATGTCTAAGCAGAGATTTTTAGATTCTTTACTTTTAACATACTCCTTCGTTTTCCTGGCATCTCCGAGTTTCTTGGAAAGTCATTCAGGAGTATTTTAAGCAACACTTGAAAGCCTCCCCTCTTTCAATTAAAAAAAAAAAAAGAAAGAAAGAAGAAGAAGAAGAAGCACACACTTCATAAAGTTGCTACAGGAACTGAGATTGCTTTCTGGCTCCTGTAAAAATTTGGGATGATGTTTAACAACAGAAACCAAATGGAAGTTTTCAGACTAAATTCTGCACGGCTCTGTCCACAGCCAAGTTTCCGGGAACCTCTTTCTCATTCTAACAACCAGACAGCAGCCTGTGCAGTGAATGGACTTCTGTAACTCTGGTGTTACGTCGTGAGCAGAGTGTTACAGATTGAATTAGAACCACACTCATGCCAACACCATCACGGGGCACTGAACACCCTCCCTAGTCCTGACTAGGCCTCAGCTCCGGGGAGGAGAACTCAGCAGGGTAATAGACTACGCAAAATCTCCAAACCCTTTTCCCCAAAGGCACACTGTCCCTCACCTCTGCATGTCCCTCGTCCTCCCAGAATTCCTGTGCAGAGAAAGTTAATTTATACTTGCGCAGTCTTAAAATGCCAACATTCCATGTTTACGGGGATTGTTTACCCAGAAAATTAATCAGTTACGGTTTTAAATTTTAATTAAAGAATGTTTTCCGGAGTTATTGCAAAACAGACCAAAGCCCATAAAATGTATATTTGACTGCTGTTGTGTGTTGATTTTGGATCGAGCCACAGTCTTGGAATCAATCATGCATGATATTTTTTGTGAACTTTTCTTTTAACAGAACAACCTTCACATAAATTAGGTTCATTAAAAAATATCCATCAAAATAAAAGTCATTCAGAGAAACCGCTGGCTGGAATTTTCTTTTTCTTTCTAATCAGCAACGAACTGCTCTGTACTTGTTCTGTAAATAATAATGTGGGAGGGAAGTGAGCCCGCACTGAATTCTGCAAAAGGACACTACTGGCCAATGAACCAGAAGTAACTGCACAAGAAGTTACACATCTTACTCACATTTTGGTCAAGAGAGAATTATTGGTTCAATAAACATCGGCATGTTGGAAATATTTTGGCTCCAGATGGTGATACGAGCTAGTCATATTTTCAAGATTTATCTCGTGGTTTTTCATTTTTACTTCTTCTTTATCTTGTTTTCCTTCTCTTTATAAAAAAAGAAAACATGATTCTTATATAACATTGAAAAAAGAAGTGCCTACAAGTTTTAATAATTTCTCTTAATGAGTGATATCATTGACCTGTTTCTTATTTATGTCAATCCATCTACTAACATTTATACATTTATTATCATAAAACCCTCCTGAAGCACAAAGTACTACATTGATTGTGCACAGTCTTTTCTCATTGAGGGCTCTTCACTGAAGATTGTTACTATAACAATGGCTCAAATTTAAAAATATATATGTTTTGAATCTGGAGCTATAACAATATCTTTAATTTAAAATGTCCAAGTAAAAATTACTATTGTTTTCAAAATAAGTTTATAGCAAAATATTTGTCACTAGAAAAATTGCCAAACTTAAAAGTATTATATGTTGTTATATATTACATACGAATGAGCAACTTAACTTTTTACATTTAATAGTGTTACACTGACCTCTCTCCAGGTCAGTGCAACTAGTACAATCTATGGAAGAACGATCTAGAATATCAGTGGGTAGATGGCCTAATGATGGGCTCTTGCTTTGTCTCCAATTTTATATTCTTACAAATGTGTTTTAGAGAAAATGCACTTTAACTTTTTAGTCAATTACACCATTTGCATGCAGTCTTCTATAAGATACATTGTTAGACACTGAGCCAGAGCGGGGTGTGGTGGCGCATGCTTGGGAGGCTGAGGCAGGAGCATCTCACAGGTTCGAAGCCAGCCTCAGCTACTTAGTGAGGCTCTCAGCAACTTAGTGAGACCCTGTTTCCAAATAAAATAGAAAATGAAATAGGATTTCACACCCAACCCCACAAAAAAAAAGAAAATAAATCGAGTCAATAGGTTTTGTTTTGTTATATGTATCTCCACTTAAGACAAATAAACATATGTACATGCCTTTATTTTTTTATTTTTATTTTTTGTGGTACTGGGAATTGGACCCCAGAGGCATTCAATCTCTAAGCTACATCCCCAGACTGATTTTACTTATGTGGAAATAAGGATCTCACTAGGTTGCTGAGAGCCTCATTAAATTGCTGAGGCTGTCCTTGAACCTTCAGTCCTCCAGTCTCAGCCTCCCATGTACTAGGATTAAAAGTGTGTACCACAACACCGGGCTTGCACATGCCTTGGTCAATTAAGAAATGCTGGACACTTACTATTAACCTCTTGATTAGCTCTCATTGTCCCCACTTTTCCTCCCCATACAGTCCATACGCCTCATTTAAGGTTCTTTTCTGTAGTATTTACTTGGCATATTTCTAAATGTTTTACTTATGCTGCTCTGTTTTTTCAAACATAAAAATTGCACAAAATAGTGTAATAATTTCCTGGAACCCATCACCCAGTCTTGCAAATCATCATCCAATGACCTGTTTTTTATATATTCTTATACCATCCAGTTCATATCTCTCGCTCCATTTTGACATTGTATTTGGGGTATCATAAATATTTCAGCCTGTATCTTTAACAAAGATTATTTTAACAGAACCATCACACAATTGTCACTTCCAAAATATCCTTATCAATACCTTAATATCAAATATTCATGGCACGCCATGTTCAAATTTACAATTCTTTCATAAAATATCATTTGGCCAAAATTTTAAATTGTGTGTGTGTGTGTGTGTGTGTGTGTGTGTGTGTGTGTGTACGTGTGTGTTAGGAAGGATGGGGCATTGTGATTGATTGAAATTCACTGTACATCTTTCTTTTTGCCACTTTTTCCCATTAAAATTTGAGGGAAAAATTATTCTCTCTTTGCCATAAAGCTGGATTCTTCCACTGTGTTCCTCTAGTGAAGTTTAGCATGGTTTTTATGTATTTTTTGAATATTGGTAGTGGGATCTAGAATATTGACCATATTCAGGTCCATTCTTTTCTCCCTTTTCTACTTTCTTTTTAGGCTTGTTATCAAAACTATTTCGTATAATGTGAGAGTGCAATGCATCAGTCAAAGTATCTTTTAAAAAAACTATATCATAAAAGATTTTCCATTTAAAACACATTGTTTTGTAGTGTTTACAGCCACGAGTATTTAATACCTAAAATATAAGTTCGAGCTGCAAAACAAAGACATTCGGGGCATTTTTTTCAAGCTATTTCCTCTAATTTAATATTGGGTTACCCCAGTGGTATTGTGTGTGTGTGTGTGTGTGTGTGTGTGTGTGTGTGAAAGACAAGATAGATGTTATCTCATTTCCTGCATGAATTAGTCTTCAAATATTAAGACAGTTCTCTAGCATTCTGCAGTGATGAATTTCTGGAGTATCATTATGCTCTCAAAGTTTTATATCTGACTATTTATATTTATTGTAGTTATACTTGCTAATATAATTCTAATATTTGTCTATCTTTTGTATAAGTCTTTCATATTGGCTCCTGAGTCATTCTCCACGACCCTGGCAGTCTTTTATAGTTTCTTGTTATCACCCATGACAAGATGTTTTAAGATTATCGTGTGTATTTCATGCACCCTTTCTTCATGAAATTAACCATTTCTCCAAGGAGAACAGGTTGAGTCTAAAGGATAACAGTGTTGAGTACTGCCGAGCATAGTGGTGCACACTTGTAATCCCAATACCTGGGAAGATGAGACAGGAGGATTGCAGGTTCACGGCCAGCCTTGGCTATTTAGTGAAGCCTCCACAACTCAGTGAGACCCTGTTTCAAATAAAGAGTAAAAATGTAGGGCTGGGGGTGTAGCTCAGAGGTAGAATGCCCCTACGTTCAACCTGTAGTACTGAAAAAAAAAAAGTAACAGTACTAAAGGATTGCAGTCTGAAAGTTAGAAGTGGTTATTATTACTGGGTCAGTTATTGTCTTTATATCTTTTAAGTGGAAAAAACTAAGACTATACATTTTAAGACAAAATACATAGTAATTCTTATTCAAACCAAGACTAGCATTTTTAGTTTATCTCATGTATCTCCTTTTTCTCCTTTTAAGAATTCAGATTCTCAATATTGATTAAAATTTCACTGTTTTCTTTATCCAATATTAATTACTATCAGATCTGTCTTACAATAGCAATATCAAGATAATCAGCAAAACCTGATTAGCAAAAACAAGTAGTACTCTTAAATATACTTTTTTATCTTTATTTCTCATTGGTATGTGCAAAATTTCTTTATATTTAAAAGAAAATATAATCTTTCCTTATTACCATATGATTCAAGAATATGTATTAAATGTCTTTTTAAGAGAAATTCCTATCAAGCCAGGGATGGCGGTTCACACAGGTTTGAGGCCACCCTCCAACTTAGTGAAGTCCTCAGCATCTTAGTGAGATTTCCTGTTTCAAAATAAAAAAAGAGAGGTTGACATTATAGGTCAAGAGTAGAATGTTTTTGTGTTAAATCCCTTGTAACATTAAAAAAATAGAAAAGAAAGACATTCAGACTCATTAACCTGGGAATGATACTTCAAATATTTTAAGATGATAAACCCCAAACAAAATATTTTCAGCAAAAAAATAAATGTTTCTCAGAGAAAAAAAATAGAAGCAGTGTCATTGTCTGAAAAGATAATTTTTAAAATAAAATTGTGATAATTTACTTCTTAGATTACTATTCATGCATTAAAAATAAGTTAGAATAAACCACCCTAGACCAAGTGGACCTGGCATCTTTGTGAAAGAAAGGAAGTAGCTGTAAGGACAGGAAACGTTCCTGCTCCCCACGCACAAATTACCCTGGGGAGCACGAAAGAGCATCCTAAGAATGTCAGAGGAAACACGGAACCCAGAGTCAGGTCAACCTCTGCGTGAGCTGAGGGTGTCTGGACTGTCCCTCCTCCTCCTCCTCTTCCTCCTCCCTCTCCTCCTCTCTCCTCCTCTTCCTCCTCCTCCTCCCTCTCCTCCTCCTCTTCCTCCTCCCTCTCCTCCTCTCTCCTCCTCTTCTTCCTCCTCTTCCTCCTCCTTTCCTCCTCCTCCTCCTCTTCCTGCTCCTCCTCCACTTCCTCCTCCTCCTCCTCTTCCTCATCCTTCTCCTTCTCCTCCTCTTCCTCCTCCTCCTCCTTCTTTATGTAAGACAAATATGTTTATTGCACATTTATAAAATCTGCATAGTTGTAATGAAGAGTTGTTGCCTCCCACAATTCCTTTAATAATCTTTAAAAATTGGATGGAATGGGGTGGGGAAAAATTGGATAAAACATAATTTCCAGTTTATTTCTTTAAAAACAGTTTTCTCTCTATATACATATATGTGTGTAGATAGATAGATAGATAGAAAGATTTTTTTTTAGAAATCCACACCTTTATTTTTTAAAAGCAAAATGGGAGAGGTGAACCAAAGTGTTTCACATTGTGAACAGTAGCATTAAACAACTGTTTGATAATTTTTAGACACTTAAAAATTTTGCCTGTGGTTAACAACTACTAAAACACTATCTTTCATCAAGTATTTTAAACTTTTTATTGAGAAATAATTTCAAATGCACAGAAAAGTTGAAAGAATTACATTTTATTCATGTTTATCCCATTTGCTTTTTCTCTGTTATCTTTCTACATATAGATGTCTCTCTATATACACATTCACAAGACATACAGGTTTTTTGCTGTTTGTTTGATTGATTCATTGTTTTGGAACCATTTTAAGGATAAGTTTCATACTGCATGGTCAATTACCTCTCAATTATTTGGTGGGTAGCCATAAGAATAGGGATATTATGTTAACTAACTGTAGTTATCAGGTTCAGTAAATTTCACATTGGTAAATTTCTTTTATGAAATAGATCATCCATTTTTATCAATTGGTCTCAGTAGTATGCTTTATGGAATCTATTTTCTTCAGTACAGAACCTAGAGAAGGGTGAGATATTGAATCAGTTTTTAGAGCTACTGGTAATTCTTTAATCTGAAATTTCTGAAGTCTTGCTCTGTCTTGGGTGCTACTATGTTTTTTAAAACAAATCTGTGTCCTTTGTGATAGAAAATGTCCTATTTTCCTTTTTTTTCCTGATGTTTCTTTATGCTTATATTCAGGCAATACATTATAAGACAGGGTATTATGTAGAGGATACTGTGTTTTTCTCATGGAATCATATCTAAGGCACAGAATATCCTCATTGGTAAAAATAATTTTGATGATCAGGTCAAAGAGTGATCTGATTTCTATAATTCGGAATCACCATATTTTTTTACCATATTTTACCATATTTGAAAGTAATAAATAGACTGTGGGAAAAGATCATACAAATATTCTGATCCTTATCAAAAATTTTACCTGTGATTTGTTATCAGTTGATACCTTGCCTCATTTAATCTCTACTCTCATAATTGCAAAAACACTGATGTTCTAATTCCAACTTTGTGAGCCCTCTTATCTGTACTATTTGTCAATTTATTATCTGCCTAAATCTATACATTCCTAATTTTCAATGGCTTATCGTTTCTAGACTTCATTATTTTACATGCTCACAGAGTCCAATATTTGACCAGGGCGACTCAAAGAAAGTTTCTTTTAGTGTTTTTGTGATATATCCCATTGTTTCTTTCTTAAAAATATTTAAAATAAAAAGATATTCTAGTCTTATTTTGTACCTATCTTGTCAAGCTTTGAATCATCCTCTAAGGATTCTTGGTGTGTGTGTGTGTGTGTGTGTGTGTGTGTGTGTGTGTGTGTGTGTGTGTTCATGCACGTGCATGTGTGTGTTACTGGAGATTTCATCCATGAGCATTATACCTATAAGCTACACCCCCAGCACTATTTTTGCTGAGGGCCTCATTATGTTGCTGAAGCTGATTTTGAACCAGTGATCCTCCTGTCTCAGCCTCCCAGGTACTGGGACCACAGATGTCCACCACCAAACCCCCTGCTCCTTTTTTTTTTCTTTTGAAAAACAGATTGAAGTCAAGGTCCTGAGAATTAAGGCCATTTTTTGTTCTGGTCGTATCTCTGCAGTAGGGGACCATGAATGTTTGATGCTCCCTGTCAATATGAAGTTTACATTGAGAAGAAAATATCAAGAACATAATCTTAACTGAACAAGACAATGCCAGTAGAGTCAAAATGGGAAATCAAATGTCTAGGTAAATGGGGAATAAAATGTAGAGGAGGCAGGTTTACGAATAAGGAATGAACTTATATTACTTTGTAGAATCAATGCAAGAGAAGGCTCTAGAACTTTGAAGCTGGATATGTTTGCTATATTTAGACCTACCAATAAAAATTATTGAAAAATATTTTTTTTAAAAAATTGAGCATAAAAGGGTGACTCTCAGAATGTATATACATTTGTGGTATATTGCAAAGAATTAAATACAGAGGAATGTCCATATTCCTAAAAACCATAAAATTATTCTAGGAAGATATAGCTACAAAGCAAATGAGCATTAGTGTTTTACATGAGCTAAAAAAAAATTTTAATGTGAGATGCTATGAGAGAACAAGAAAAATTAGAGTTGGATAAAATAAAAGATGAAGTGATTTAAGGAAAAGATCTGGAAAAAAGTGGTATGGTGATAGAAATGTAAAGATTTAAACAAATGAAAAGACACATTTGGAGGAAAAAATAAATTTAGAAACTCAAGAACAATAAACAAAACATAATGTCTTAAGCAAAGTGCAAGATAAAAAGGAGAAAAATTTTTAAGCAATAAAAGCAAAAAGAAATGAATAAAAGTGTTTTGAAAATATTATAAGAAAGTAGGTGAATAAAAGAAAAAAAGTTTTATATGACCATTCGAGAAAAATTTATGAAATAAGACTGCTTAAAACTACATATTAATATTTATTTCAATAAAATTAAAACACAACTATGACCACTGATAATATTTTGCATAAATGCAGATATCCTAAGAGATCTTGTTTTTATCATAAACTACATGCTTTGTTAATTAAAATAAAAAATCTCCCAACATCAGGTGGAAAAATGTACGCATTGTGAAATCATGGGTGTATGACAGATATTTAGTTCAGTCCTAGGGCAGGATAAATAAAGAGCTAAGGTTAAGTCCCTGGGAAGAGAAACAGAGGCAAGCACCACTAGACAGCAATAATCAAATGTAGAGTCTTGGGAAATCACTTCACTTCTCTGAAATTCAGTTTTCTCAAGTGTATTCCAGGAATATTAACACATTTTATCTACTTTTTAGAATCCCTACAGTTGGCCAAAACACTTTAAAAAAATGTGCAAGCAGCTTTACTGAGGTATAGTGGGTAAAGAGAAATCATACACTTGTAGAATTTCTACAACTCAACGAAAAAATTTTAAAAAGAGCAAATGATCTAAATTGACATTTAGCTAAAAAAGATAAAACAAATGCCAGTCCACAGAAGAGAAATTTTGCAGCAACATTGGGGAATTGCAAATCTGAACCATAATGAAATATCACTTTATATTCTCTCTCTCTCTCTCTCTCTCTCTCTCTCTCTCTCTCTCTCTCTCTCTCTCTCTCTTTCAATGGGCATAATAATTAAAAAGTCAGAGAATATCCAGTGGAGAAACCAAAATCCTTATTCACCACAGGTAGAAATATAGAAAATTATGTAGCCATTTGGAAACGAATCTAATGCTCCCTTATGAAGAAGTTAGTATGTGCCTCATAAGTTTCAATCTTAGATCTATACCCATTAGCAAGTAAAATATATGCCCACATAAAATCATAAAATATTATACCGGAGCCAGGTGTGGTGGCGCACGCTTGTAATCTCCACGCTTGGGAGGCTGAGACAGAAAGATCGTGCAGGTTCGAAGCCAGCCTCAGCAACTTAGTGAGACTGTTTCCAAATAAAATATAAAATTGGTCTGGGAGTATAGCCCGGAGGTAGAAAGCCTCTGGGTTTCACCCCCAGTACCACTAAATAAATAAATTAATTAATTAATTAATAAAATAAAATACTACACCGAACTATAAATAGTGGCGTTTTTATAATAGTCCAAATAAACAACCTACATGTCTATAAACTAACAAATATAGTATATCCAAACAACAGAATGCCATTCAGTTCTTTAAAGAATGAAATTATTGGTACATCCTCAACATGAATGTATCCTGAAAAAAATATGCTAATGGCAAAAATTCAATAAGAAAATCCACATATTCTATGATATGATTTATATAAAATATCCAGAATTGACACATAATATAGAGACAAAAAACATAAATGGTCTGAGGGTACAAGGGATTGGGGATTGGCAGGTAATGAGTTTAGGATTTCTTTGGGGGTGATGGAAATATTCTAATATTGCACAAGTCTGTGAATATAATAAACACCACATAATTGTACACTTTACATGGGTGAGTTGCACGAGATGTGAACCACATCTCAATAAATCTGTTGCAGAAACAGATAAGCAAACATTATCACCCATCTGCTAACAACTTTGGAAACTGAGACAAAATGTGGCTGGTAAATAATTCATGAAGGAAAAAAACGGCTTAATCCAATGACTAAAAAACTGAAATAATTGTTTCAGATTGTCTTACAAGAATGCTACAGACCTTATTTCATTACAGTCATGGTATACAAAACTTTCAGTGAAGCATATATCCCCATGTTTTGTAAAACATACTGACAAACCAGAAAAAATAAAAAAAAAGATTACATATCAATTCATTCTGATTTCACCATAAGCCTGTTATAAGCTTAGAAACATTACAGAAAAGAAAATTAAAAATCTGTAGAATCATTTCCCTTAATCAATAGAATACCAAATTCCTGAATATAAATGTTTCAAATTGAATCACACTCTAAACAAAGAGATAGTATATCATCATGAACTTAAATTTATCCTCTATATACAAGAATTATCTAACATTAAAAAAATCCACTAATAAGCCAGGCGTGGTGGTGCATGCTTGTAATTCCAGTACTAAGGAGGTTGAGGCAGGAGGATTTCAGGTTTGTGGCTAGCCTCCGATACTTAGGCCCTCCACAACTTAGTGAGACCCTGTTTCAAAGTAAAGTAAAGAAATATAAACATAGGATTAGGGGTGTAGCAGAATGTCTCTGGGTTCAATCCTCAGTACTGCAAAAAAAAAAAAAAGAAAGTGAAGGAAAAGAAAATTCACTAATATTATTTACCATAGTGTAACACACTAGAAGAAAAAATAAATATGAATTCATTTAAATAAATAAAGCATTTGGTAAAACTGGGCACCATTCCTGATCAAAGAATCTTAGTTATGGATAGAGAAAGGAACTACTTTCTTAACATAATAAATATTTTAAAACATAAAATTTTAAAATTTAATAAAAGATTTTGCAACTATTCAAAAGTAAGAAAATGGACAAAAATTTTCAACAAGATTTATTTTTATTTATTTATTTATTTATTTATTTATTTATTTATTTATTGCAGTACTGGGGATGGAACACAGGGGCATTCTACCTCCAAGCTACACCTCTAGTCCTATTTTTTTTTTATTCTTTATTTTGAAACAGGGTCTCACTGAGTTGCAAATGGCCTCACTAAGTAGCTGAGGCTGTCCGCGAACCGCAGTCCTTCTGTCTCAGCCTCCCAAATGCTGGGTACAAGATCTACTTTTGTTAAACATAATATCAGAAGTCCTAACCAGTAGAATAAAGTAAAAAAAAATCTATAATTGGAAAAATAAATAAAACAGATGAGGTGGTTATTACAAATAATATACTCATTTATATAAATAAAGCACACACAACACAACCCTAGAGACAAATAAAAATAATGAAGAATTTAACAGTGTTGGTAAATGTTGAATAGGACTGTGTTTATTGTCAAAGTCTCGAATTTTTCTTCTCTTCTGTGTTTATTGGTGATTATCATATTATTAAAAATGTTGGGCTAACATTTAAATTATATTTCAATCAAATGTGTCACGATTAAAAGATTATATTGAAGGGTACATTTAATTTTATGTGCCTGTGTCACAAAACTCGAGGATCATTCAAGAAAACCAACCCACTGCTTAGAAAGTTCTCATAGAACAGAAAGTGAGTCTTAGTGACACACAGGAAACAATTTTGTTTATTTCTGAGTGCTGGGAATCTGAAGTAGAAAAGATTTGCAAAATGGGCAAGTATATATCAGTTATATGTAAGTTACCTATTAATTTCATCATCCAGTGAAAACTAGCAAACAATTGTGTGGCTCAAAGTAGAAGAGCAACAGAAACAACAAGATCCAAGTATCTGGAAGTGTCTGTGTGATGGGCATCCCTTATGAAGAAGAGTAGTTATGAAAATTTAAAAAAACCTAGAAAACACACTGGGATATTTAGATGTCTTAATTGTGAAATAATAGGTTAAGTAGACTTCATGTGCATTCATTGGCTACAGAAAAGTTTCCTGCCCCATTCTCAATTCCACTCCCCCAAATTGTCTAGGAAGCTCTTCTTTCACTCATTCCCTGATCAATTGTGACCTTTTGTGTACTGAACCAGTAATGGTTATTTAATCAATCCATGATATCTCAGTTTACTGCCATATTTTTTAAGGATCTATGTATTGTCAACAGGTGCTAGAATTAAACCTGTTTAGCAATTGCAGAATCCTAAATATCTGTGACAAATGTGATTTTTTTCTTTATTCTTTTTATAAATGCCACTGAACTTGTGCTGACATCATTGCATTTTAGGACAGAACACTTGAGCAGGCATCCGTGTCCCTGTGTATCTAGAGCTCTGTCCCTGCGTGGGCTCTGATCACATAATCACTGGTCATTGATGAATCACTGATAATTGGCCAAACAGTAAGAACAATGTACTGAAGGCTGATTCTCAGGCTGCTTAACACAGAGAATGAATACTCTTTGTCACACCTCTGGGGGCAAGGGCTCTAATGTTAGATTTCCTAGTGAAGAAATACGTATGATGGAATTTTGTAAAATGTCTAACCAAACTTTATTTTAAAAAATGGGTCTATATGGAATACTTAATGTTTCATTATTTTTTTAATCATGATATGATCAGTTTTTAAAATCATAACATACTTTTACCATTGAATAAATTGATGAAGATGCTAAGTAGGTCGTTCAAAAATGAAGCAAAATTTCTTATCTTTCTTTCTTTCTTTTTTGGTGGTGGTACTGCGGTTCCTGGAAGCCCTTCTACCTCAGGGGTATACTCCCAGACCTATTTTTTATATTTTTATTTGGAAGCAAGGTCTCTCAAGCCAACGAGGCTGGCTTCAAACCTACATGATCCTCCTGTCTCTGCCTCCCAAGCGGAGGGATGACAAGCGTGTGCAGCAACGCCCAGCTCTTTCTTTCTTGTAAACTGATTTACATTGAGTTCTTCCTCTCAGCTGTTTTTTCTGGTGCTGATAGATGAACTCTAAAGAGTTAGTTCTTCTATCATGAATATTATGTGCAAGATTATAATTTTCTTATGTCTTACTATATTATGGGTCTTTGACCAATGTAGATAATGTGCAAAAATAGCAATTATGATAGTGTTGGATACATCAGACAATATCCTTCCTTTTTTCTAGCCCAGAAATTTTCATAGCTCTTTTCCTTTACTTTAATGTAATGTTAGCCTTAAGGATAGAAATGTCACCTTTAAAGATATCTCAAGGATCTCAACAGAATTCACTTTGAAACTTTATTACTGGACACACAAAAGCATGTCAAGTCTTCAATTTAAAAGATGAAATATTATCTCCTTTTTCCATCTTAAATGTCTTTGAAAGCATTTCATGGACATGCAAAATAGTTGGTTGGTATTTTGGGGAGTGCCTGTGGAAGTAATTGAGCGCGCTGGCTAAGAGTATTTTTTGTGCTAATTAAATATTTCAAACTTCTATCAAGATTATTGTCACCTATTTAATGGCTCATTGAGTTTACAGTCTATGCAAGTTCTCTTTCATCAGTAGAGTTAGGACATCCATTCTAGGAATGACAAATTAGGAAGCAGGCAAAAAAGATAAAAGACCTTCTGACCATTATTCACACTTCCAATTTTCGACAGGGGTAATTCTGTTCATTGATGAGATATAGAGTTTGATCAGCTTGGGTGATCCATTTCCTTTAAAGAGTTCATTTACACTTTTTGTTACATGAGAAAGGGCATTGGAAATTCTACTGTAGAAAGATATTGGACATTTAAGTGAGTCAGTGTAGAAAATCAAACATCTTTACTATAATTGGTAAATCTTTAGCGGAAATCTTTATCAATTGTACTTGAAATGGCTGAAACATAGACACATACGTAAACTCCACTGCCTCTGACAAGGAGGAAAGGAATGCATGCCTTAGAAGGTAAGCATTGTAAATAATTCAAACATTCATTTGATAGATAATGATTAAGTGACAGTTATGTGCTAAGGATTACATTAGGCCGTAAGTATGCACTGGAGTATAAAATGGGCATCAGTCATGACTTTTGTTACTTACACTGTAGTTAGAAATATGGAGAATAAATTAATACAGAAATAAATATATATGTATGACTTCTGTTAGGTGCTATGAAGAAAATAGGGATTTAGTTCTATGAAGGAAGAGTCTAAATTGAATGATAAAGACATTTAAGCTGAAATACAGTGGGAATAGGGGCTGGTCCTTACCTTTGAGTTAGTGACCTCTTAAGAGAAGAGGAGATAGACCAACAGCACAAGGCGAGGTTTAAGTCTTTCACATATAAAAAGTGATATCCTCATTTCTAAGAGGAAATAAGGTTGAGCTGAGCATAGATAAAAGTAAGATTTTGAATTTATGAAAGTATGGCTTATAATTCATGTCATGTGGGGCAGAGTGCTTAAATCTGAAACATGGGGGAAGAAGGAGTATAAAAGGGAGAGAGGAAATGTTTGAGAAACTAGAGAAGAGAAAGTTTGAAAATTAATTTTGAGAACAGAAAAAGAACTAGAAAAAAGAAATAGAATTGATGGACAGTATAGCTTTATCAAAGCATGGTTGCATAGTGCCTTCTATCTTACAAAATCTGATATTCATGTCCAATGTTTACTCGTTTCTTCAGTAAGACTCTAATTGACAACCACTTTTTTAACATGCTCATTGAAGCCTGCGGGGCCCATAGGCTAAGTATTTTTGTCTATAGGTGAGGAAGCTGGCTCAGAGAATGTCCCCTGCTTCAGTGGCAGTGGCTCTGTTACCACTTGCTAGAATGCAAAATCTAATCTAGATTCTAATTCAATGCCTTCTACTTCCCATCCAGGCAAGCTACTCGGACCATATGTAGCCTTAAATGATAACAATGAAATAATATATATACTTGTCTCTTATCATTTTAAACTCTTGGCTGCTATAGCTAAAGATAACAAATACAGTCATTTTTAGCTACCAACTCTATGCCCTTTTATATAACCCATTCAGATTCATTGCTACCATAAGCGCTCCACAGCTGAGAGCAAAGGCTTGCTGCTGGGTTGGTACTTTTAGACTGACATGAATGGTCAAGGCAGCTGAACAACCAATTTAGTTGATTATGTTCTACTAACTTGACTTGTCATTGAACTGGACTGACTTTCATGCAAACATACTGAGTTACCATTTTTAGAGGATTCAAGCTATATATTGTAAGCTGTTATTAACAATTTCAGATTGCATGAGTACTTTTGCCACTGAAATGACAATATGTATACATTGCACTTGGGATTGAACCCAGGGTCATTCTACCGCCAAGCTACACCTCTAGTGCCTTTTTATTTTTCATTTTTATTTTGAAACAAGGTCCTGTTATGTTGCTGAAGCTAGCCTGGAACCATCCATCCTCCTGTCTCAGCCTCCTAACTACTGAGATTAAAAGTATACCACTACACCCAGTGGCAATACATTTTGAATCTAGCCTATATGAAGAACCTAACCATTTTAGACATAAAGATAGTATCTGGGCTTTCTCATTATTTGTGCCTATTCAGTTGCAAACATCAAAAATTGTTCCTTCTTAAATTAGGCAGAATAGAAATTCATAAAATAGGTATTAAATAGTTCATGCTATGAAAGATAGGAGAGTTGGGAGGGAGACAAAACAGAGAACACCTACTAACTAATCAGCTCTGCACTCTAGACTGGTGGGACCAGTTGGACAAGGCTAATTTTTCAATGTTTCAGAGTCAATGAGAAAAAGAAGGAGAGAGAGAAAGAGAGAGAGAGAAAGAGAGAGAGAGAAAGAGAGAGAGAGAGAGAGAGAGAGAGAGAGAGATCTCCATTACACTGCAAGTTATATCAGTATATGACACATCATGAGATCCTTTTGTGTGGTGTCAAGCTCATTACATGCTCACACAAATGTAGAAATTGGTATTTTTTTAATTCTCCATTTAGCTGAAGGGGAATCATCACTTCCTGAAGATACACTTCTTCCACATACAGAGATGGTCAAATTGGGTGATACCAACCCCCTCCCTGAGGAGGGGGTAATGAAATTAAATATAGACAATATAAAGCTAATGTGTCACTGTCTTTTTCTAGTTACTGACTTAGAGAAGGTAGGTTTCTAAGGGTGGGGGAATTTTAAGAAGTTCAGTAAACCATGTGAGTTTGAGAACCTCCCTAGGTCATACGGTTAGCAGGTGGTAAAACAAGAAAGTCAGTCTCAAAGTCAACACTATGGTCTTAATTTATCTTCCAGACAAGTCCAGAAAGCAAATTAGAATTGTGAGATCTCTGATGAGTTAATATTCAAGGATTAGTAGCCCACAGGAGAATTATATGTATGATTTTTCCTTCTCTAGGTCTGTGTGAATACACGGTTATGATTTGAAAATCAATGCCTGTGGCATTCTATTTTCAGCTAAATCATACCATGTAGTATCAAAGGTGATAAGAGATTGTAAGAAGAAAAATGTTTTCTAAGATGCATTTTTAAAGCATTAGTAAGATTCAGTTAAGACTAAGTAAAACACTAGTTATGTATTGAAAGAAGCAGAACTTTGGGGGGATTATAAACAACTTATGAAATAAAGAGACTTCTGAAAGACATCTTCTTTTCCAGGAAGTGGCCAATTCCTAGATCCACGATTTGAAAAGGGGAAAATGAGCTGAGCATGATGGCGCACACTTGTAATCCCAGCATTCAGGAGACTGAGATCGTATATGAAGACTATAACCATTTCAGACATAAAGATATATTCACGGTTCGCGGACAGCCTCAGTTACTTAGTGAGGCCCTCTGCAACTTAGTGAGACCCTGTTTCAAAATAAAGAATAAAAAATAGGGCAGGGGGTGTAACTTGAAGGTCGAATTCCCCTGGATTCCATCCCCAGACCTGGAAAGAAAGAAAGAAAGAAAAAAAGAAAGAAAGAAAGAAAGAAAGAAAGAAAGAAAGAAAGAAAGAAAGAAAGAAAGAAAGAAAGAGGAGAACCTCAGATTCTGTGGTGACTGTATTCTAGAAAGAAAAATAATGAAGATAGACATTAATAGTGGTTAAATTATTATCATTCTCCTGATCCGAATGCTGAAATTGGTAAATGGCGACTGGTGGCAACCAGTCCACTGATGACACTAATGATAATCAGTCTTCCTCTATTTGTATTTAGCTTCTAGTATTGATAGTGCGAATATAGAATGTGTCTCATAATAAATTAATTTTTCTAATTCTACCAAGGCAGAACACAAATACACTGATTTCCTTGAAGATTAAATAGGGACAAAAGTTCCCCTGTTGTTTTGCTTTTCAACTAACCATTCTGAGAAATAGAATGCAACTGACATAACTAATATAAGGAGACTCATTACATTTATTTACAGAGGTGGTTTCCCTTTACCACCAATGGATGACCCGAATGATATGGAAAGGGCTTACTCTCAACCAAACCTGTTTCCATTGCCTCTATTAACATCTGTGTCTCGCTCAAAATAAATAGACAACTTCTTGGTGTATAACACATAAACAAGTCATGTAAGTGAGGAAAAAGTAGAACCGCCGAAACTAATGTCTTGAGAAGTTTTCAGGGAAGTTACTAACCGCCTTGTGAGAACACTTTGAACCAGAGGTAAATACATGAGCGGGCGGTAGCCTCACCTGCAGGCTCCTAATCAGTCTGTCTTTGTTCTAAATCTCTGATTTTAACTAGAAGCTTCTGTGCCATGCCCGCACCTATTTTTCTATTCACATGTAAATTGCATTAAAGCTGTTATTCTTTCTTCAGCACAATCTGTGTTAAGGTAATAATAAAATTTATGGCCGTGCTTTGAGAGGTGAGGTTTCACGGACACTGAGGCGTCCTGGCAGTGTCCCAAGGCCTCCATGGCTGTCTTGGAGGAGCAGCCGGTGTCTGTCCTCCCCTTAGGGATCCATTTGGACATTAAGGGTTGATCACTAGAGCCCTTATGGGCTTTGGATATTTCCACTGATATGACATTTGGATTTCAATAGGAGTTTTATGGCTTTCTTTATAGCTGTGATCAGAGTAGAGATGTGCATTTGGTCCCTGGTGTACAGGGAGAGGGGAAGCGGTCTCGGTCAGAGAGGGCAGGGAATCACACACCCTGGTCCTGCCCCTGGCTTTGCCAGTAGCCTGCTAGATGCCACTGACTAAGTCACATAATATTCCGGCAGCCTCCCTTTCTTCTGTGTGTGAGCTAATTGCCTGTGGCAAATGTTGCGTGCAAATTTCAAGGGCAATTGAGTCCTTAGAGTGTCCCCTCTTGCTCCTGGATTTTTATTTTCTTTTTCTTTTTTTCCTCCTCCTGTCTGTTTTTTGCTCTATAGGCCAGGAGTTACCAATTTTATGTGCAATTGAGTTATGTACACCCCAAGCTAAGTAGGGCATCTCAATTACACTTTTGAACCATCAATTATAAACATGTGCATGATACCTGATGTTTTCAGGGAGTAACCCAATTTGGCTTTGATGGGGCTCTTTTATATGGCCACTTCTTTCTGTTTTTATAGGAGTGCTGCATTTGTGAGTGTAACCAAAACAGGATTCTTTATATGCCTTGGTTTCTCAAACTATTAAGACATAAGGAAATAAGGCTCAGTTTGAGTGTCTTAAGATGTTAAAGAAGAGAAAAGGCTAAGGTACAATATGAAATAAATACACACATTATTTCAGCTCTTGTTTATAATGTTCACTACTTAAAAGAATGACTTATAAATATTTGTATTAAAGAACTGAATTAACTGTTTTTGTTGTTTTTTTAAAATTTTTGGTGAAAGGGATTTAGTATCAGAGCATTGCCTGAGATCCAAAACTGGAAGATTTGAAAGCCACCTATGTAACTTATGGCTGTGATGTTAAGAAAACTACTTTCCCTATGCATGGGCAGCCTCATCTCTAAAAGAAAAGAAAAACATATATCCTTGCTTTTCAGGGCTACTGAATAGATGAAATAAGATGAAATGTGAAAGAAAGCAAAGCCATCGGAGCTCAGAAAACATCGACAGTCAATAGTCACAGGTCTCAAAAGTTCTAGTCTTGAGAACATTAGAATTTTGGAACATTGAGAACCAGCATTTGGATAAATACCAGCAGGGTTCAAGGGCATGGGCAAAGTTATCTGACCAGCTGGCCAATAGAAGACATGTATAGAACATCATTTGAACTGTACAATTGGGCTTAGATAGGCAGAGTTGGCTTCACACAGGGTACGTTACCTCTCTGTACCAGCCCTTTCTCCCCAGGATGAAGGCTCAAAGAGCCTTCCAGGAGCATTCTTTGGAGCCATTTATATCCTTAGCTGTTTATTTCCCTTCTATATATTTTTAATTAATTAATTAAATTTTTGTAGTACTGGGGATGGAACCCAGGGTCATTGTACCTCCAAGCTACATTCCCAGCCCTATTTTTTATTCTTTATTTTGAAACAGGGTCTCACTGAGTTGCAAAGGGCCTCACTAAGTAGCTGAGGCTGTCCTCCAACCCAGATCCTCCTATCTCAGCCTCCCAAATGCTGGGATTACAAGCGTGCACCACCACGTCCGGCCTCCTTATTCTTGATATACTCTGTATAGTGTAAAATTTAACAAGTGATGTTAAAGATAATAAGTCCCACTGCTGCTGTTTCTGTTTGCAAACCATGACACAGTGTGGCGAAAGAGCCAAACAGTCTGAGGTCCGCTCCTGTTTGCACAGCTATTTCCACGCATATTTTACTGTCTGCTTCTTGACATGTTTGTCAGCTTAGGACTGGAGGGCAGAGGTGCTGGCGGCAGGTCTCACCGCATTTTTATTCTCCATTGCATTTTCAGAGACTATGAAAAAATAAAATAAAATAAAGCAGGGGGTGGGCAAGGGGGGGGGGCTGGAGAAAAGCGAGGAAGAGGTGGTCCTGTCAAAGGCAAAGCAGAATAGGGTGAGGTATGAAAGTCAGATGAGAAGACTTGTCACTGCAGCGGGCAGCCTGGCAGGTGCTCACTCTTGCTGCCAGCCAGCCGGACCCTGAGACAGAAGCTGGAACACTTTCGCCATAAAACATATGCCACTTTTTCTATTACTTAATTACAAGGCAGATCCAAAGGCACATATCTGAATCTTGATTTGCAGAAGAAATCTCCTTTTCTTTTCTTTTTTTTCTAACTGTGTACTTCCAGTCTGCAATGGCAAGGTGTCTGCACAAAACACTTATTGTGCTCCGTGTTGCACTGTCTCTAGCTCTAATGGATTCCATTCCAGCAATCCATTACATTACACTACATCTGCCTTTACAGTAGTAGCAGCTCTTTAAATTCATGCAGAAAAGACCCGAGCAAGCGCAGCCTTGGAGAAGCGTTAATGGCGGTAGTACCATTGCTTACTATCTCCTGGATTTTGCAAACAAAGAGAAGAAAAAAAAAAACTGCTCACACTATCATGGGCATTATTATAGTTAGATACAGAATGATAGGATGGAGGGCTCATACATTGGTGTTTGCCATTGATGTAATTGAGCCATGGGGTTGTAGTCAATCACCTTGTAATGGATTCATCCGGGTGGTGGTGAGGACTGACAGGGTGTAGATGAAAAAGGTAGAACCCTGAAGATGCAGCTTTGGGGATCATATACGGCTCCCTCTCTCATCTCTTCCCACCGCTGCCACGCCCTGAGATCTGTAGTCCCCAGCATCACACGGGCTGAACCCCCAAATTCTCATGGTCGTACCTTTTAGATGATAGCTGTGGAAATGCTGATGAACACATGCATCAGTTCAGATCGCTACCGGCAACACTTCAATAGCATAATGACGCACGCTTGTAATCCCGGCATTTCGGAGGCGGAGACTGGAGGATCCTGGTTCATGGACAGCCTCAGCTACTTAGCAAAGCCCTTCACAATTCAGTGAGACCCTGTTTCAAAAATAAAAAGACTCAAAACTGGGGCTGGGGGTGTAGCACGGAGGTACAATGCCCCTGGGTTCCATACCTGGGACCACAAAAAAAAAAAAAGAAAGAAAGAAAAGAAGAAAAAAAATAGTGCAATGACAATGCCGACAGTAAGGATGACTTTACAGTTCAGAACCACCTTTTATGAAACCCTTAGTAGAATTTATTTTAATTTGCCTAAGATTGTATTTTCCAAACTGTTCAGGAAGGGTGAGGGATTTTTTTCTCGTTAAGCAAATTATCATAGTACACATTCCAAAACTTAATCTAAAACAGTCTTTTAAACCATCAGACCATCTTTTTGATATTGGCGTCCATAGTACTCATGACAATCATGCAGGGTTGGAAAGATAATTCTAATAGCCAGTTTACATTCTTACGATTGTGAACAAACAGTTACACATTATTAATAATGGTTTTATACAGTACCTTTGGTTATGTGCTGTTATGGAAAGGAAGTTCAAAGATTTAACAATTTCAAGAGAGGTCAGGCATTTCTTTTCAAACCATTCCCAAAGTATTTTGGTGTTCTCTTGACTATTAAGACAAAAAAAAAAAAAAAAAGCCTTTATAGGAGATCTAAAAAATAGAAGAGTATTAAAAAAAAAGCAAAATAGATGTTAATAGCCTGTGTAGATAACTCTAGCTACATTCAAAATAAAAACAAAGACACAAACGCAGCTGGAGAAGTCAAATGTAGGAATATCTTGCATATATGGTAGTAGGTTGAATTCCTCTTGGCAGAATTACTGAGTCAAAAGGGTTCATATTTTAACAAATTTAATACATGTATAAACTGCTTTTTGAGCAGGATACTGATTTATAATTTCTCAAAAATGTATATATATATATATATATGTGTGTGTGTGTGTGTGTGTGTGTGTGTGTGTGTGTGTTATTTGTTAATTTGTCTTTTTAAATATTTTTATTTATTTTTAATTCACAAGTATTAATTTTGTATATCTATGGGTTACAATATGATTTTTTGATCTATTTAAACATTATAGAAAACTTCAGTCAAGCCAAGCAAGATGGCACAAGCTATAATTCCAGTACTTGGGAGATGGAGACAAGAGAATCACAGCTTTGAGACTAACCTCAGCAACTTTATGAGATTCTCAGCAACCTGGTGAGACCTTGTTTCAAAAACAAAACAAAAACATAAACATATATATATATATATAAATATATATATGTGTGTGTGTACATATATATATAAACATAGCTATATAAGTATATATCTCTCTCAATATATATATATATATATATATATATATATATATATATATATAGAGAGAGAGAGAGAGAGAGAGATAGATAGAGATAGAGAGAGAGAGAGAGAGAAAGTGTGTGTGCACGCTAAGGGTGTAGCTCAGAGGTAGAATGCCCCTGGGTTCAGTCCTCAGTAACAAAGAGATTTAATCAAGCTAATCACATTCCCATCATTTTGCCAGTTTGTGACATTTTTGTGATGAGAACATTCAAAATCTATTTTGGCCATTTGAAATATAAGACACATTATCATTAAAGGTCTTCACCATGTGGAAAAATAAGTTTTAATTTCAATTTCTCCTTCATATCCTTTCTTTATTTCTCTGCTGGGCTCTCAATCGGTTTTATCTGTTATTTTAAAAGGATTGTATCAAGTGTTACATGTACATGATGTGTTTGTCTGTAACACATTTATATAATATACTCGTATTATTAATTTATATAATATTAGAATAAATACTAATGAAAAATACTTGTTGAATCTAGTCACATTTTTTACATGAGGTAGTTCTATATAATATTCCGCTGTGACCTTTGGATAGTTATACATTTTAAAAATAGATTTCTGCCGGGCGTGGTGGCCCACGCTTGTAATCCCCGCGCTTGGGAGGCAGAGACAGGAGGATCTCGTAGGTTTGAAGCCAGCCGTGCTGACTTAAGAGACCCTGTTTCCAAAAATAAAATAGGTCTGGGAGTGTAACCCAGAGGTAGAAGGGCTTCCAGGAACCCCAGTACCATCAAAAATAAAAATAAAAAAATAAAAAATATTTCCTATTTTCCTATTTTGAATCAGTAGAAGTATCCTTGTTACTATTTTATGTCATCAGAAAAAATGCTGAATATATATGTATTTTTTCATTTGTATGAAAACATAGAGAAATAGTGGAAATATCCCAAGACATTTTACTGTGTGTAATTTGTTGGATCATAGCTAACTACAAAAGGCAAATGGCGAAAAATAAAATAAATAAATAGGTTTCTGGAAAGAAAAACAACAGAATGAATTCAAAGCAATAAACAGAAGAATACAAAAAATGAGACTTATAAATGAGAAGGTAAAGAGGCATTTTCAAGTATCAAAAATAAAAACGAGATACTTAAAAATAAGAAACTAGCTTAGTATGGTAGTACAAGTCTGTAATCCCAGTACTTGGGAAGCTGAGAAAGGAGAATTGTGGGTTTGAGGCCAGCATATGCAATTTAGTGAGGCCCTCAGCAACTTAGCAAAACTGCTTAAGTATAAGAGAATGAGGCTGTTGAAGATAAATATAAGGAAAGTTAGGGCTTCAATATCTCATCTCATACAAAAGAGAGAAAGAGATGCCCTAGGAGAAAATAAAACATGAAATAGACTTAAGGATGTCATTTAAATTGACAAAATAACCAACAAAACTACTGAAAGTAGTAATTCAATGAATCTGTCAAAGTGAATGAGGTGGGGAATTGAGATATTTTAAGTAGGTTGTATTTATTTTCCTAGTGAGATGTAATCAGTCATGTCTAAAATTCACAAACCCAACATTTCAAGGAACATCCCTTATTGTTGTGGGGGAAAAGAACTAAAGGACTAAAAACAGATGAAGATCAGCATGGTTATCTTGGGAAAGGAGAGTTTGGATAGAAGAAATCACTTTGGCATCATAAGGCTCCTTCCACACTAGCTCATTTTCCCCCCTACTATGTGGATACTTTACAGCTTCATTACTGTACCTCATTATGATAATTTGTCTCCATATAACTGATCTTTTAGACTATGTTTGCAAAAATAACAAATGCACTGATGAGAACAATTCTTCAAAATCTGAAATGTACCCGGATTATCCTGAAAAAAAATTCTTAGCAAAAAAAAAGAAGAAGAAGAATCCGGGCATGGTGGCACATGCTTGTAATCCCCGTGCTTGGGAGGCAGAGACAGGAGGATTGTGCAGGTTCGAAGCCAGCTTCGCTGGCTTAAGAGACCCTGTTTCCAAATAAAAAAATATATAAAATAGGTCTGAGAGTGTAGCCCAGAGGTAGAAGGGTTTCCAGAAACCGCCAAAAAAAAAAGAAAAAACAAAAAATAAATAAAAACAAAAACTATGCCATCATATAGCATTCTGAAAATTAGGACTGTTACTTTTGCAAAGTATTTTTTTCAAAAATATGATGTCTTAGTTCATTTTATTCAAAGAATCTGGAAGTAGGTTTAATAAACGTTCCATAGTGATCATAATGTTGTTCATATCCCCATCATAAATAACACTTTGGGTTTTGCAACATCATATAACTGTGTTCTCCTCAGGGTTAAATGAATCTCAAATGGATGTATAAGCCAGGGCTTGGTTCTGTTCAGGGGTATTGATTGAGACTACAGAGCACATTTAATACATATGTTATCTGTCACTTAGTTATCCCTCTAGTCAATGAGAAAGCAACTGGTTGAGGTTATTTAATAACAGGGACAAAAACTTGAAAAGATCCATGAGGTCATTTGGTCTCCTAGTCTGGGGTTATAGTAGGATTATTTAAGAAGACTAACTTTCCAATTTCAAATCCTACTGATATGGTTTCCGTCATAAGGTAGTTTAGGAATTTGGTGTATTACAGTGGGAACATGTAGCGGGGCCTCTGTATTTTAATCAGTAGAGCAGGTCCTTGATGTGATGTAGAACATGAAAGTGCCAGTGAACTTGGGGATAAAAACTCAGGACATCATGCAGGTTACTTTAAAAATGGGGACAATGACCAGGATAATAGAGGAAGGGGATCAGAAGATGTAGGAACGGGGTGACTCTTGAGGAAGGAAATAGACCTCATCATGTTGTGCTCACATATGAAGGTACAGGGAGGAGGAGATAGCAGGACAGGGGAGTGAGAGAAAAACACACCAAGTGTGCATACATGGAGGAATCACTTTGAATCTCACTACAATGTACAAATATACTGCACCAATAAAAATTTAAAAAGCAAAAAATAATGTATAACACTATCGGAAAATATACACAAATCCAAAGGAACAAGATCATTTTATTTGTGTTCATGCCATTTTCTGCCAATTACATAAAATAAATTGATTCTGTTTTGAATCGGGTGTATCTACGAATTTATTATCACACCCCAAAGAACATGAACAATGAGGACTTAGCGCTGAAATGAGTACTAAACTCTGAACTTAGTAGCAGAGTTCTAAAAAGCCAAATAAAGTAGCATAAATAATCAAACAAAAATCAATACAATTAGCTTTAAAAAAGTATTTTTCCCTCCCTTCCATTGAGACGTTAGTTTTCCAACGTACCGTTTAAGCGTTTTGACTTTTATGACAGTAATATTCCCCGAATCATAAAACACTAGGGACTTTGGAGTCTGACTGGCAAGTATGTTTAAAAAAGAGGAGTATAAAACACAGTCAACTGCCAGTGAAGAGCTTCACTTAAACTTCTTGCCCACATACCTATACAATCACCGTGGGGATGAAAACACTCTCCTTTCCCACAAAGGCAGCCACACTCCCAGTGTCCCTTTCCCAACCAAGTTAAGAAACAAAACCCTCCTGGGTAAATCACTGCGATACTAATGAAATCCAGACAGGCAACTTGAAACTTGAAACAGAAAAAACAAAATTACCCAATGGAAATCATTCATTAGCAGTGCCTGGTTCACTGCAACTAACAAAATGTGGGAAAAAACCTGACCTGAAGGTGTCACAGATGATAGTGATCTGATGCCTGAGCTATGCTTCCTACCCAGATAGCCCCCGGACACTCTTCTGTGGTTTATAAGGGGTGGGCAATAGGCAGTTGACATTACTTCAACTTAATAACTTGGGGAGTATCCACCAATCCCCCAACACAGGCTGATAACCAGATTCCATCACTGCCCAAGAGATTCAGGAAACTAAACAGCAGGGCTTTCCTTTTGTGACCTATCTGAGCCACTGCAGGAATTCCACGGACGCCTCCCTAGCAGTCCATGTCCTACCAGACCTACACCTGCCTTTAGAAACACTAATAAAAATGACCAAGAATTCCCATTATCTCTAATATGGACAGTGTTTCTTCCAGTTGTTGTGATTTTCCAAGCTTTTGCCAAAATTAAACGTGCAGGTATTGGGTCACCCCAGAAGAACTCAAGTAAGCTTGTCATGGTCACCTGCAACTTTCCATTCTCGGTAAATGCTGAGGTCAGACTGCACCCACCTCACCATGACACACACGCTTTGTGCGAGAACTGAGCTCAGGGAAGGGAGCAAGTTTGGAAAAGCTACTCAACCAGCTGTAGTCTTCTCTCCAGTGAGAAAGAGGAGAAACAAAACCTGGCTGTGGAGTCAGACTTTTATGTTATCTAAACCCTCACACGCCGATGTTTAATCCACAAAGATCTCAGCATCTTGCAAAATCACATACCACTTGCTTCTGGAAAAAGTTTATCCACTTTAGATAGAGTCTGATGAAACTATATTAATAAGGCTCCTCCTTCTCCCATAGGGACAAGCAGATGTACTACTTACGTGTGGTCAACTAGGTACCCTTTCATTGGAATTTAAACTGGAACTGGAGCAAAAAGACCAAAGGTATTCAAGGTTATTTATCCCTGGTGTTTGCACAAGTCTGTTGATGTCCTGGCTCTAATACTCTTTACTGCTGCCTGAGTTTACTCCTTTGCAAGCATGGTTCTGAAGTTTTTCTGCCTATTCAATAGAGCTGCCATGAAATGCCAATAAATATCATACTTTCTTAGGTTTCCCAAATCTAGTTTGCATTGCTTTTAATAAAAAAAAAAACTAGTCCAGTTTCCAAGTTTCATCTCTGTCACTTGCAAAAATACACCTGAAATTTTTAATTCAGATTTCTATTCCAAGAGGCATTTTAGATAGGCCTGTCAATTGAATAATAACGTACGTACGGTGGATGCACAGGTTATAAGAATATAGTTGAATGGAATTTTACAAATAAACTTGTATGTCTACCATTAAGAATACAATATCAAATTTTGTTAGTGTATGATTCATTTACCAGCAACCTTGGCATTACTCAGAAAGTTGTTATAAATAGAGGCTGTTAGGTTTCGCATGATGTACTGAATCAGAATCTACATTTGAGCAGGTTTTCAGAGAGATCTAATTCACATTCACGCTGAAGAACAAAAATACAAGATATGCAAACTCTCTAGAAATCATTCTGATTAATCTACCTGATCATCCACTCCTCAAAAATAATCTTTTTTTTTAATGAAACTTGCATGCATTTTTTCATGTTACTGAACTTTCTAGAAATAGATTCATTATACTTCTGAAGAGCTGGTTTCTTCTACTAGTATTACATTTGTAGATGCATTCTCTTCATGTAGCAACCTATTCTTCCTGTTAGTTTTATTTGCTGACTTAATGTACCACACTATACCTATTCCACTGTTGATAGGCTTTGAATTACACATTCAGGGATTATTGAAAATAATGCTGGTGGAAGCAGGACCTTTGGAGAACATAATTATGAACTTCTATTGAGTGAAATTTTAGGACTGGAATCACAGAATCATAGGTATGCAAGCACACATACAATCATACAAGGGACTGACAAAAATTTTTCACTCTCAATGTCCAACTATGAAAACACTAGCTGTCCTAAACCAATACCATCCTTTGACATTGTAAAGTACTGGTTCGCTGGCTGGCTGGCTGGGTGAATCATTAGTTTAGCCATTTTAGTAGTTTAGTAATAATATCATAGTGTGGTTATAACTGGTGTTCATTGTGTTCCCTGTTCATTGTGTCTTTTGGCTAACTGTTCATGTTTATTGGCCATTTGAATGCCCTCTTTTCTGAAGTGATTGTTCAAATCTCCTCCTTAATTGTTTACTCCATCTCTTTCTTTTGGAATTTTACAGATCTGGGTGCTGAGGCTGCATGTCTGCAATCCCAGTACTGAGAGTGCTGAAAGAGAAAGATCACAGACTGGAGGCCAGCACATGGTCATTTAAGAAAACCCTGCTTCAAAATAAAAAAAAAAGATAAAATAGTTCTGGAAGTATAGCCAGAAGTAGAGTGCTCCTGTATTCAATCCCTAGGAACATGAAAAAATATCCTTCACTACTCTGGACACAAGTCTTCTGTTATGAGTAAGTCACTCTCTGACCAGATTTAATTGGGCTCCTTTGAGTTCTCTGTGTGTTTAGGTCCCCAACCTTGAGGTTTGTCCTTGACTCACTTAGTCCAGGTTTAGCAAGAATCGTGGTTAGAACCTTTAGTGAAAATCACCTATTTTGAATATTTGATGAAAATTTTTATCCCGGACTCTCAATATCTCAGGTCCTGTCCTATCTTCCTCAAAAATACTTTCAAGTCAATTTTACAGACTTCTCCCTCCCACATGTCACCTGAGTAATTTTCCACTTATGGAACCCGACCTTGGTTCGGGACTATAAACTCCTACTGTCTCTTGGTATATTAGAATTTGAGCCCACTTTCTCTCTCTCCCCCACCACAAAACCCTGTTTCCATGACCCTCTCTAGATAGTATACTGTATCATCCTTTGAAAATGCTATAAATATTCTTCTTTAATAGCTATTTTTTTCAATATCTTTTCTCACACTGTGACTTGACTTGACAAAAAGGCCTTTTAAATTTTTTTAAACAAAATTCACCTCTTAATTCTTTTTCTTACATTTTAATGCTTTTTATATCCTGTTTACAAAATAGTAGGCAGTGATCAATCTTGTTTTTTTTTTCCTTTTGTATTGAAAGATAAAGAAAATCTAGATTTCCCAACTTTAGGAAAATGACATAATTAGCTAAAAAATATTTAAATGGAAGAATGAGCTTTTTGTTTTGATCTCTAAGAATATAGTGGAGGAGAGATTTATATCTATATACCTTTATTCCAAATAATAATTGGAAGTTGCTGTGTCTAAATTAAGGAACTATTAGTTAAATTTGCTATATTGACACTACAGATGACTTACTAATGCTTGGTGTTCTGAGCTGAGAATAACTTTGGTCAATGGAGACAAGACATTTATATTAACCATAGATGTCCACCACCCACATTATACTTTAACAACAACCTACAGAGAAATTCTTGATACAAAAGAATCTGACTAGTTTCACAAGTCAAGTGTGTGTTGGCACAATTATCTAGGCATTATAAGAAAATACATGAAACTACTTGGTTTTCCTCAAGAACAACTCCTTTATTATGCATTGTGATATAACATATGAAAAAATACAGTCAACAGAGTATTCATCCTTCCCTATGGATCACATGACATTAGGATGGACATCAGTGACTTGGAAGAGAGGGGAGGGCATCATTTCTCTTTCCAGGCTAGCAGAGATAATGTTGGGGAAAAAAAAAAAAACTAACGATATAGTCCTAGCATTCTCATATACTATAAGAAGCTCAATGTCGTAATTTCTGTTCTCCAATTCATTTGAAAAACTCATATTGTATTGTGTCCTGCAGTAAAGAAAACAGGATATTCACTGAAAATCCATCTTTTCATGCAAGACAGTTCATATCATGTTTTATTTATTTTGACATCAAAACTGACCAGTCACATGACAGATGAAATAACTGGGGCTCAGAGAATGTTAAGCAAATAATATGACCCAATTTGCACAATAGTAAGATAATTCTCCTAACTCAAGGGTGTAATCTTCACACTCTTCACACTTCATTTTCTTTGAGTTGGATAATTTCCTCCACTAGATTGGGGCCTTTATCTTAGAGACTCAACACTCTGTGTCCATCCTGTTCCACTCTCTGGCAGGACTGTCCACACCAGCCTTTCCACCACAGCCACCAAAAACAATGAGAAGGACCCAGAGACAGCAGAATCCAGGGCTACTGGGATGGTGGAGAAGTGGAAAGAATGTATGCAATATTCCAACTCTACACAGTTTGTTGTAGGTCTGAACATATTTCTTTATTGTCCTTACCTCCCCTTTATATTCTTAGCTTTGTTCCAGTTTCATCAATATTCTTTGCTTACGGAAAAATTTCCCCAATTTCATTGGCTTTATTCTATTGGAATTTCCAGGACAAAACCCTCTTTGTTCAGGAGTGAATTAAGTAAATAACATAAGAGCTTTTAAATCTTAGAGAGTCCTGGAACACTGGCTTTAATAATTATGTCCTGTGTAAATAATGAGCACACCTGGACAAGAGCAGACCACGTTCCATAAAGACTCCTATTGTAGCCTCCACTGCCTCTGTGTAAAATGAATCATAATCTGCAGCTTGAAATAGTGAGTCGAGGAGATTAGAGTGGAGACCTGGGTTTCGCCATCAGCTAGCCATCCCTATTCCAGGTCTGCCCCCACTTGCCGGGAACACTAAGGCAAGGTGTCGGAGGAATTTGAACCTCAGTTCCTGAATCCTGCATTTTGTGACAGTGACACTCTAACAACACTTAGTGGGTAATGAAAGGGCATAAGGACAGAAAATACTATGCTGTCCTTTCTCTACCTTTTAATTAATTATCTAATTTTGATGATGCATTTTAGTTATTTAAAGTAATAGAATTCACTCTGATATAGTCATACATATGCATAGCATAATTGGGTCTTTTTTTTAGTACTGAGTATTCAACCCAGAGGCATTCTACCTCTGAGCTACATCCCAAACTTTGAAATATATATATATTTCAAACAAGGTCTTACTAATTTGCTAAAGGTTTTGCTAAGTTGATAAGATTGGCCTTGAGCCTTCAATTTTACTTTTAAACCCAGTATTTCTTCAGATAAGTACCAGATCATCAAGATACCATACCAAAGGGTAGTATTAAAAGACAGTAGGAAATTGAAGATTGGGCCCAGTACAAGGTTTTAGGTCATGTGAGCATGTACTCAAAGGGGATCATGGGAGTACAGTCTCTTCTTTCTTCTCTTTCTCATCCCAGTCATGAGGTGACTGATTTTTTTCATTTTTTTCTGAAAATTTTTTATTTAATTTTGCCAGTTACTTTTATTTTTTTAAATTTTTATTGGCGCATTGTAGTCAAACATCTTAATGGGACTCAAAATGGTAGAGACATACATGCACACATCACCCAAATAGCCCTTACCCAATTCCTTCCCCATTTCCTCCCACTCTCTCCTTCTCATGCTTGGCTTAGTGATTGACTTTGATATATTTGTTAAAGTACATCATATGCATTTTCAATCCAGTGTTCACACTGTGATGTGCTGCCCAGCCACAGACCCAAAGTGATACAGCCCATAGACCCTGGACAGGGACTTGTGAACCTATGAGACCAAGTAAACTTTTTCTCAGTTTTTTTTTTTTTTTAATGGTACTAGAGATTGAACCAAAGGGTGTTCTACCTCTGAGCTATTTCCTCGGTATTATTTCATTAAACTTCTTTTCTTTCCTTTTTTTTTTTTTTAACAGGGTCTTACTAAGTTGTTGAGGGCCTTGCCAAGTTGCTGAGGCTAGTCTTGAAACTGTGAGCCTTGTGTCTCAGCCTTTTAGGTACTGGGATTACAGGTGTGTGCCCCTAGTGACCAGCTAAATCTTTTCTGTTTATAAGTTGATTATCTCAGGCATTTGTTAGAGTGACAAAAGCTAATTAGCATAGACATGAAGCCAAAGCCAATTCTCTGAGATTATGAGAAGAAAGACTGAAAGTTATAGAAGCCAAAGTCAGGAGCTGGGACCAAAGTAAAGAGTCCAACTTATGACTGCGGTTTAAGCACAAATGTTGTGGGGAGTTTCCCTAACCAACACAAAGCACCTCCTCCCTCAGACTGAACTTAGAGAATGAAGGAGCAGACCCAGGGTTAGGGCTGAGGCATTGACCTACCAACAAAACACAATAGAAGATCTGTGAAACAGAACTCTTAATGTCTAGATACATTCTCCAGAGAAATCCAGAATCAGGATGCAGATGCTTCTCAATTTGCAATGAGATCATGTCTGGATAAAGTCCTCATAAATGGAATATATTCTAAATCAAAAGTACATGGGACAAACCTGACCTCCTGCACATCATCACTTAGCAAGAGTGCACTGTGGAACATTGGTCCTTTGCCCTAGGGCTCACAGGACCCTGGGAGCTGTGGCTCCTTCCTGCTCTCCAGTATCCCTCCAACCACACATTGCTGGTGTAAAAAGGGCCCAACTCAAAACCCTACGGATGGTTTCTACTGAATACACATTGCTTTCACACTATCATTAAGTTGAAAAAAATGTAAATTGAACTGTTTTAAATCCAGGAACATCTGTGGTTCTCATTTCACGTATTTTCAGAAATCTACCGCGTACTCTAGTCTGCAGAATTCTTCTCCTAGCAAACATTCCTATTTTCTTTCATTTTGACCTCATTTTAGGGTTTCTGAGTGGCTAGGATGGACCCATTCCTCTGGATCTATCCTGACTTATCAATTAGCTACCAGGGAAGACCACGGACACCTCACTACTCTTCCATAGCTCTTGGTGCTTTCTTTGATGACGTTCAAAACTGCTTTGGCAAGGAGAGCAGTGAAGATGACAGGTCTGCCCTACCCACCCACATCTGCAATGCACCATTCTCTCTAATGACCATCTGTGCCCGGGCTTGTTTTGGATTTTACCATCAGACATTTTAGGTCAATCTATTAAGCGTGGTCGAAAATATTTTAAAAGATCTTCTCATTAAAAAAGGTAGGGGGAAAAATTACCTCCCATCCATATTTCTGGTGTCAAATCCTTACATTCAGGTTGCCAGATTTCTGACTAGGCTCATTAGTTTACTTAATTATTAAATGCTAGAAATAATTGAACTCTCAATTTTAAAAAGCCGCAGGGCATAACTCAATAAAAAGCGGCATTAAAATATCAATGAGTAGCTGAAAAAATAACAAAAAATAAAATCCGAATGCATAAAACGGCACACTTTGTGCACTACTTTGTCTGGACAGACCAATTTATAAGGATAGGTTTAGCTGCACACCATAAAATTAATTTGTGCAAGCTCCCCCAGGCCTGGCACGTATGGGCCTAGTAGCAGCTCTTCTGCTGACAGGTCCTACCTCTGACACCTTAACCTAGACACTGGGGAAGTGCAAGACCTGCTATAGGTAACCCAGCTTCAGACATCTTTTCCTTGGGGGTTAAGCATGATACCATCACAAGTTTTGGGGTGGCTCGTCTGATTTATTGGCGAGATCATTTCCAAGCTTCCATTTGCATGTTTTGGATGAACCATCTCCTGCTCAAAAATTCTTGAAAAGGCATTAAGGAGTTAATTAGCAATGCTACCTAACCCTAATTCTGTTGATATTTTGTATCTCGGCTATTATTAACTGCAGTCAGCCACTGGATTTGTTTTCCAAACTTTATAGAGTCTTGTCGCCATTAGCAGTTCATAGTCATTTAGAATCCATGGGCCCAAAGTGATTTACGGGAGTTGATAAAACACAGAGAAGATGTGATCCTTGGCCTTGATGTACTTACAGCAGAAGTTCTGTTCCGCAGTGCACTCAATTATAACAACCGACTCCTTTTTCCATATGCAGAAATATCTCCCAGAAATAATTAGCTGCAGACACAAAACAATTAGGTGGTTGCAACCTCATAAAATGTGGTTGTTGGTTAATTGGCTCATATTCACATCGTGATGTTTGCATCCACCACTTTACCACCTGCAAAAGTTTAGCTCGCAAAAATAGAAGCGAGGTTTCGAAAATATGGTTTGGCAAGTGTAGTCTCAAATAGTCAATGTGACCCGCATTTTCTATGGGCATACTTAATAGCACTTAGAAATGCTCAAGTAGATGGAAATATAAAATGCTAATCACTGGACTGCAAACTTATTTGCAGAAAGAATAATTAATATTAGGGCCTGGGAGCCACCCCAAGCATCACCTCCACGTTTGATCCAAAACCATTTTCCCCTGTGGGTTCATCATTCCTCTGGCCTCTCACACACAAAGTCATTGGGTTATATTTTCTTTTTAGCTACCTGATAAATGGAAACACTTCTCCTTTGGTAAAGACCATACTGCAGTAAAGCATATTTACTTTAAATGGATTTTCCCCCTTTTGATCATGGTATAAACTGAACTCTTCACTTTCCCTTAAAATTTCTCCCTAGTAAACCTGATCTGCCCCACCCCATTCATGCCAGCACTTTCAAATTTGTTTCCTTCTACCCCAATAGGAAAAATTAGTAAAGTGTTCTCCCCCCAATATATGTAATTCCTATCCAAATATATTCATGAACTGCTGGTACTAATATGTTGCGTGCATTGTTAAACATTCGCAATAAAGATACACTAAAAACATATACAATAAATATATTAAGAATGAGATAAGAAGAAAACAGTTACCCATAATGGCCAACTATATATTCACCACACCTAGGCTAAGAACCCTAAACTAATTTTCTTCTTTAATTTCTGGTATGAAATTTGAAAGCAGATTCCTAATACTTGCTCCCAATGGACTAAGCTAACTTGATGAGATCCCTGACCTACACAGTTAAAACCAAAGAATACCTGGTTTCCAAAAGGTCAAACTGTTACAAAAGAGATGTGTTGGCCAAGACCCTTATGGACTGACATCTGTTTCAGTTGAGTCTGGCTTTAGAATTACTTATGGTCACTTCTAAAATCTCTAATGACTCTAATGTAGGTGAATAGCTACATAGGAGGACACACACACACACACACACACACACACACACACACGTGTATCTGTATCGAAGACTAGATATTTTGAAAGGAAGTCAACCAGTACAGTTCAGAGTTTAAAGAGAGCAGAATGAAAATGAGTTGGCTTATTAGTATTTTTGATAATGACAGGTCACAATGTAAACTCAGTTGACTCTTTTGAAAAACTCAGGAAAACATCTTAATCAGTTTTAGAATTTTTCTGCAGACAGAATTTCAAATAAAAAAGAACGAAATGCAAAGTTTTTAAATATCCAGAAAACAAATAATTCTTTATTTAAAATGGCATATTCTCTACTAATGTCAGATAAGGTAATTTATTTTTTAAATGTTGTCCTTCAAATATTATATCTTATTGCTCGTGGATAAATGACAACAGAATTGCCGATTAGATACTTTATTTCCCCACTAATAATAAGTGTTTAAAAGGCTTCAGAGCATCCCTCATCCATCCATTTTTTTCTGGCAATAAGTACCTTGGTAGGATAGGAAAATCCATGGAAATAAAGATCATCTGCCATTGTGTTTTTCTTGATACAACATGCTGGGTGTTATCAGGACAAAGTTTTCTGGAATTTTATGAAAGTAGGATTTGCTTTACTTGTCATGTGATGTGGAAGAAGGAAGGAAGGAAGGAAGGAAGGAAGGAAGGAAGGAAGGAAGGAAGGAAGGAAGGAAGGAGAGAGAAAGAGGAAGGAAATAAAGTGTAGAAGAAAGGAAGAGAGTAAGAAAGGAGGATGGAAGGAAGGGAAAAGGAAGGGAGGAAGGGAGGAAGGTAATGTTATAAAGAAAGAACATTTTTAAATTTTTGAATCCTTATGTTTGTGGGTATGAAAACAGCCCCCATACATGGCTCTGGGCTGTTTCACAGGGAGCAGTACCTAGAAGCTGGAGCGGCTGAGTCTTGTCCGTTGCTGGGCTCTGTGGCCTGCAGCAAGCCCCTTAACCTTGTGTACTTCCTCTTCCATCCAGAAAACCTCAATCCGCAGAAGAGCATGCTGACGTCCTCTAAGCCACATTTGAGAAAGAACGGAAATAGTTAAAGGCATGGCCAGGCTTGGGAAGGGCTTGCTGGTGCTGTCTGTTTTCCCAGTGACCTGCAGGCACACACCTGGGCTCGGTCAGGTTACAGCTCAGCTCCCTCCGCCCTCGGGTCAGGCCCTGGTCCATGCTAGACCCAGGACCCTCCTTAATTAAGCATACCAATCACCTAAAGCAACAAGAGGGTATTAGGGAATATTGGATGTCACTCAGCCTCTCTTTTGACTTCCATTGCCTTTAATTATTTCAAAAGGAAAACACTAACTTTTTTTTTTTTCCCAAGTCAAAAATAACAAAAGCAAAGCCCCTTAAAGGAACAGATAGCTGTAAAGATTAAGTACCGGCTGCCTGGTCTTTTAACCATCCTGCATTTGCTGTTAAATCCCATGTTAGCTTGAATGCAGGCAACGCTGGTACCTGTTCCCTCTTGCTTGCAGTACCGATGTCTCACTCAGGAAAAGGTCAGTGACCCTCAGCATCTAGTTTAATGAAGAAAGTATTTGTAAATTCTTACTCGATTCTTACTTGGAATCCACTTGGTTTCTTGTTGCTGCTGCTCCTCCTAATTATATCTAAGGATGTCTCAACTGTTTGGGAACATTCGCGTTGTTTCTCTGTTCAGAGAGAGAGAGAGAGCGCCTCCAGAAAGGTCTTTAAATCACTCCTGGCTTTTGGGAACTTACCACATCAAAGGGAAGGGACAGATGCTTCCAGCTATGCATCCTGCTCGCAGGTGGTAGGGGAGCCTCCCTCCAGCTCAAAACCTGAGGAACCAATTACAAACATTTATTTTCTCTCATGCAAAATAAGTCAGGAGGACTTAAACAGAATAGAGATTTTGCTTTTGCTCTACACCATAAAAGGAGAATTCAAAAGATAAACTAATGAGATGCGGTTTAAAAATTGGATATCACTAATCTCTATTAATTTCCTTTGGCCCCTCATGTTTTATATCATAGGTGAAGATTTCACAAAAATGTTATTGAGTGGACTGGTGTGGCGGTGCACATTTGTAATCCCAGTACTTGGGAGGCTGAGACAGGACTTTTGCAAGTTCAAGACCATACTCAGCAAATTAAAGAATCTCCGCAACCTAGAGAAGCTCTGTTTCAAGATTTAAAAAACATTTTTTAAAAAGGATTTTGGTTGTAGCTCAGAGATTTAAAAAAATAATGCCTCCGGGCTCCTCAATCCCTAGCACCAAAAAATTACTGAATGGTATTTATGATATCAGCCTGGAACATCACTTAAAAAACTGCCTCATTTTAATCTTACTCCTTGATGTCTATATTGTTATTACAAAAACTTCTATGAAAAGCTAGGCATACTGATGCACTCCTGTAGCCTCAGTAGTTTGAAGGCTGAGATGGGAAGATTGCAGGTTCAAGGCCAGCCTCACCAACTTATCAAGGCCTTGTTTCAAAATAAAAATAAATAAATAAAAAGTTCCAGGGGTGTAGTTTGAAGGCAGAATGCCCCTGGGTTCAATTCCCTTTGCAATTTCCTTTGTAATGGCTTCAATTTCCTCTGCTTTCTCAAGAGCACACAATGGAAGCCACTCTAAACCTCAAAGGCCCTCTTCCTTGTTAGCAGAGTCCATGGACCAGGAGTCAGACCTCTAGGCATCCAGGACTTTCTATTTCCCAGGTCAATCCCAGCCCTCTTGACTAATACTTTTTCACACCCCCTGGAGTCTGGCAATCTGTTTCCCATTCTCTCCTTCCTGTCCTCTAGGGGTGACAGCCATCCCCTCGCGAAATCCGAAGGGCACCTGTCTTACCATGTGATGACAGCATATATAAGCAAGTTGTGTTCTATGTTTTATAGTTCAGCGGAGTTCTTCTAACTAATACTCTCAATCCAATATACTCCCTGGTGAGGGCCACTGAAATGTCTTCATAAATTAACAAAAATAGGTTGCTAGTTTAGCAGCCTATAAAACAAATAATTTAGAGAGACACTGATGTACTGACCAGGCTATACACATAGGATATCCTGACCTGAATACACAGACTGACTTGGAGATCAAATTTATTAATAAGCATAATAATTGCCATTGTAAATGTTAAATAATGCAATCATGAAATGAGTGCAATCAAATTTTGGTTTTTCTTATAGGAGATGATGTAGGATTTGAAAAAGATAATGTCTAGTTTTGGGGGTATCAAAAAGTCCTGAAGTCCCAGTTTTGTCATTTACACTATAGCCTTGGCTGTACTGTTTAATTTCTTTGTATCCCAGATTCATCATTGTGAAATACATTAAAAAAAAAAACTGATTCCATCTCCCATGTTACAATGCGATAAGTATTAAAAATGATGTCTCAAATGCAGAGTTTTAGTCCCTGGCAAATGGTAAAGCTCCAAAAAATTTAGCATCTAACCAAAACACAGCAACCGTTGACAAGGTTCCTCTGTTTTGTGACCTCCACATGAAAAATAAAATTGAATTAAAAACTGAGTATGAGGCAGCACATTCAGAAAGAAGATGAATATTTCCCAAAAGTAGAGGATTTCCCCTAGGGTAAATTGTTCCACAGGCCTAGAATGACAATGAGCCAACCACTTTGTAAGTTAGTTGCCTCGAAAATACTGTGACTTCATACTGAGCCTGCCACATACAAAACCAAAGTGTCTTTTGAGTCTTTTTTGGTCCTTATAATAGAAGGTGAAGTTTCAGTGCAAAAGCTCTTTGTATTAAATGCAAAGGCTCATTTAGAATTAGGTTTATCTTTGGCGGCAAGAGAGACTGGAGTTAATTGCTATTCCTTATCATCTTGTAACCTTGGACGGATTGAGATGTGTTGCTCTGATGGATAGAGAAAGCTAGGTCTCTTTTGCACACTGACTTAGTCTGTGCTGTGCTGCTATAACAGAAAAACTGAGACTGAGTAGTTAAAGCAATAGAAGTTTATTTGCTTCATGGTACTGAAAGCTGGGAGGTCCAAGATTCTGTCTCAAGGCAGGGAGAAAAGGCAAGTGAGCACCTAAGAAAGAGAAAAATCAGGTCAGATTCAACCTTTGATGGGGAGCCTACTCTCAAGAAAACTAAAGCAACCCTGGGATTCACACGTGACCTCTGACCTCATGTCACAATCACCTCCTGAAGATCCCCCCTCTTAGGTCTCAACTGGAGTTTTGGAGGTAACGTTGAAAGCAAAGCCACCACAGTGCAGGCATATTCTTTCCTTGCCTTTATAATTTACAGAACCTTTGATGACAGCAGCAGATGAGCCCTCAGAAGCCATAGACCCCAAACTTACACCAGCTACGGACAATTTCTGTGCACTTACAGACAACATCTCTAGGAGGCCATAGGAACACTGAGGAAGATTTATGTCTCAAAGTGATGGGGGTACTGTGCCCAAACAACTCTTTTAATTCTGTCTCATTTTTTGTGTTGATGTCAGGAATAACCTATGCTTTACACGCGAAACAGTTCCTGCCTGCCGGGCGTGGTGGCGCACACTTGTAATCCCCGCGCTTGGGAGGCGGAGACAGGAGGATCGCGCAGGTTCGAAGCCAGCCGCGCTGGCTTAAGAGACCCTGTTTCAAAAATATAAAATAGGTCTGGGAGTGTAGCCCAGAGGTAGAAGGGCTTCCAGGAACCCCAGTACCACCAAAAAAATAAAATGCAAAAACAAAACAAAACAAAACAAAGTTCCTGCCCCGTAGTAATACTAGCAGGGTAGTTGAGAAGTGCCTTTTGATAGGAAGAAGAAAAATAAATTTAAATTAATGATTCTTTTTGGGATAATGTTAAACTTGTTTGATTAATAAAAATATCAGCAAATTATTCTATATTTAAAAAGAAAAAGCAAATAGATCTCACGTTCTAGTTAATAGAACTTTCAGGTTATTAAGGTCTTAGTTAAACTTTTACAAATAATTTGTTTTATTTATGCATGATTTTTTCATGATTTTAAAATAATTTAGAACATTATAGAACACAATGAAGAACAAATAAAATTACCCATTCTCCTTCCAGCCATTCAGAGTTAAGCATCTTTGATATTTTAGATTATTTTCTCCTCTTTTTTCACATGTATTTGCATATGAACATTGATTTTATCAACACTAGAACACATTATGCCATATATTGTATTAGTTATTTTTGTTTGTTTGTTACTGGGGGTTGAACCCAGAAGCATTCTACCTCCAATCTATACCCCCAGCCTTTTTTTTTTTTTTTAAATTTTGAAAAGGGGTCTTGCTAGGTTGCAGAGACTAGCCTCAAACTTGAGTTCCTCCTATCTCAGCTTCCCAAGTACTGTGATTAAAGGCATATTGCCACCACTTCTAGCTTCAAATAAGTACTAGGCTACTTTCCATCACTATAAGAAAATATGTTGGGCAAATTAAATTATTTAAAAGAGGTGTTTATTCTTTCTTCTGGCTCTAGAGGCCCAAGGTTAAAAGGAGGCATCTAATGATGGTCGTTTGGCTGGTTGAGTCTGAGATGGTGCAGATCATCACATATCCAGAGAGAGCAGAGAGAGCAAGCACAGGTGCCTGTCCCTTATGTCTTCTCTCTTTTTTCTGATAAAGCCCCAGGACTCAATCATGGGGCTCCACCCTGACAACGTTATCCAGTTTTAATTACCTCCAAAAGACTCCAACTTGCAATAGTTAGATTTTCTACTCTAAAGAGGATTGAATTTCAAACTTTGAAGGACACATTAATATCATATCTAACCCTGTGTGTGTGGGGGTGTGTGTAATATTCCTTTCTTGTTAGAACTACTGTTTCAGTACCATTTAATATTGCTAAGAGAGAATATTTATGGCTATATATTATTGTACAATAGAAGTATATGCCATACAAGTCCTATGATATGACAGTGGTAATATTTCATATCAATTGAAAAAAGTTGGATTACTTAAACATCATTAATAGAAAGCATTGGAGAAGGTAGGGATAGAGTTAGGTCTCTATCTCACATTATACACTAAATGAAATCACTGACAATTATACTTAAATGAAAATTAAAATATAAAAATTGTCTAGTCAGTCGTGGTGGCACATGCTTATAATTCTTCCACTACTTGGAACGCTGAGACAGGAGGATCGCAGGTTCAAGGACAACCTCAGCTCCTTAGTGAGGCCCTGTTTCAAACTAAAGAATGAAAATTAGAGCTGGAGGTATAGCTCAGAGGTAAAATTTCTCTAGATTTAAAAAAAATAGTCTAAGCAAGCAGTGAAGAATTAAATAAACTGCTATTATTTTTATTAGTATTAGTATTAGTATTAGTATTAGTATTATTTGGTGGTACTGGGGTTCCTGGAAACCCTTCTACCTCCGGGCTACGCTCCCAGACCTATTTTTATACTTTTTTATTGGAAATAGGGTCTCTTAAGCCAGCGTGTCTGGCTTTGAACCTGTGGGATCCTCCTGTCTCCGCCTCCCAAGCACGGGGATTACAACAAGCCTGCGCCACCATGCCCGGCCTTGGGCCTTGTATTCTCTTTTGACTCAGTTATTTGGTTCTATGAAATGGCCATTATAGCTCAAAACAGATTTATTAAAAATATTTATGTGGCTTTTCACTGTAATGTTATCTATAATAGAGAAAATGTGGTGTCTATTTTTATTTCAAGATAGCTCTTTATTTTGTGGTACTGGGGATAGAATGAAGGGGTATTCTACCTCCAAGTTACACCCCTGGTCCTATTTTTTTTTAAAGGGTCTCACTGAGTTGTGAAGGGCCTCACTAAGTAGCTGAGGCTGTCCACAAACCAACATCCTCCAGTTCCTTCCTCTTGAATGCTGGGATTATAAGTATACGCAACCATGCTCAGTTTAGCTCTTAACTTTATTTATTTGTTTGTTTGTTTGTTTTTGTTGGGGGGGAATGCTGGGACTGGGGATTGAACCCATGAACCCAGGGCCACTATTGTGTCTCCAGGGCATTCTGAACTATACTCTCAGCCTTATTGTATTTATTTATTCATTTATAGATTTATTTTGAAATAGAGTCTCAGTAGGTGGATAAGAGTCTCACTATATGCTAGGGCTGTCCTGAAACTTGCAATCCTCCTGTCTCAGCCTCCCAGGTACTGGGATTACAGGTATGCACCACCATACCTGTTTTTTTTTTTTTTTTAACTGTATTTATTTTACTTTGCCCTAGCATAGCCAATATTTCTCTTTACTGCATAATATGGCTTCCAACTTTGACCAAATAAGAAAAATACATTGTTTTCCTATTAAATATAGTACAACTCTTTGAGATCATTGGCTAAGCAAAAATTTATTGTGCATCAGGTAATTTCTGGAATAAAAATTAGTCATATTTTTTTCCTGATCTTGAATTGCTTGATAAAGCAGATGGCTAGGCTGTGTTTATAAAAGTCATAAACTGTTGTTAAAAAAGTGAAATGATCGGTAATGATGTGCCCTGGCTATAATGTGTTCTAGATCATGGGTGGAGTCCAGAGACAGCTAATGATACTGGAGATCAGAGGATAACCCTCCAGAGGGAAGTGTTAGAATCTGGGTTTGGGTTTAAATGTGATTAGAAATATTAAGTCTTAGCAAGAGTTGATAGATGTCAACACCTTTGAAAACATCAACGTTGTAAGGAGGACTTTTGCCCATAGCTTTTGGTTGTTATCTCTACCTCGCTTCTTGAGAGAAAAAAAAAGGCGCCCTCTCTCTGGGTCCACAACCTGGAAAACAATGAGAATTTCCCTTGAGGAACTGACTCTGAAAGGGGACACAGGTAGACTCCAGCTATCTCATAAGCTGCAAGGTCCCAATTTTTCTCCTTATTCAAAATTCTAGTTCAAGGTCTTCATTTGAGTTTCTGTTTTACAATCCTAAATAAAAATCTGTAGCAGGAAGAGGAGAGGAGATTTCCTTCACTTATCAGGGTTGATTGGAAAAGAAATTAATTGTAATTTAATTGTTGCCCCTTGCTTCATAACATTTAAAATATAAGCTCATAGGAAGTACCGTTTGCCAAGGGACACTGTTATAGGCAGAAAAGTATCAAGAAGGTGGAATGTCAAAAAAAAAAAAAAATGGAAGGCCTGGCGTGGTGGCGCACGCTTGGGAGGCTGAGACAGGAGGATTGCACAGGTTCGAAGCCACCCTCGGCTACTTAGTGAGACCCTGTTTCCAAATATAAAATAGGTCTGGGAGTATAGCCCGGAGGTAGAAAGACTCTGGGTTCCACCCCTAGTACCACCAAAAAAAAAGAGAATTGTATGGTTTATATTTCTTTATTTCTTTTTATCCACCCATTTATTAATTTAGAGCCTCCTAAATTGCTGAAGCTGGCTTGGAACCTGTGATCTTTCTGTCTCAGCCTCCCAAGTACTGGGATTACAGATGTGTGCAATGATTGTTTTCCTATTAAATATAGTACAACTCTTTGAGCTCATTAGCTAAGCAAAAATTTATTGTGCATCTACTAAATCTTAGGAATAAAAATTAGTCATATTTTTTTTTCCTGATGTTGAATTTCTTGATGAAGGAAGATGCCTAGGCTGAGATGGTTGGGTGATGCTTGGCTGAGATGAAAGTTTCAGATGCACTTGATTCCGTGTTTATTCTTCCAAATCCTGCATGACAGAGATTAAAGAGTAGCCTCTTCTTCTTAAAATGCAGTGTTTCTAACTCTAAAAGTGAGAGCAAAGGAGGGTCTTGGTTTAAACTTGGCCTAAGCATCCTCTTTATAAATCTTTCTCTGATGTTAATTGATCATCACAGATATATTATGATCCTAAAGCAACTCAGGAAAACCCAGGAACTCAGCTTTCCAATATATACGCCACATTTTCTTCTCTTTTCTTTTTTCTTTTCCTTTTTTTTTTTTTCAGTACTGGAAATGAAACCCAGGGGCATTGTACCTCTAAGCTAAACCCCACCAGCTTGCTGGAGCTCACCTCCACTTAGTGAGACCCTGTTTCAAAATTCAAAAATATGAAATATACCAGTGTGGGTCTCGGTGCTCTGTGAGAGGGGTGATGCTGAAGGAGCCAGAGAGTGTGGAGCCCACCGAGTGCCATGTGCATGTATGTCACTGTCAACATGATTTGCATTGCAATGTGGGCCTTGAGTTCATCAATAAAAGCATATAAAAATTAAAAAGTATTGAGAGGCTGTGATAGGAGGATCCAGGTTCGCAGCTAGCCTCGGCTACTTAGTGAGAGGCCCTTTGCAACTCATTGAGACCCTGTTTCAAAATATAGAATAAAAAATAGGGCTGGGGGTATAGCTCAGAGGTAGAATGTCCCTGGGCTCCATCCCTAGTACCGCAAAAAAAAAAAAAAAAAAAAAAAAAGTAAAAAGTAAACTAGAGCTGGAGGTATAGCTCAAAGTTAGACTACCCCTAAGTTTAATCACTAACACCCCCCTAAAAACAGAAGGGAAAATAAATTTCCATCTGTCTAAAAATATAGAAGCAAATAGAAGCTCACTCCAGCCAAAGCAGCCACCACTCCTTTTGATTACTTTAGAGTTAAAGTAGGCATTGGGCATTGGCCTAGGACCACTGACTTTTTTAGCAGCATCAGCAAAGTGTCTCTTCTTTATCTGAAATTAAGTACAAATTCAATTAGAATAAAAATCTCCGATCACCCCGTGGAAGAGAGTTTATACAGAGAAAAGCAGATGTTCCAGCGACGTTGACAGCACTTTGCTTCACAGCCTCTGGAATTTTCCATCTTGTGAGCCCAATCAGTAGTGAAAGATACACAGAGACGGCTTCCCTAGCTCCCAAAACAGCTTCCCTTGCCCTTGCTCCTTTAATTAGATTTACTTCTTTAACCAAAATAATAGTGGGCTAAAAGAGTGGAGGGAGGGGGCTTTACTTAATACTAGGTTACCAAGTTTTATTATTTTTTTTCTTAAAGGTTGAAAGGTCTATTTTGGGAATTCTTTCATAGACAAAGCTTTTCTTCTTTCTTGCGAGTTTATTCTGTTGGACACACACAAAAAAATCGTAATAAAATTAATCACTAGAGGTTGCGTGGAGATCATACCTTAATTCTATTTTAACCTTTGAACAGATTATAGGACAATGAAACATAAATGAAAAATATAAGAGACTGAGAGCAGGTGTCCTTTGCACGTGAGGAGAGTCAATGTGCAGAATGGCTTACGGGCAAGGTTAGAAATGAAGAGACCTCAGGGCTCACGCGGGGAGCGGGGCCCTAGGAGAAGGGATGTAGGTGGGCTGCAGTGAGCTTCCTTTGGCTTTTGGAAACATCTGCCCTAGTATTTCTTCACCCTACTCTAGCTCTTCCCTGGGTTCCTGTGAATCCTTCTTACCTGGCTGCGTCATGGGCCATAGAACCATCATTACATAGTATCTTTTAATATATTTGATGTATTAATTATATTTTATATATATCCTTCATATATTTCCTTTATTTATATCTATCCATCATTATGTCAACTGCAAAACCTTTTATCTTCCTAACAGTATTAGGGAGGTGTTCCTAAAGAGAAAAAGAAGCCCTGTGTCCTGATTCTTCTCCTGTCTGACGCAGTAACCCAGGGAGGTTGCATGTTGGTGGCCACCCTTCTCCATAAACTGTGTGCAGAAGGCAAAGGAAAGAAAGATGAGGGACTAAGATGCAAGGTCTGGCTTAACATGTTAAGGGAGAGTAGAGCAAGAGGCTATCTGAAATTTCAGAGCCCAAAGGTCAGGGATTTTGATGAGTTCCTATAGACCCTTGCAAACTCTTGAACACCTGAGGAAGATGTAATTAAAGATGGGCATTTCTCTCTAGTGGTCTTCCTTTAAATGTCACACGCTCTGCCTTGAGGCCTTTTAGGAGCTGTGCTTTTAAAAGTTTCACCTAAAATGTGGCCACAAAGATATAAATATAGGGGCGCATTTAGTAGAGCCAAGAGTCTGGTGTACGGTGTTTACCAAAGTTCAGCTCTTCTTCCTGTGGCACTTGAAGAGTTAAGAAGTACATTCATCCTCATTTCTGTTTCATTTCAACCTGACTGCAGCTCCTGAAATAAGTAGGATCCTGTCTTCATGCTATTTAACTGGCAAGATGGAGGCTCAAAGCAGCTGAACAGTTGTCCAAGCCTGTATAAGATTTAAATGACACCATCAGAATTCTTTGATTCAAAGTCCAGTGTAATCTATTAGATTATAAGCCTTGCAGGACTTTTCTTCAATTAAAATCTATTTTTGAGATAATTATAAATATATATATTCAATTGTAAGTAATAAGTTTCTCCAAACTTAAAAAACCACAGTGTAATATAACAAATTAAATATTGAAATTGATAGTCATAATAATGATATTTTTTCTATCACACAAAAAGACCCTTCTTGTGGCCCTCTTAAGGCTATCGCTGTTTTATTTCTCTTCCCTAATAAACTCTGGATAATCATTCAGGTTGTTAAAAAAAATAGCAGTCCATACTTAGTTGTTTTATTGGTATACATGTATCATGTTTTATTGATATACATGTTTTATTGGTATACATGTATAATTCTGAAAGATATCTGGGTTTCGTATTGCACGTTTTCTCTTCAGGTCTCAAAACTTTGTCTGTGATTTATTTTGGATGTGAACGTTTTGTGTTCGTCCTGTGTTCTCAATCTAATTGGTGCCTTATAAAAGGCACACTTAGGAAAGTGTCAGCCATCATTTCTCAGTTCTCTTTCTGGCCTGTGCACCTGTTCCTTGGTAGGACTTCCTTCCGTGATACACATGTCAGATTCATTTTTTGAGTCTCACGGGCCCTTGTGGTTGGTTCCCTTCATTCTTTTCTCTTTTGCAGTCTATTTTCTCTATGTTCCACTGATAAGCAATTTATATTGTTCTGTCTTCCAGGTGACCGATACGTTCTGTCTTCTCTAATCTGCTATAGATTCAAGGCCCTGAGTTTTTGTTGTGTTTTTTTTTTTGTTGATGTTGGTTATTGCATTTTTCAGTTCAAAAATTTTCCATTTGACTCATCATCCTCTCTTCTTTTTTCTTGTAACTTCCTGTATCTTTGAGGAAGTTTTTTTCCTTTTTCCCATTACTTTCAAGAATGTTTGTAATTTTTCACTGGAGCATTTTTGTGATGACCGCTTTGTATCTGTTTTGCCAGGTAATTCTAAAATCTGTATCATGTAGGTGTTGGCATGGGCTTATAGTCATGTCTCATTCCTTGTGAGTTCTTTCTTATTCTTTGTATGATAACTGATTTTCTATTTAAATCAGGCTATTTGAATATTATATAGTGATGCTTTGAACTTACTTGAACCTTCATTTCAGCTGGGCCTAGTGATGCATGCCTATAATCCCAGTACTTGGGATGCTGAGACAGGAGGATTGCAGGTTTGACACCAGCCTCAATAACACAGTGAAACCCTGTTTCAAAATTTTAAAAGACTGAAGGTATACCTTGGAGGTAGAATGCCTTTGGGTTCAATCTTCAGTACCAGTAAATAAATAAATAAATAAATAAATAAATAAATAAATAAATAAAGCCTCTCATTTTAGATGGCTTCCTTTGGTACCACTCCAATAGACAAAGGTGAACATAGAAGTCTGGGTTCTTCTCTGGACTTTTGTTGACACCATAGAGAGAAGAGGCTCTTTTGGGGTAATACAGGATGGAAGTCCCAGCTCCACAGGTGACCTCCAAGAATACTTCCCAGTACGGGAGGGCTAGGACTGTCTTGCTGAGCCCACGTGGTTTCTACAGACACCACAAGGCTGAGGGTTCCTTGCTCTTTTTTAGGGATACCTGTTGGTCTCTTCTCGCACCCTCTCACTCATTCAGCTGGATAAGTGCAGTCTCAATGTTTCTCTAGCTTACTTGCCCCTGTTTCTGGCCCTCTGACTAGCGATGCAGAGCGAGCTCTGAGGCCATTCTTGTCTGCACCTGTTATTACTTTGGGATACGTGTCTTCTTGATCTTCAGGGCTGAGAGGCACAAGGCAAAGTGAACACTTGACAGACTCTCCTCAGAATGTGGCCTTTAATCAGTGATTCCCAGTCAATGGGCCATCTTCTCTCCACATTCCAAAGCCTTCCTATGTTTTATATTAATGTCCTGCATACTATCTCTATATAGATGGAAGAATAAAGTGTGTATACTCCATTTTTAATAGGACTGTTTCAAATTTTATTTTTTTAATATTTATTCATTTATTTATTTATTCATTCATTCATTCATTCATTCATTCATTTAGGTACTGGAAATTGAACCCAGAAGCATCCTACTCTGAGCTATACCCCCTGATTTTATTTACTTATTTATTTATTTTTACATTGAAATGGTGCCTGGCTAAGTTGCCGAGGCTAGCCTAAACCCATAATCCAATCCTTCTGTCTCAGCCTCCCAAGTACTGGGATTTTAGCCATGTGTCACCACATCCAGCTTACCAGGACTTTTTTAAAAGAATATTGGTAAGCCAGGTGTGGTGGCATACACCTATAATCCCAGTACTTGAGGGGCTAAGGTAGGAAAATCATGGTTTCCATGTCAGCCTGGGAAATTTCCAGAGGTTTTCAGCAACTTACTGGGACCTCTGTTTCAAAAATATAAAAAAAAAAGGTAAGCCTGGGAATATAGCTTACAGGTAGAACATCCCTGGGTTTGAACCCCAGCACCAAAAATATATACAGACTATATAGGGCACAAATACTTTGCTTAAGAATTAAAATATTGATACAAATATTTTACAAATAAATAACTAAATAATTAGTATCTGTGGTGTTATTGTTACTCCATATAATAGTCCTGTTTAGCTGGACTTAGTGGTGCATGCTTATAATCTCAGTACTTGCAAAGCTGAGATAGGAGGATCACAGGTTTGTGGCCAGCCTCATCTACTTAAGCCGTTTGCAACTTAGCAAGACCTTGTTTTGTGCTGGGAGTATAGCTCAGAGATAGAAGGCCCCTGGGTTCAATATGCAGTACTGCAAAAAAAAAAAAAAATAGTGCTACTTAAAATGCATAAGACATACATCTAATTTATGTGAATATCTTACAAACGACATTGACCACATAGAATATAATTTCTGAGTATGACAAACTTAAAAAATATGTGTTCTGAGCTCACCTAGGTAGCACACAGAAAGAGTCTAGGTATGAGATGAAAGCAACTAAAATAGGTATCAGACCTTTTCGTCTGGTCACAATTTGGCACCGAGCGTCACGAATCTTCCAACCTCAATCTCTCACAGACTGTGCTGTGACAAGAAGGTATTACAGTTTTGCTGACATCGATGACCCCGTATCGCTGAATTATTCCTTGCTTCGGTTTGCAGAGGAATAAACCGGTAATTAATTATATATCAGAACATGAGAATGGACCTGGCGATAATGTACGGGCGGAGGATGCTCTATTTACATACGTAGGTTATTTAAAATACGTCTTGTTAAATAAATATTTAAAATACCTTCTTATTTAGCTTATAAACTGTTTGGACTGAGGCTGCAACCTGAGTCATCAAAGAATGTTCCAGAGTGAGATCGCGTCTGTAGGTTTTCATCTCTGCCTGACCTGCAGTATCTCCTCTCTCTACGTCTCTGATGAAAACAGCAACATCAGTACTTTACGTTGGTGCCAAATTCTATCAGGAAAGTAGAAATTTGATCCCTCAAAAAAAATCATAAAACTTATCTTTATCTTGAGAGCAGATACGCAGAATGTGGGGCGAAACATCAACTATCCACAGACAACAGGACCACCTGGGAGAGACAGAACCAAAGTAAACAGGAAGTCAGGGGAACAGATTTTTACAACAAAACCAAACGTCCTCCTCCCCTGTGAGGAGCCTCCTCCTTGTAGATGCCCATAATTGCTTTGAACGGGGAATAAAAGAAAATACTGAATTTAAGAGTATTTCATTCCTCCCAAACCCGACTCAGAGCCACAGTGACACAACAACAGTAATAAATGAGAAGACACAGGAACAGTGACACTATGACAAACTCTCGTCATTCACGGGAGGGCCGTGCTCAAAATCAGTCAGATGCCGAGCCGCGGGTTCAGGGCATTTCTTAGTGCCCTGAAGTTAGCTCATTTTCTGGAAAAACTACCCAGTTCTCTCTATCCAAGAGCGTGTTTGCTCCTTTGCTTACAGACCAGAATTGCAAACATGGCGACTCTACATCCACCAGGGGGAGCAGTTCACCAGCACAAAACAATCTCTCTCCAAAGGAAGCCTTTTAGGTGCCTCTTCCTCTCAGTTTCCACGGCAGAAAAGGACCCCTCTTTTACTGGTTCTGATAGATGCAGCCTCCCGTCCCGCACACTGATTTCATGTGGTCGACCTCCTGCTGGTCGGATATTGTTGCTGAGTCAGGGACCCCGAGGCCCAAGGGCAAGCTTTTCTGCAGGACCTGAACATCATCACTCCTTGTAATTTATAGAAATTTTTTGTTTTATAATAGAAAATGAAGTAGTCACTGCTTCTATTCCTGCTTTTAGAGGTGAAACTAATAGATTTAACCCACCCACTAGTGATTCTCTGCTTTTCCTAGTGCAGGATCGGATTGGGGTGTGAGTGTAATCAAATACTCTCAGATCTAGAAGCCAGGCCTCGACTGCAGCTTGCTGATACCCCAGACCCTCTTTTTTTTTTTTTTTTTTTTTTTTTTTTAAGCAGGCCTTTTCCCCTTCCTTCAACCAGAGCCCTGGGGCTGGGAAAGAAAGCAGCTGTCACAGAAGGTTGGTGTTGGTGATAAGCCCTTTGTGTGCAAGCTCAAACTTTGAGACCGGCCTGTCCAAACAAAACAGCTGTGGTCTTCAGTGGACCTGTGTATGGACAGAGACCCCCACGCCTGCTGGGGAAAAAAGAAACAGGCAACCAGAAGGGTATTCAGGTCCCTGCAGCATGTTGCTAATGGCTGCACAGTCCACTGAAGGAATTTCCCCGAGGGGAGCCAAGTGGAATTTTTGATAGGGGTCAGTCCTTGTGGCCTCTTATCCTAAACTTCCCTTCTGGCATTTCAGCTTAGTATTCTTCAAATAGTTCCTCACCATTTGAGCTGTGTGGCTGTTCAGAAGCTCTGGTATCACCTGGGAAATCATTAGGAATGCCGAGGCTCAGGCTCCATTGTAGGCCCACTGGGCTCACATCCAGATAACCCAAATGTGTGTTGAAAGAGAAAACTGCTCACAGGGCACCCTGGTCTCTGGACAGTTCTGCATCTGTTAAGAAGCACGGAAGATGCATGGCAGAGTCAAAAGTGCACACTTGGCCGGCCCAGAAGTCAGGATTACAATATGGCCTTGTGTTATGTGCATCTTACTCTTGACACAGTAGCTTCAAATTTGAGCTCAGTCTTTCAAAGGAAAAAGTCCAGGTTCCACAACTGGCCAGCACTCTCTTGCCTGGTTTGTGCCCCACAGGCATTAACTTTTTTGTGTGGTGCTTAAACGAGTGTCTCACACTTGGAAGAGTCCATGGACATTTCTTTCCATTCTGAACTAAATTTCCAGTCTAGAAAAATTAACCCGGGATTGAGCTATTAACATTTATTTCTTCAACTTTACTATTCTTTTTTTTTTCCCCCAGCTAATTTCTGCTTGTCTTCTGACTCCTGAATAAACCCTACAAAAAGACATCATGAATCTCAAGTCATCTTATATATTTATTTTTTAGTTGCTGAGTTGAATGGCTTTGAACAGGAGGAAATTAGAAAGAGCTGAAATTAAAGTTGGGGAGTTTTGATAAAGTTCCAAGACTGATGTCTAGCTCTGTTTTCTCAAGGCTAACCAAGGGGGAGGAATTCATTCTGGAAAAGGAAATGGGAATTATCCCATTAACAATACTTTAAAGACAAGGGAGAACAAGCTAAATTCCACTGTCCACATCTGTTAACATTCTCATCTGAATGCTGACCCTGGTGGGTGGCCTTAGTGACAGGTATTTGTATCCTAGTAATATTTAGTCTGTATTTCTGTAAAGAATAAGATTTAAGGAGTAGTGTTCCACACTGTTCTTTTTCTTTCTGGGCCTTGATAACATTCTTTTGCAGATGCTGTAATGTTATATTCTGAGTTTTGGCACCAATTTATTAGAAGGCAGAACTAAGCTGAATATCAGCTGTCTGTTTACCAAGTTGAATGGAATCTCTTCTGAAGACAGTCAGTTATGGAGAACTTATGAGGTGGCGTTTATTTGTTTATTTGCTAAGAGAGTAGTGATTTGTGGAAATTTATTTTTGTTGTTGTTTTTGTTGTGGATGGAACCCAGAGTGACACTTACTGAGCCATACTCCCAGGAGCCATTTAACAGAGCAGGCAGGTAAGAAGGATGCTATCAATTTGATATTCAAGTTTTCCAGGGCCTAACGGAGACATCCAAATCCTTCATATGGCAAAGAGTCTCCTAACCTGCACCGCTCTAAGAGCTGAAAGGGCAAAGGGTGAACCCATTGCTAAATGTTTGGAGTGGCAGCTTGACTTGCACAGAATTTTTGGCAACTACTTTCAAGATCTTTTTTTTTTTTTTTTTTTACTAACTTTTGTTATACCGTTTTATCCTCTGGGGTCTCCCTTTCAATTTTCATAAGAAATAACTACAGCTATACTCACAGAAACAAACTAAAGAGAAGGTTTTGGCATGTTATTCCAAATCCTCTTCCAAATAATCCATACATTGAATAAAATATAAGTATCTCGATTATTTACTCCAGACCCTCACTCTTTACGCGGTCCAGGTAACCTCATTAATATTCAGTCTATATCCCAGGACATTACATTTCAACCATCTGAATTTCCAGACATTCAGCACAATATCTGTCATCTCAAGTTATATTGCAAGCTTCTCTTGGGATTTTGCCATGGACATGTTGATTTATGATACGAATATCTGGTTTGTTAGGATTTTATCTTGAATAGAAAGGAAGAACAGAGAGAGAGAAAAGAGATAAGAGAGAAAGAGAGAGAGAGAAATAGAAAGAAAGAGAGAGAGAGATGATTGGTTTTCAACATATTTTAGACTCATTCTTACTAACAAAAGTGGCAAAACTTCAGGCCTGGTATGAGGGACAGGCCAAACCCCATGACCTGCCTCTGCTACTCAGAAATCAATGATGGAAACACTCATTTGCAGGATGAGACTCTTGATTTAGAAGCAAGACATCTGTGAATTGGAACTCTTTTGTTTTTAAGAACCTTTTAAACAGAACTTCTACTTCCTCTTGGTTTTCTTAATTTTTTTTTCCAGCCATCAGCAAGGAAGAAAAAGTTCTTTTCTCTCTTGTCAAGCATTAATACACAAACCGAATAATTAGTAGGAGCTATCACTGCTCTCGTTCTAAGCCATGTAGCCACATTCGCAGATATCAAAGTACTTGGCAAGATGAAAGCAACCTCAGACGTGTAGGAGTGAAGCATTGCCAACATCCATGGGAGAAAATAAAATATCTTTCATTCTTTCGTTCCTTCTCTGGAACAATTTTTTTTGGAGAGAGACTTTGGTTGGAACGAAGTAAAAATATGAACAGTTTGAACAGAGTCCATAATGGCCTTTAATTGCTGTCCCTTTTAACCTCCTTAAAAATAAACACACACACACTTAGAGGGTTTGGGGACACTGTCTGTCTTTTATCTCTTATTGTTATAAGTCTTTCTAATCTGCAAAGGAAAGTTATGCATCCAAAGACAGAAAGATTCTCCTGGTGGACCTCGAGGTGAAGAGGTTCTTTCTGCAGCTCAAATTTATTCCATTGTTTCCCAGACTGACTTATAAGACGTCCATCTGCACTAAGGATCATTGGGAATCAACAAAGCTTACATTCTTAGGACATTTGTCATCAGAGCAGAGTTTTCTGATGCTGGGTAGGTATGTCCCATGTCAATCTCACGCCACAATCTTCACCAAATAATGTACCCACAGGAAGTGTCCCTTGCTGATCTACTATAAACAGTGAATTGCTTCTGAAATTATATCCAAACGAGGTATCCTGAATTCTAGTTAGATAAGTGTCCAGTTTTTTCTGCATTTTTTTTTCTTTTGGTGGTACTGGGGTTCCTGGAATCCCTTGCCAGAGCGACTAGCTTCGATCCTGCGCTATCCTCCTGTCTCAGCCTCCCAAGCATGAGGATTACAAGCATGTACCACCATGCTCGGCTTTTTGTGCATATTTTAAAGAAACAATTGCCTTACTCTTCTGCATATGGAACTTTGCAGTTGTGGTTTTATTTATTTATTTTTTGTTTTACTGTGTGTATGTATGTGGCAAACATACTATCAAAGCAAACAATCACAGGACTTCTCACTGATAGCACTTCTGATATTTTAGCCAGAAAACTGTTTGCCCTGGGTCTGTGCTGTGAATCCTAGGATGTTTACCAGTGTCCCTGATCTCTACCCACTAGATGCCAGTACAATTCTTCCACTCCCCATTTGTGAAAACAAAACAAAACAAAATGTCCCTGGAGTCAAAATCACTCCCAGTGGAGGATCTCTGTACTGTTACTTTTCTGAGTTGATGCCTAACATTCTGTGGCAAAAGTCTCATTCTGTGGGGGATTGTTTAACTACTCTTGAGTTGTGATTCCTTTATTCTTATTCTTAATTTGGTCATTATTGAGACCAAGTTTGTGATGTATCTTGTATCTGATTGCAGCTGATCAGCTCTTTAAATAACATCTCCCACCTACTTCGGATGCAACTTGTTGCTTGATTTTAGACAGAATCTATAGCTCAGAACCCTGAGGCCTCTCCACTGTGAGACAGTGATATTACTAGCATTCCTTAAGAATTCAAAACAGGAGCTGGGCATGAGCTTGCAGGCCTGTAATCCAAGAGGCTGAGACAGGCAGATTGCAGGTTCAAAGCCAGCCTCAGCAATTTAGTGAGAAGCTTTTCAAAGTGATGGGACCACTCATTTTCAGGGAGATCTCCATGACTGAGATGCAAAACCTCTATGAATTGAAATCCTTTTACTTTTAAGAATGCAGAACCTTCCATTTTCTCTTGTATTTCTTTTATTTTTTTTCTACCCATTATCAAGAAAAAAATGGTTTGGAGGTATGGTTCAGAGGTAGAGTGTACCACGGTTCAATCCCTAGCAACACACACACACACACACACACACACACACACACACACACAACACACACACATACAATAATAGTAGCAATTCAAAACAATCAAAATAGTAGGCTAAATGTTCTGACCATGTAAAGGGGTTAATGGAAACAAAACTACGCAAGGCAAGAATTCTCAAAGTGTTTGAAATTGACACTTGAACTATTAAGCATTACAGACATATATAAAATCACCTGTCTCTCCTGAAAGGGTTAAAACACGCCTTTAGTCAGCGCCTAGAATGAACATGGAAACTAGGATCATAAGGATATAAACCCACCACAAGAAATACCTTTTCTTCAACATATACTTAAGTTCCACTTCAAGAAGAAACTTGTCCTCTCTTTATAAAATGAACCTTGGTAAGCAAACATTTGCAGGGTCCCATTTGGAGGATATTTTGAAAATAACTTTTCTCGAAAAGAGAGAATCCAGAATTGAAAAACATCCACTTCCTGAGCGCAAATGTTTTCAGAGAAACAGTAAAATTGGGCAATAAAAGTGAGGATGGAGTAACTCAGAGATAGGTTTGGCAAAAATAAGAAAAGCGGATTCGAAACGGGTCCTGGGGAGGGTACTGGGCTCACTTGGCTGGGCCTGGGAGTTGCACAACAGGAGCACAGTGATGCTGACTGCGCGGCTCACCGGCTCACCGAGTGGGGCAGGAGGGAGGACAGAACACCAGCCTGATGTCTTTGTGTTTATTAAGCCGGATCACATGACACTCACCTCCCTAAAAGGTGTGCTCTGAGTGTCACGGGATACGGAGATGTGTAAAAGAAGGTAATGGAGGCTGATCCAATCGCTCTCACCAACAAAGGCGTCTTTCTTGAGCCTTTTCAAAGGGTCTTTGGACACAGTTTCCTTGTGTAACAATCACTAAATCCTATTCTCTCGGAATAGTGATAAGTCCTTGCTCCTGGGTACCCTTCGACTAACTTCTCCTCTTACACTTGTAGTAGGTGACCTATTTTACAGGCCGTTCGCCAAACATTGCCCCAGTTACCTCCAAAACAAAGCCCAATGAGAACCACCCCATCGTTTGCGAATCAAAGTGTTCTGCTCTATACCTACCTGGAAGGCTTCTGCAGAGGTGTGCTTACTTATGAAAAGAAGAAAGCAGGTGGCGGTGTCATTTTTCACCTCTTCCAAATTAATCCGGGGCTGAAAGAAACTCTTTCATCTAAAAAAAAATAGTTGTTAAAAGAAAAAAACATTAAAAAGGCTTCAACAGGCAAGCCTTGATTTCTGGATATATTTTGACAACCTATACAAGGTAGGGATTAGAGCCTGGAGCTTGGCAAAAGGCACCAAAACTTAATAAAGTCACCTCTAACTTCCCAAAAAGAAAATTAGAATTTATTCGAGGGTTGCACCTGCTGTTGCCTTTGACCTGCGTGAAGGATGAGGTCACCTGCTACCTGTAACTTCTTCCTGAGATCAGGCTTTACCGATTAAGCCACCGTGGCCTAGGTTTTGAAGCAGAGTTGGGGACACTGGTTGGTCCAATCAACATTTGTTTCTGAGAGTCACTGTCGCATAAAATTCCAAATCAAAGTTCGACAACAAAATGCCAAGTGTTCTGCTATGGATTGGGGAAGTAATAAAATATGATTAACAGGAAGGCTTTGGATTCATTTATATCGAGATGACAGTAGCACCCACTATGTCTCTCTATTTCGCAGCTTTGTTATTTTCTTTCCCGCTGCAGGACAGGACTGGTTTAAGGTTCCAAGAATCCATTCCTTGGCCTCTGTCTTGCCTGTATTTGTCATGGATCAAAAGAGGGGCCACGGGATGACACGTGGAGAGACAAATCTATCATTTCTTTTGAACAGAGCAGTCTGAGTGCAGTTCTGTGTCTACTGGTATAGCCCATAAGATTGGTGCTCTCGCCAAATATCATCTTAAAGAAAGGGAATTTTTTGTTGTTGTTGATAAACCAATAAGCTTTCTTCTCATCCCAATTGAATCCATCTCCATGGGTGTATTGATTTCAGTTTCCTTACCTCAGCATGTTGCTCCTTTCCTTTTTGAAATAATCCCCCTTGAAATTTGTAGTAAAAAAAAAAATGGAATTTATCTTGTTCCTTCCTTGATTCAACCAGGGTTGGCACTGAACTCTGCTTGACAGCAGATATCCCAGCACGTCGGAATTTGAACTTCTGTTTCTGGGCTGGGAACCCTATCAGTCGTATCCTAAGCTAATAAATGATTCAGGGTTGAAGGAATCTTTTCTTTTGCGCTTTCAACTAGTCTCAGAACAATACTCAATCCTAGGAGCCTTGTCAACAGCTAGCTAGATCTGTCCTCTTAGAGAATCCTTCTTTCCCTGCGTGGCCAGCTGCAGCCTCTGACTTGAACACGCTGCCATGGATCAGCCTTGGAATTCAGTCCGGCCTCGAATTTCAGCTGACTTTATCATTCAAATATAATTGCTGATGCACTTTTAAAGAATCTCAGGAAACTGTGAAGGCTTATTTTAGCTTCTAACAAGTGGTGGTATTTTATATTTGAAGAATGTAAACATGATGGCAAGGAAAATGCGCATTCATCATCTATAATCTAGGACTCTGTTGCCAGGTTTGGTCTCGAGATAAAGGTTCATGAAGTGTTTTGCCTATTTATTTTGGAGAGCCCAAAGTACCAGACTGGAGTGTGTGACTTAATAGATTAAAATAGGAGTCAAGCCGGGCGTGGTGGCGCACGCTTGTAATCCCCGTGCTTGGGAGGCAGAGACAGGAGGATTGTGCAGGTTTGAAGCCAGCCGCGCGCGCTGGCTTAGGAGACCCTGTTTCCAAATAAAAAAGTATACAAAATAGGTCTGGGAGTGTAGCCCAGAGGTAGAAGGGCTTCCAGGAACCCCAGTACCACCCAAAAAAAAAAAAAAAACAGGAGTCAAGCCAGGCTTGGCCCATGCCTGTAACCCCAGTACTTGGAAGACTAAGACAGCTAGATCACAAGTCTGAGGCCATTCTCAGCCACTTGGTTAGATCCTCTGAAAACTAGTGAAGATCCTATTTGGAAATAAAAAAGTGAAATAGGACTAGTGTGTAGCTCAGAGTTTAAAATTACCCTGCCTTTTAAATCTCCAGTACTGTAAAGAGAGCGAGAGCGTCTTTTCCAATCCAAGACTTGTGAATTACTAATAAGACTGTTTTCCAGTACTGATAATTGAGCCCAGAGCCTTGTACATGCTGGGCAAACACTCCACCACTGATTCACTGATTCACATCTGCAGTCTCGTTACAGACTAATAAAATAGTCATTTTTGTCCTCATCTCACTCATCTTTGTGTATAATATATGAGAGAACACGCCCCAACCATTTTTGGGCTCAAAGAGGGAAGGGGCATGATGGGATGGTACCGTTATTCCTGAAAGTTCAAATTGTGGCGTCGTTGGAGATTATTGTTACAGTTCAGAGATCGGCATCTCAGAGCTGGCTACTGGAGAGAGAGTGGACATTATGTGTTGCTTCTAACAACTCTCTACCTTCCTCCTGGCTATGCTAGGGTGACTGAAGGTCACATTGTGATCCAGGGGCATTCTACCTCTGAAATATGCCTCCAGCCCTATTTTTTATTCTTAATTTTTGAAACAAGTTCTCATTAAGTTGTAGAGGGCCTCACTCAGTGGCTGAGGCTGGCCATGAACTTAGGATCCTCCTGTCTCAGCCTCCCAAGTACTAGGATTACAGGTGTGTACCTCTATCTCTGGCTCCATTTCTGTCTTAGTCTTAAGAAGGTATATTCCATGGGTCCTTGAGGTATTACTCATCACCAACCTCAATACCTGGCTCTCTCAAGATATTCTTCCCTGCTAACTACTGAGTAACCTATTGACAAATCTATCCTTATATCCTGCCATCACAGTGTATCCATGAAAGATTTTTATGTCTCTTATTCTACTTTTGAATAATAGCCTGTAGGTGACATATTTGCCCATGGGCTCTTCTTGCTTTGGGAGAATAGAGCACCTATACTATGTACAGCCTCCTATAGGCTCCTCTCCCCATCTCTCTCTCTACACACACACACACACACACACACACACACACACATATATATACACATACATATATAATATGAATCCATATATATATATATAAATTTTCTAAAATTTAAAGTGTTTACAGCTTAAATAGTAAAACATGCTCCCCATAAAACATAATGTTTAACTACTATGTAAAATCAAAATGTGTTATATTTGCCACCCATGAGAAACTATAAGGATCCTATTTAGATCATGCAAAAAGGGATGGCCAACTTCTAATGAGCTCGATAAATCTCAAGGGAGAGTCTGCTTTTAAATGTCCATAATTAGACCATCTGAAGCAGGAGTCCCTGTCTAACACTTTTCCTATCAATATTTCCTTGTATTCTCTCTTATGGTTCAGCATTACATTGTAATGATCAGAATAGTGCTGTTCTAAAATCCTCTCTGAAATAATTGAGGAAGACTAAAGAAAGTTCATTTATATTTGACGAGGCTTCTTATGCTCAGCTCAGGAAGGGCTCTGGGCACATCTCTCTTCTGTGTATTACTGTCTCCGAGTCCTGTGTACATAGATCTGGTTATACTTCATTTCCAGCTGTGGATGCTTAACAAAACTAAGATGCTCTTGAGAACACCAGATGGTTCAATCATGGAAGTTTAAAGAGTGGATCTCCTTTGGGGTTTTTAGTGCCCATTAGAAGTTTACCTATTCCCCTTTCCTATGCTGAATTTTTATCACTATAACATGTTTCTAAATGGGATTGGCAGTGCTTCTCACTGGTGGACTTCAAGAACAGCAATATGTCTTGATTTTACTTTTTAATTAACTGCTATACTTTTTATGGGGACATTTTTACTCTTTGGAAGAATGGATTTTTGAGAGACTCTTTGAATTTTCCCATTTAAGAAAAAGGAATGTTGCTTTAGGTATTTTATATCTCATGATTTTCTGATGAATTCATGAGGCAATAATTCAGATTCTATATTAGAAAATAGTCCAGCTGGGAAATAACACCTCAGGGGAAGAGGGAGACATCTCAGTGCTTGAGCCAGACCAGACTGGCTGAAACTCACTGGAGTGGATTGGGATGGGGATGGGACAGGAAGGCCGAGCCAAAGGAAACTGCCTCAGTAGGACAGAACATGGTTTTTCCATGTTTAAATTCTGAGGCTGTGACTCTTGTGGGAATTTTTCGACCCGTAAAAATCTACTCTTTTTCTGTCCCTGGCAATGGCCTAATGTAATAAACTCTCATAAATATATGGAGTTCCCAGAGATAAGATCAGAACATCATCTGCTTTTTACCTATCAGGGGGTGTTTTATTGGTAGAGTATTTGTCATGTGGTCCCTTTGAGCTTTTTCTCCCCCTGCCCACACAACAGGGAGGGTCACAGCCTTCTGATCATTGGATTCTTTCAAATGTTCTAAGTGCCTCGTGGTTAAAAATTTATATTTTAAATCATATACACTTCTGAAGACTCAGCAAAGAGATAATTTGGCTTCATCCGTTGCTTGTGACTTTCGGCTGGCTCTTGGCAAATTTTGTTCAGGGCAGAGAGGCCTTGTACAGTCAAAGCAGGAGGATGTGAAACAACACTACTTTGCCTGACTGTTGAATTAAAAGTAAATAAATAAAGACATCCAGTGGCCACAAGAACATCGCACAGTTTTGCCTTTGTGGGAATTGAATTTGCTTGACTTTAGAGTTTCCAGGCCGCAGTAAAGGAGTTAACACTTGCCCTTTTCTTTCCCAGAAATTCTCTTTCAAGAAGCATCCAGAAAACAGGTTAGGTGTTATTTTGTTTTTGTTTTTTTCATTTCTTGGAGATATAAGATCAGTCACAAATTGACTTAGTGTGTTTTGTCCTGAACAACACACAAAAAAACTAAAGAGGCTGTGTTTTCCTTAAATCTGAACATCAGTGAGTCCTGGGTGTCAGAAGTCAGGACAGGAACTTCCAGCTTCCCCTTCCCAGTTGAGAGCCTGCACTTCTGAAATACAGAGTGAGACAGAACTTCCTTTGTCCCTTCCCGTTCCTCTGGGCCTGTCCCCTCTTCCTCAGCCCTTGTTTGGTTATCATGAAGAATGAATTTACTTCCTGTGTCTCTTATCTCTGTGGCCTCTGATCTGAGATGAAGCTTTCTCTGAGCCTAACAATAGCACAGAGCAAAGTCAGAGAACATGGATGCCTTAGGAAATGAGGAGAATCAGGACAGATCTGTGGTAATTTCACACTTCCTGGTTCTATTTCTTTCCGATTCTAGACAATGTTCATGCTCTCAAGTAAGTCTATTTCTTGGGACATGTATGCACTTTCAACAGATCAGACATTTCAAAGGGTATGTTTTTGTTCATTCTGACATTCAGCAATTGAAACTGAGTGCACTGCCACGGATGAGACAGTGGAGTAAGGAAAGCTCTGCGTGCAAGCTGGCATACCTGACTCTGTTCACAGAGCCCTTATATATCAGTCATGGGATTTTTGCTTGTGGATAGAGATTGGAGGCCAGATTATCTACTTTAGGTATTTCACAGAGAAGTTATGGAGTCCCTGGCATAATGCTAGTCTAAGGCATCATTAAACAACTGGGTAGAAATATCTGTCACAATTACATATAATATATAATATAATAATGGTATATTATAATTAATACTATACTTTGTTATAATTACACCACTGTTAACTATAGCATAACTACAATAACATAATATATAATGCATATGAAAAATATTACTAATGAAAAGTAGTTTTCTTAGGGGTAGTGTTGTAAGACATCATTCTATTCATCTAGACTCAATCATGATGAAGAAAGACATGGTAGGATTGTCCAAAAGCTTTGTTAAAAAAGCAAGACCAAAGAAGGTAAAATTTCAAGATCCACAACAGCCTACTAGCCGAACCGTGAGATGGTGATTGTTTGCCAAGGCAGGACTTCTGAGTTAGACTTGAAATAGCAGTATGCATGAGATTATTCCATTTATGTTTTAAGGAGTTTTATGGACATATATGATATATGCTCAGAATATTTCAGGAAGAATGTGTGAAAACGAGTGGCTATCTCTGGAAGGGGAACGGGAATAATGAGAAGCTGTGGACCTGTGATAGATGTGAAAGGAAGGCTCATTTTTCATTATGTAATTATATTGTATAATTTGAACTTGTTACTAGGTTTATGTGTCGTTTTACATTTTTACTTAAAATATTTAAATAACCAAGAAATGAATGAGGAGTTTTAACTAGGTATGTAAAAACAAAAAGAAGGTAACGTTTCAACTATTAGTAAAGAAAATTATGGGCAATTCCCATGAGGGCCAATCAGTAAAAAGCAAAGTATTACAACCTAGGAACGTCTCTAGGATATAATTTATTGTAGATAGTATGGTTTTTCCATCCTTATGGTGACAACTGATATTTGTACTTACTAACTTTAGTTTCCCCAACAGGTTGTATATCTCTAGCGCCTGGTATATTTCTTGCTTCCACAAGTCACGTGTCTTAGGACGTTTTGGACACCGGCCTTTGTTCAACATGTGAATGAATGTGTGAGCTGTTCCATCTCTCTAACATCTCTCAAAACTGCTTCTCTCTCACTACAGTCTCCTTTCTCATGACTTTTGCATCTCCATAGGACTCTCAATTCTTCTCACCATGACCATCCTGTACCAATTTCTAGTTCTCTGGTCTGTCTTTATTTATAGTTTCTCACCTTCTTAGCCAGACTACACAGAATTATACTTTCTGACACCTGAGTTTTCTGTATTTTTATCTTCCCCTTCACACATCTCTTACCCCCATTCTCAGACTCCATTCAGCAGTTGCTATGTGACTGCATCCCATGTCTCAAGCTGCTTACTCATCCTGGGCATGGCTACTCCCCTCGGCATCACATCTGGTTAATTTTTGTACATAGTTCCACCGTAAGGAGTCTAAAATATATCCCCCTACTCAAACAGTTTCTCCTGTTCTCAGAAGGGGACCTGGCTGTTGGTTTATTAAGACAGATAGTGGCTGCCTAGTTCTTAGACCATAGTATTAATTTCTTCAATGTCTGACCATGCTGACATTCCTGAGTCAATTTTTATCTTTATAGTTATTTCTAACCCAGAAATTCTGATTCTTATCTTCAACACTTTCCTTCCTTGATTTTGTTAAAGATTTTTTTTTCGCTCCACTGACACCTTAGACCCATCAAGGTACCCTGTCACGTGTAACATGCACCATTATTTCGTCTTTATTGACTTTTTCCTCTGTAGTAATTCTATCAACAGAAGATGCTCCAATACATTTGGGCTCCATAGTCAAATAACTTAGGAATTATACCATGCCATGTTCTGATTTTGAATATTTATAAAACATATCTAAGCAATTAATGATAGTAAAAAAAAAACCTTGTTCCTCTAAGTTTGACTTAAAATCCACTGAATGTGATTAAATATAAAAATGTATATTTTTCACTTGAGTAAGATCCAAGAGCATTCTACAAACCTTGGAAGATATGGAAATTACTTTGAAATACTGCCTTAGCATAAATGGCGTCCAAATTCCTACTATTAAAACAATAAACAAACAAATACAATTTTCATGATGTTGATAATCCTCAAGACTTATTTCTTTTTTTCTTAAAAATACACTATTCTTATTCAAAAGAGGTTTGCTGTTGGTCTCCAGTTTTCCTTTACTTAGTGCTTTTTACTTCAGCTCTCAGCTAGACATAGAGGACCATTTGCATCTCCAGTCCCAATCTCTTCCGCTGTGTTTCTGAGAGTGTCTGTTCCAGGTAGCACAAGACGCACTTTACTGGACTCAGCTCCTCATTGCTACCACCTCCTATGGCACGCCAGCTCTCAGCTACTAGTGCTATAGACTTCTTTATCCCAATCACAGTCATATGTATTGAATACAGGAGAGTAGGGATGAGCATTTTCTTTCAAGTCATTTCTACCTAAGGTTCAGTTCTGGCTCTTCTATACTTCCTGAGCCTCGAGATTCCCATTTGCATAATAATGAGAAGAATTTCACCTATAGAGTTATCATGAGCTTAGTGGGTGCTTCGTGGGCACAGCAGTGTCTTTTCTCTTTGAAATAATTCATAGCTCCATTTCTTTTTCCTATTCTGCTTCTATTTCTGCAGTTTAGACTCAGATAACTTAATACCCCAATGTGTGTTTTTAAGACTTTGATATCACTCTCCTGTCCGGAGAAACAATGTACAATTAAATTATATATGGTTATACTTTAAATTATGACCCACTAGATTGTTATACAGTAACAGTACACTAAGAACAATATGTATATATCAGATATAATATTTCCATCATACAGTGAGAAAGTTTTGCTTTATTTTTCTAAGTATATGGGTTATGATTGATTTAAAGCACAAAAATATTTGAATCAACACGAGTTTTTGCAATAAAGTTTTGCTAAGTGCATTTCTCATTATCTCCTGAGAACTGATAGGGCTGAGAAATATGGCTTCGGAAGACAGCACATTATTCTGTCAATATGACTAATTTTTTACCAACTGGACCCTCAGATATATCGCCAACACTCAAAGCAGGAGAGAAAGAAGTGATAGTTGACCAAGAGACATAAGATGCCCCCTTCTAACTTCCCAATGTGGGATTTTTTAAATATTTATAATTTACCAGAATAAACAATGAGGTAATGGCCCATAGGGTTCTTGGTGGCCAACTTGGACTGAACACAGTAACAGGTCACTCTCAAATATCTCAAGTTCAAATTCAGTTTGGATTATGACCAAAGCATTCAAATAGATAGATGAATTTTTTTTTTAATCTCTGGAGATGGGAACTGTGAGCTGGAAATCATATCCTTTTTTCATGATATTTTTGATTCCTCTGGTTTAGGCAGAAATGAGAAATGAGATTTAGTGAAATGTTTGAGATTATACGGACTTTAGAGTTATTCATTAAGTGGGCCCCTTTACAAAGTTCTCAGTCATGTTTATAAGATAGTCTTCGTTGTCTGTGTTTATTTAATTTTAATTAATCCTGTCCCCATTTTTTTTTTTTTCGGGAGGCACTGGGGATGGAACCCAAGGGCATTCTACCTCTCAGCTACATCCCCAGCCCTATATTTTTTTTTTATTCTTTATTTTGAAACAGGGTCTCATTAAGTTACTGAGGGTCTCACTACATAGCTGAGGCTGGCCAAGAACCTGTGATCCTGTCTCAGCCTTCCACGTGCTGAGATTACAAGTGTGTGTCACCACACCCAGCCCCCATTCCTTTGAATAGTGAACAGCATGAAAAATTATAGGTTCTACCAAGTATTCTCTCTACAACTTTTACAGTTGATCCCTTCCAATTTTTAGAATTGGTTTACAATGCATCCTACCATGTTTTCTGGGTTTAGAAACAAAATGACACTTTTCCCAGTTCTTTATGGTTATTTAAAGTGCTTAGTCTTATCGAGAAGGAAATCATACCTCATTTGGTTTAAGCACATTAGGACTGAGTATATACAACCAGAGATGAAATGGAGCAAGACTGAAAAATAGAGTTAACCTTATTTTCTGGAAAATGTGGATATCAGAATTTCAGGGCAAGAGTTGTGATGACATCTCTAGCCCATGCTATTTACCACAGCAGTAGAGACGAACTGTGGCAAATCAAATCAATGGACAAATTTTTTTTTTTTTTTGGTTTGAAGTGAATTTAACTGAAATTGCAAAAAAAAAAAAACAATGTAAAACTTTTATTATGTAAATCATAGAAAATAAATGTAATTGGCTTTGAAGGAAAGAATGGCAAATCAGTTACAAAGTCATATAAAGATGTTCCATCTTATAAGTTTGAAAACATGTGCACTAGCCCTGGAAGTTGTTACTTTTCCAATGATATTGTAGTTTTACTTAAGTCAGAAGTATTTCGGGGAGGAGCTATAATATATTCACGGCTGCAACCAACCAATAGGCAGATTAGTTTGTGATAGCTGCCTTTTTTTTTTTCTATTTATGGTACAGATGTCTCTTGCACTTAGTAGGAGAACTATAGCAAACACTTATTAAATTCAATTCATTTTTTGAGAAACATAGTTGAGACAAAAAAGCAAAATAAATTAAATAAGGCGAACTCAAAGTTTAATTATTTTTGTATCTCTACACACACACACACACACACACACACACACACACACACGTGCGCGCGCGCGCGCAAAGTCTGTACGTATCAAAAATAGCTTGGAAATCCTGAGACAGAGAATTTATTTCCTCAACACTGAAAACATAACCTTGAAGCCCTGAGTTCAAATCCTGAATCCATTATTTACCATCTACCATATTATGGTATGCATTAAGTGTTCAGTTCTTCAAAAGTCTACAGAGGCTTCAAACAGCCATGTACTTCCCAAGATGCCAGGGTAGTTGTTGTTATATTGCTGTTTATGGATATCTATCAATAAGTTCTCATGATCTGTTCTCTTGCTCCAAATCTACTCTCTTGGGATCTCTGCAGGAAAACAGTGAGGTCAATATCAAGCAGGGATATGATGAGAACACAATCTCTCTGCTGTAGGCATTCCTCATATGGGACAATAACATGCATATAATTCATTGCAGGAGCGTGTTAAGATTTTTCATAGAGATACAAATCAAGCATTCTGAAGATAGAGCCAGGAAATGTTTGAAATCTGCCTTGAGAAGTTGGAAAATAAATACATTGTTTGTTCTATGCAAAGATCAATTGAGACAAAGGAGTGAACACATTTTGCAAATTGCATCAGTGATAAAAACATGTAAATATATGTTTGCATATGAATTAATCTGTATAATATCTATCATATATATAATTTCCTTCATGGTATGTCAGATTCATATTATTTGAAGGGATAAAAATGAGCTCCACTTGTGCAGCAAATGAACTAAACTTTATGTTCTGAAGCTAACAAGATACTGTATCAACACTTTGTATGATAAGTGCCATTGTACTGTGTTAGCTTTCATCATCATTGCCACAATCGACTTAGAAGAGGGAAGACATATTTTGGCTCATGGTATCAGAGGTTTAAGTCACTGATAGACTGGGTCCATTCCTCTTGGTTCAAGTGAGGCAGGACATCATGGAAGAAGGGCTTGGAGGAGGAGAAATGTTCAGCTCAAGCAAGGCAGCCAGAAAGCAGAGGGAGGGAGAGAAGGAGAGAGAGAGAGAGAGAGAGAGAGAGAGAGAGAGAGAGAGAGAGAGAGAGAGAGAGAGAGGAGAAGGAAGAGGAGGAAGAGGAAGAGGAAGGAGAAGAAGAAGGAGGAGGAGGAGAAGGAGGAGAAAGGAGAAGAAGAAGAAGAAGAAGAAGAAGAAGAAGAAGAAGAAGAAGAAGAAGAAGAAGAAGAAGAAGAAGAAGGAGGAGGAGGAGAAGGAGGAGGAGGAGGAGGAGGAGGAGGAGGAGGAGGGAGAAGGAGGAGGAGGAGGATAGGAAAGAGGGGTCACAGGATAAGATATACCTTTACAGTGCACACATGCCCTAGTTACCTACTTCCTCCAAATTGGCCCCAAAAACTAAAGTTCTCACCACCTCCCACTAACATCACATTATTAATTCATCATTAGCTTAATCCACCGATGATGTTAAAGCCCTCAGGATCCAAGCACTTCTCAACAGCCCGATATCTAAACCTTGCTTCACTGGGGACCAAATCTTCAAAACACGAACTTTGGGAATACATGCTAGATCCAGACCCTAAAATGTGTTTTCCCAAAGCTTTCAGTTTTCTCTTATGTAGCTGGTGTGTGTGTGTGTGTGTGTGTGTGTGTGTGTGTGTGTGTGTGGTGTTTTCCTTTTAATTTTCTAAATATTCTCATTGCTATTGTTTTCTTCTCCAACTATGTAGCCTAAATAATATCTTTGGCTCAGTATAATTGATGCAATATAGACCAACACTCACTATTGAACTATTGACAAGTTAAAATTTGTTTTTATTTCATATTTTATTAATAGGTCAGAAAAACACCACTTATTTTTTGAAACTTTTCAAATTACATTTTACCTGATTGTCTGTGTGTGAGTGTGTGTGTGTGTGTGTGTGTGTGTGTGTGTGTGTGTACATGTGCCTATGCATGTGCCCTGGTTTATAATTAGTAATCTCTAGACTATAGAATGAAGTGATTCTGAAGTCTCCCTCCACCACACCCTCCATTCCTGTAAGATGTCTGTAGATATGTGAGTAGCCCTCTATGTACTACTTGCAAGGGAAAAATGTTAACCCACTCCATACTCTTGGCACCATTTGTAAAACAGTGATCAAACTGTAAGCGCTAAGTGAGTTGGACCTCTCCGGTCACCGACAGACATTATCCTTATTCTTGTCATTTCTATCGTGACACTTGTTTGCCCCAATTGTAGCCCACTTACATAAATAGTCCTGGACTGCCCTGCTAAAAACGACTTTCAGACTGGAGGAGGCAGCCCATTCTGTCTCTTTCTGAGTTCCATTTCTGTCTCTGAGACTCTTCAGCCTGACTTCTTACTGCAAGCAGTATACTTCAATATGAAGTCCTATCTAATGATTTTCTTTGACGGGGTCCCAAATCCAGTGTGTTTCCTGGCCAAGCATGCTCTGCTATCTGCAGAGGATGTGCACAAGTTCATTAGGCAAGACCTTTCCTATAAATATAGCAGTCAGCTTTCCAAGGTGGTCTTTCGCTAAAGCCCACTGCAAATGCCCAGGCTTTCTTTTCACACCCGATTTCTTTCCAGAGACCATGAACTCAGTAACTGGGGAAGTCATACTTGAAAAACAGTTTAATGTCACCATTCAATCTCCTGTCAGTTACAAGGCCTGAGATGTTTCCAGGGGCATCTCACGACGCCTTGCTCTTATTCATTATTGGGAGGTATTTTGGTTAGTGGAAAGACTATGCTTTGAAGGAAAGACTGTCTTGAACCTCAAATCTGACTTTTTCCCTGGAGACTTTGGAAAAAGTTTTTACTTCCTGCAGGCCTAGTTTTTTCTAAAAATATTATAGTATATTCTATAGGTAGTATAGATTTAGAAATGTCATGAGGACTAAAAAGTATGTATCAGAAGCTTAGTATGCAGTAAGTCATTCATTAAAAAAAAAAAACTTTCAAACCATCTGGGGTTGGTGATGCATGACTTTAATCTCAGTCCTTGGGAAGCTCAAGCAGAAGGATCACAGGTTTGAGATTAGCCTCAAAAACTTTGTGATATTTCAGCCACCTATAAGACCATGTTTCAAAAAACTTAAAAAGGCTAGGGGTATAGCTCTGAGGTAGAATGCTCCTGGGTTCAATCGTTAGTATCGCAAAATCACTCTGGAACATAAATCTATTGAATCTTGTTTCTGAAATTTGCTTTTTAAATCAGCAGATCTCTTCAGTATCCATTACAATGTTCTAGATATCTCAGCATGAGGCTTTGAGAAATTTCCCTAAAGTATATAGAACTTCTTCTCTTCTGTTACCTAGTCTGTAATTAGTAATAAAATGACAAAAAAGTTCACCCTGAGAACAGCTGAGGCAAGTTCTCAGGCTGACAATTGTTTTGAAGCAATTAGACCTAAAAGGAGTATAATTGCTTAGGTGCTTCTCATTAAAAACAGTGCATCCTCCTTACTTGAAATCTGGACATTGTGGACAGCTTTTATTTCTCTTATTTTATATATCACTGTCTTCATGATGCACTAAAAATAGTTTTACCCAAAACTTAAACTGAACTGGCCTCTGACTTCTTTTTTTATACCCTATGGTTTTTCCCAGAGCTCTGATTCTCCGACTATCATGCCAGAATGTTATAGAGAAGGCGTTTTGTTTATTTGAACTAAGCCAATGACCTTTTCAAGCATTCTCATCACGAGCTGCATATTACATAGAGTACCTTCTCTGCATGATGAGCAAATCGGGTCAAGTTCCAGGCCTTCAGGGAGAAAACGGCACTTCCCCTTGGGTTGTCGTCTTTTTAAGGAGATGTTCTGCAGAACAGATAATGCTGACATGCTAGTATGGAGACACATCAGGACAGGGCAGATTTTTGTCACAATGGTGATGTGTGAACTTCAGAAGATTTGAATTCCAAGTTCGGTCACACTGCCAAGAATGTGGATTCCTTTTTAAAGCATCCAGATGTCTCATGTCTGTAGAACTGGGCTTTTTGAAGTTGTTTATTTGTTGGTTAATATCGGGACAAGAAAGAGTACATTGCCTTCTCTTGAATCTCATTCAAGTCCCTTCCAGAGTCTGAGAAACATGCCATACCTTCGGATACCTATTTTTATCTTTTATTATTTGGCCTTGAAAAATTGTTTGGCTGTATACAAGCCAGATTTATTTTACACACACACACACACACACACACACACACACACACACACTTTAACACTATCATGAAGAAGGCCATAATGTTAAACTTATGTGAAAATTAGAACAAAGCATGGAAATTTAGGGGTACTATTTGAAGCTGATCTTGATGTTTTCCTACAAACATCAAAGAAAAATCAAGCAGGGATTTTATGATATTCCACTACTGTGTGTCTAAAGGTTTCATACACTATAGCCACCTCAATCATCTACGTCTTTTGGACATGGTGGTGCATGTCCCTAATCCCAGTATTTGGGAGGCTGAGACAGGAGGATCACAGGTTCTCAAGTACAACCTCAACAACTTAGACTATGTTTCAAAAAATAATCATCTATATTCATATTCTTCTGTATGTATATCCCAGCTATGACCCCAGAGGTAGAGACTCGGTCACTGAGGGATAAGTTTAATTATCTATAACAAACATGGAAATTAGAGTTTGGGTTTTATTAGGAGATCACAAATCCCTTTCCTTACCCTGCTTCTGGAGAAATTTGACCAACTCTTTGTCATAAATCAAGTAATTCATCCAGGCGTGGTGGTGTACACTTGTAATCCCAGCATTTGGGAGGCTGAGACAGGAGGATCCAGGTTCGTGGCCAGCCTCAGGTATTTAGTGAGGCCCTTTGCAACTCAGTGAGATTCCGTTTCAAAATAAAAAATAAAAATAGGGCTGGGGGCGTATCTCTGAGGTAGAATGCCTCTGGGCTCCATCCCCAGTACAGAAAAAAAAAAAAATCAAGGAAATAAATTATTTCTTATGGAAATTTATGTCTTTTTAAAGCAGACATTTTGGGTTCACTGATAAGACCAAATAAATTTAGAAAAATACAAGGCATGTGCTCGTTGCCCTGTAGTTAGTAATTAGATTAATGACTTGATGATTCAAACCATTGCTATTAACTGACGCGATTTTGAGCATAAAAATCAGGTCCAATTATTCCAATCATGAGATTTTCTATTTTTGTTAAGATGAAAGGTAGACTTCCCCACACAGTTGAGAGAATTGGTCATGAAAATGGCTTGATTCCGATGAAAGTAATCTCTCCATTTTAAGGTGGGAAGAGGTTTGAGGATGTACCTCTCTGATGTGAAATTTGGGTGAGGCCATGGGTTAATATTCACCTTCTTTCATATATTGGGATTTGTTCACACATTCCTAGTGACCACTTCTCCAAACACTTTTTAAGCATTTATGATTTTCACAATCCTAAATCCTGTTCTCCATTTTTTTTTGAATGAGTTATCAAACCTAAGAACCTCTGTAAATTTTAATGAGCCCATGAAAATCATCTCCATTTTCCCTTCCAGCAAGCAAAATAACAATTGCACAGGTGACCTTAAAGGTACACTGTTAGCATCCAGACTAGACAGTGTATAGAGGTGGAGACAGCCACTGGAGAACTTAGACAGAGGGTAGAAGTACCGCAAAGCTCCATCCTTCTTATTGATAACATCAAATTCGGGTTTTCTATTTTGCCTTTCTTTCTTTCTTTCTTTCTTTCTTTCTTTCTTTCTTTCTTTCTCATTTTACAACTAGTGATAGACTTAAAAATATGCCATCACCTAGGGGAAACATCTAATAATTCAGAAATACCTAAAGTTATGCCTAGGCAATTGCTAAAGATGCCTGACAAAGAACTAAAAGAGATCTTAAGAGTCCCTGGGCTAGGCCTTTTATCTTATATACTATTTTCAACAAGAGAGAGTAAGAAAAAAAACATTGTCGCTAATCTTGTATACATTAGCATTATCTAAACAACACATTCTGGGAAGGAATGCAAGAGCTAAGTGTGGGGTACCTGTGTGGCCTCTCACTAGTGTCACTTTATTTAGCCCTCCTGAAGGCTGTGTAGTTAAGTCCGGCTCTCTTTATTTTTATATCCATGAGTCAGCCACTTTCCCTATGAAGATTAAATGAGATAATGCATGTGAAAGCATTATTGAAACCGTAATGTACCCTGCGCATATTAGATATTGTCAGAGCCATGAATTTTATAAAAACTCTCTGGTTCTTATAGATATGGAGACTCTGAGCCAGGAGCAGAAGGCTGCCCAGTTGTGCGAAGCCTTCACAACATCCTCTGCGGAAAAGGAGAGGAGGGAGGGCTAAGATCTAATTGGTGGAAATGTTAGTTCTAGGGAGATTTCACTTACATCTCTGAATTAATGAATAATAAAACTTTTACTGACTTCCTGGCTTTGCAGGGCCTAGAAGTCAAGGTTCCAGTAGACTGAAGCTGAATATGGTAGCAGGGAGAAAGAGAAAGCCAGCCCCCCCCACCCCCCCGCCAAGGGATGATGTAGTTTGGGGGAGGGGTATGAGGATTCTAGCAAAGAAGAAAGAAGACTGGGGCTTGAAGCCAAGTGAAGAGTTTTCCAACTCTAACCTTGTTCCCAATAACTAGAAGTATCCGTGGTAGGGAATGTTCCAGGCTTCTGATAAGCAGTAAAGAAAGAACTAAATTTGAATAAATCATAAATGGAGGAGGTGGCTTAGTTGGGGCTTCAGAAAAAGACGATTGCCTTGTAGGCTCACAGAGGCTCTGTGTCATATTGCAGGTCCCTTAGAGTATGACTTTGAGTAGGCAGGGCTGGGGTATCATTTGTCAACTGACCATAGAAGAAATTGCAGCCATCTTAGAAGCACAGAAAACTGACACTGGGTGCTGGTGGAAGTTGAGGACCCTTTTGAGGTTCCCATTGCTCAGCTCAGCAATGGTTGTGCTGGTATTCAGCTATCTGAAGATGTACAGAAATGTTCTCTAACCTGATGGAATATTAATCAAGTGAACCTAACCCCTTTCTTTACAGATAGAAGTTGGACTTCCATTTTTGTATGTTTAAGTTTCCCAGGTGCTTCTAATTGCATAATATTTACTTGAATGTTTTAAGATGAAAGGGGGTACTATTCAAATCATCCTTTCTTTATAAACTCAGTTGCTCTTTATCTGAGATGACAAATGGATGTCAGTCAAAGTTCAGTTATTAGCAGAATTCCCACAGTGCAAGCTGACACCATCCAGGTATGTTCTACCAGGCAAGCACTGGCTACTGATGCCTTGGGATTTTTCCACAGAGAAATGAAAAGAGATCATATTAGGAACCTGGTGTGACCTGCTTCATTGTGCATGTTCTCTGAGCCTTAACTCTTGGCCAAAAAAAAAAAAAAAACTTGGCAAAAAAAGCCCCAAGAAAAAGATTCTCCCCGTTTCTCCATAATTCCCACTCTTCCCACTTGGTTGGCCACCCGCTTTTGAAATTATACTGTGTGCCAACTTCTCATCTTGGTTGCGGCAAATAGCTAGTAAACTTTCATATTGCTTACTGAAGCTCCTGGTTGGGTCTACAAATGATAGCATTTGTATGTAGGTTGGCTTTGGGATTATACTAGAATGCAGGGACCAAAAGGCCCTACCATTGTTAAATATAATGCTTGATGTCCTAAGAGGAGAATAGATAGTTTCAAAAGCTTTCAAGGATTTAGGCACTAATAGAAGATAATGAGGACACGGATGGGTGTAAAGGGGCCTCTAAAAGATCCCGACAACCTTCATTCTAATACCATCACTGTCTTTTCTTTTTTGCACCTCGTGCTAGGATCCTTACCCAGTTCAACAGGTGATGAGAGAGACTAGTCAGAGCAGCAATGACCAGAAATTAGGGTCGCGACAGAGTAGAAGCAGCTGATCTTTAAACAATTTGGGAGGTCAAAGAAGAGCTGACTGGGGGATATCTAAACAGTAAATGGGGCTTCAAGAATGTCTCTCAGGAGACAATGGAAGAAGTACAGGATGGAGAGCAAACACCTTCTAGTAGATGGGGAGATGCTCTGAAGAAGGGAAGCACATCTGACTTTGGGAGAACCTGTTCTCGGGGTTGGAAAGAGATATCCTGTAGAAACTCAAGGCTACACGGAGACACTACAAGGTAGGCTAAAGGTGATTAGGAGCTCAGCTGTGTGCTGTGGAACCTGACTCTAGAAATGGGAACCGAGTTTGTCCAGCAGCCAAGGGAACCTCATGCTTGGCTGATGAACTGCTGTCCATAGCTTCCTGAACTCCTCCTGTGCAGGGTCAGCGGGGTTTCTAGTGATTTCTGGGCCGAACCTGTAAGTTGGGGTTAAGTGGTTCCAGCTTCTATATTGAAGCAGGAAGCCAAAGAGATCATCACCTTACATATGTTAAAAAATCAATTCTAATTTTTTCTCCCAACTCCAATGTTGTTAGACAGACATAGTCTAAGAATATGTCAAGAGGAAAATTAATAAATAATTTCAAGTTGAAAACAGGGGCTACTGTACTCTTGCCAAAAAGACTTAGGATACCAAAGCAAAGAACAACCAAATGTATTTGACATGTTTTTATGCTCTGGAATATCAAATATTATGGCATACATTGGGCAAATACACACTGATACCTATGAGAAGACCACAGGAAAGATAGAGGCATATTACTGATAAAATATCCTTTATTAAAAATCATCACTATTTCTATTCCATGGTAAAGTGTGCTCTTTTATTATTATTATTATTATTATTATTATTAGTAGTAGTAGTAGTAGTAATAGTAGTAGTAGTAGTAGTAGTAGTAGTAGTAGTAGTAGTAGTACTGGGGATGGACACAGGGACATTAAACCTCTGACCTGCACTCCCAGCCCTATTTTATTATTTTATTTTGAAACAGGGTCTCACTAAATTATAAGGGGCTTATGTTGCTGAGCCTGGATTTGATCCTCCTGTCTTAGCCTCCCAAATACTGGGTTTGCAAGCAGTGCCACCATGCCCAGATAAAGTGTACACTTTTTTAAAATGTGCTTTATTACTTATTGAAGTCTTTGCCAAGCTTTATGTTCGTTTTCTCCACCGTAAGATAGAAAATCATAAATATTTAAAAGATACCTTCCTTCTATGTAGTATCTGACATTCACACACACACACACACACACACACACACACACACACACACAAAACAACCCCCCCAAAAGGAGTTTAAGGAGTTTTGTGTTACCAACATAATATCGCTGAGTTAGCAACTCAACAACCAGCTACACACCCCCTTTTATGTCATGGGGTAGCGTGCAGCCTTAAAGTGATAATGGAACTAAATCTGGAGAGAACAGGCCCCTAAGTTCCAATTTATTTGTTTCACAATCACAGCCTCCAACTGAAGGGAAAATTATGCTGTAGTTTGATAAATAAAGCCTTACACATTGAAGCCCAAACTGCAAAATGAAAACTTTTAGAACTTCAAATAATCAAGGACCTTAGATTAATTCCATCAGCGGTTGGGAGGTTTTTTTTGTTGTTGCGAATTTGCTGGAGAATTTAGTATGAAAGCACTCTAACTAGGGTCTGATTATATCAGTGTCTCCATTTCCTTTTAGAACACACATCTGTTGTCGTAGGGGGTTTGCAGAGGGAGGCAAGTGTGGTTGTGGTTATTATGGAAATACGGCAAAACCAAATATTTTAAAGCAGATGAGAAGAAACCCACAAACAGTTGGCTCACAAATGTTGTAACGTCCTCCACGCCCAAGCACAAAAGCCGGAGGTGGCGGCAGCGGCATGGGCATAGCAGCATGCCTGGTGGCCTAGGTTTTATCTGTTTCAAACACTGGACTGCTCTTGTTAGTTAACTGACTGGAGATTGTTTTCCCCTGTCTCCCCCCTCTCTCTCTCTTTTTAATTGTTGTTACTCTGTTTTGCCTGAAAGCTGCAGTATCTCACTGTTCATTATTCTCTGTTCAGTCAAATCCTGTCCAAAATTAACTCCTTATATGCTGTGCTGACTCTCCAGCTCCTTTGCTTTACGGGATACACAAAATGGACCTTGCAGTGGCTCTTTTAAAACGTTTGCATGTGTCTCATACGGATAACCTTCTTGAAAGACCTCAGGACTGATTTTACTGGGTGGTGTCTCTTTAATTTTTAAAAGTTTCAACTAGGAATATTTTTTAATTATCGACAAGAAGTCATTCAAACGCCTGAAGTTCCACCACATTTTAATTCTTCCCCCACCCCTCTTCTCTGACAGAGACCAAGTTCTACAGAACTTGGGTTGACTTGATTTCTCTTTCTTTTAACCTCGATTTGCAATTTTAAAGGAGACTTCAGCGATCCCGAACTAAAGCTGTGAGACAGGAAAAAAAGCAGAAAGTTAACAGTGGGTATGCTGGAGAAATGAGTGTCTCATATCACCATCAAATTCCAGAGTATTCAACTTGAATTAAGTGTAGCTATCAGAAAACCCATAGAAATGGGAAAGTCGCTGTTATAAATTAATGATTATTTGCCGTGTGCAGTAGAGTGGCTGTTTGTACTACATTTTATTGTGATGTTTTATTCTTATTCGGCGCAGCAGTAATTGGGTCTTAAACATGATAAAGTATCTTAAAGGCTGCCTCGGTTGCAAGCTGCCTATAGCAGGTTTTTAACTCTAGTTAAAGAAGGTTAATCAAAGCTAATGAATCTGTTTTATCCATTGCCACGAGTTTATCAAAAAAATGTGCCAGGAGGTGACGGATCTAAAATCCGCGTTGTTCAGCTGTGAACGCAAATACATTTTTAGCATGATAATTTTGCAAGCGTCTTTGATGGCTGGAGTTTGCGACCAGTCAGTACCTACAAGCTCCGTGGCGTCCTTATCTTTTTGCAGCTCACACTCTTCTGCCACTAAAAAAAAAAAAAAAAAAAAAAAAAAAAAAAAAAAATTGAGCCTTATGAAAATACAGAGGAGAAAATACAATCCCACACCGCAGCCCTTGGGCTTGAGAATATCAAGAGACTGTTGCATTCAGAAGTTCAGAATAGCTCTGCTGTTTATGAAAGAGTATGAGGAGCCCCCTAATAAGGCCAATTCATTAGAACAAGCGTTTGTTACTAAATCACACCACGCAGGACCGCAGGCATCCGAGCCAGACGGTGCAGCAATTAAAGTTACCTCCCTTCAAAACGCAGCCTGCCCAACCCTCTCTCCCACCAGTTCTATTTTGTTTTCTCATTAGAAACGTGATTGAAGAAGGCAAGTTCTTAATTTGTCAGGCAGCAGAAGACCAGTGGGTCTCTGGCTGCGACATCATTTTGAACACTTTCATAGCATTAATATGAAGAATAATAAATCTGATTGCGTGTGTCCTTTATCAAGGTGCTGGAGCGTGTTGTCTGGAATACACCTTGCTGTCCAGAAACATGGCATTGTTGCATTTGAGCAAACTCCAGGGAAGAGAGCAGCTTCAAATGCCCGATGTCACGGTGGTGGAGGGTTTTAGATCTCAATTTCAGCATTTAAAGAAAAAGCACCCACACGCACTCCTGTGTTCCGTCTCTGGTAACACCTTCCTCAAGGGCTCAGAGCTCCGCGGAGCTTTGGAATGAGATTCCTCGGGACTCTGAGCTGTTACTGGCAAAGAGAGCCCCCTGCCTATGAGAGGGAAGAGACAGAAAGAAGGGCAGGGCGGGGAGGGCCATCTCGGCTTTTTCTCCTACAGTCTTTTGCAACCAAAATAATATTTGTACTTTGGGGAGGAAGGGTGTGAAAAAAGGTATTCCCTCCAGATTGGAAGTGAGGCAAAATCCGAAAGGTGCAAGAGAAAAAAAAAATTATAAAAAGCCCATGGACCAAGCTCAGCTTAGATTCCAAGAAGGCCTACATCACAGGTTTCAAAAGCATCTTTTCCAGTTTCTCAAGCCACAACCCCCTTGAGGAGTTGCTGCTGCGAAATTCAGTGCCTGTTAGGCCTCAGCTAATTAGAAAAAATGGGCTTTTTTTTTTTCTTTTCCTTTCTTTCTTTAGCACCTTTTCTTTCAAGCATTTAGTCTCAGGAGGGGGATCCAGGCTCTTGGCCGGGCTGTTTTGAAAACACGCCTTTGAATGCCTCTCCCTAATTCACGCCTTTTGTTTTTCGCCTTTTGTATTTGCCAGTTTGACCATATAACGTTATACATCTGGTGTATAGCTTGTTGGGGCTTTTTTCTCCCAGGGATCCTATGCATTCCCTATAGGACCCTCCTGGGCTTCAATTTGAGCGATCGTGTAACATAAAGAGGAGAAGGAGAATCTAGCAGGCTGGGGGAGGCTGGCGGGGGTAGGAGTGGGGAGGGGGTCTGGGGAAGACAGAGAGAGAAATGAGTGAAACATAAAAAAAAAGTTGAAAAGAATTCTTTTGCTCCGTTCTTTTCTTCTCACTGTTGCGACTGGACCCCGAGTCAGCCGGCGACAAGGCCTTGGTGGGAAAATGACGGGCCGGCAGAATAGATAACTCATTGGAATTCTGGCAACATATTCGTAAATAAAACAAAAGTGGGGAGGCGGGCTGGGGGAGGGTGTGTGTTCCTGGGGAAGGGCAGAGCTGCCAGGGGCTAGGAGGACATTTCAGGGCCGGCTCCCTGATTTGCCTCTCACGGGGGAAAAATCTAAGATGGTCAAAGGCAAGGAATTCTGACTGTGCTGTCCGGGCTTGTTTAGTGCAGCTGGAGCTGTTTATTATTGCAGCCCCGGAGATGCACTCGCAAACACACTTTGTAGGCCAGAGAGAGCTGAAATCACACTTCCACTGCCTTTCTGCCTGCATGGTGTGGGCTTTGCAAAAGGTTTTCTGTCGAAATAGAAACATACCTAGGCTTGGCGATTTTTTTTTTTTTATTCTAAGATTCTAAAGAAGAAATGATTCCTGTGCTCCCACACACACCCACAGACTGATTTTTGCCTTTTTTGTCGCAATCTTTACCTCCCATGCACGCTTTGGACACCATGATGTGGCTACTTCTGGGACATGTGGTGTTTATATATGTTTCCTGCTGTTTTGAGCTCCCAGGCTTCTTGCGGATTTTGCTAGGAGGACACGGTGATGGCTTATCTCCCCCACAAGCTCTCAGCTCAGTTTCCTCATCTGCAAAATGGACAGAGCATCACACCAAAGTCATAATTGTGGGTTTGCACACACTCTGCGTTTCTTTGTATGGTGGGTTTATTTCAAATACGTATTACATTATATACACATACATATGTATGTATATAGGTACGTACCTATTTACATATATAGTTACAAATATACAATCGTTTAGAGAGTGTATATTTTGGCTGCTGGGATGTTGTATGTTATGCAATTGCAAGCCTTCATTTTGGGTAAAATAAAACCTCGAATCAATAGGAAGACAGTATGTTTTTAAGCAATTGTTTAAAGCTAATATCAGCAGCTTTTTTTTTTTTCTTTACCGCTGAACAATTTCAAAAACAATACCAGGCATGAAAGCAAAACAAACTCATTTCAGCGCAAAGCTTATGAGTTATTTGTGTTTCTCTGAATTCAAGGAGCAGGGGGTGAGGGGAGTAGGGAATTTGTTTTAAATATAGAAATGGGGAAATGGGAAGAGTACAACAAACTCGGCAGGATCTCTTGGAAGGTTCTACAGCCTGAAGTGCAGAGTTTACTCCAGATGTGATATAACTTGTGGACATAATTTTCAAAAATAGCTGAAGAGCACACTGGAGATATCCTATAGAAAATAACATTTTTCCAACTATATTTGTAACTCAAGATACCAACTGATTAGCGCCTTGAAAATTTTCTGCAGATGGAAATGTATACACTTTCCTGTCTTTAATTAATCTGACCATCTTACCAATAATGTGAATCCAAGGGTTAACACAATTAAATTAGCAAATGTTTAAAATAAAGGTAAAATCATTCTTTTCTTTTTTTAAGAAGTTTAAAACACTTTGCTCTTTCAATCAGACACATACAATAGGCTAAATTCCATGAATCTGTTTTTTCCTGAACATTAATCAGACCTAGAAGAAAATGCCTGCCATTCAACATTGGGATTCACTGTGATTCCTTTAGACATCAACTTACCTTAGGGAAATATTTTACTTTTCGGACTTGGACTCTTTATTCCCAAATTCCTTTCCCTGCAGGGTTGCTGTTTTTTTTTTTTTTTAAACTGGTCTCAGAACTTGGAGAAGATCATAGTCAACTGAAACTAAAACAAAACAAAACAAAACAAAACAAAAATTCCTCGGAATTAAGTAAAAAAAAAAAATCTTAAATGAATTGTTTAGCTTCCAAATGTAAAACTGTCCCAGAGAGGATGTCACACAGTGTAAGCACAGAAGGATGTGCGGTGTTACTGAAAACATTCTGTATCTAACACCCAAAGAATACAAAATGAGTGCCCAGGCTTATTTATATTATAGCGTCTGTATTTATTATATCTTCAAGTGTTCTTCACAAGTTGATACCATTTTCTGAAAGATTGCTTAGTGGTGTCGGGACTCCTAAGCCATTCACCTCTTCTCCTGGGTCAGGAGTCCAGGTCTGAAGAAAAGTGTTTTTTATTTATTTATTTTTTCCATTTTTCTGTGAAAACTGGTTTCTCTGTCTAACTCTAAAGGAGGCTAAAATCAGAGGTAAACTCGGGGACAGGCAAGCAGTAGCAAAGATAAAAACAAGCGAAAAGACAAATTGCAGTTCCCCACTTAAGAAAATAACATTCTGTTGATTGACAAACACCCTTTACATTTCAGCTATTAACAACTCTTACAGAAACAGGCAATGCCAATAACAAACTTGATTTCTAATGTCCCCAAGGTAATAATAATCCACTAATTTGACTGCATCCCAGCTGGCCCTCTCCAGCGGTTTCTTTTTGGTTTTTGCAGCTAGAAAGGAAGACTTCTTTTGCTTTGGAAAAAAAAAATAAAAAGGAGGGGGGAGGAGAGTAGTAAAGTTAAGGAGTGTAGAGAGAAAACACATGGAAATTTAATGTGAAAGTTTCTTGTTGCAATAAAGCTGTTAGGTTTGGCATGAAGGCTGCTATCAGATGGTTCCTTTGACATTACTTGAGCCTTTCAGTAAGTAAGACAAGCCTGAAGGATTAGGTTGTCAACTTCAGACTGTCATCTTTGGAGGTGGAAAAAAATGCTTTCTTTCTCCTTTCTTTCTCCTTTCTTTCTTTCTTTCCTTCTTTCTTTCCTTCTTTCTTTCCTTCTTTCTTTCCTTCTTCTTTCTTTTCCAGTTACATCTTCTTCCCAAACTTTGAGCTTTACAGATTGCAGAAGAGGCAATCACACACGCCTTAGCCCCACATTGCTCACGAAAGCCTAGCTTTCAAGACAAGCGAGCCAGCCAAGCTGTAAGCCTAATCACCCTGTGCAAGTATGAATTTATCTAAAGAGGATTTCATGTGGAACCCTGGAGCCCGCCGCCAAACGGATGACTGCACAGTTTAAGAAAGTTAGTGGGACTTCTCCCAATCAACTGTCAGGCCACATAAAAAGTCTGGGATGCGCTGACTTAAGCAAACAATATTTAGCCATCTAAGGATACCATAAGGCCCAGGATTTTGCTTTGTTGGCACTGACAGGAAATATTGATATGTATCAAGTAACACTCCTGATGCAAAAAGAGGATGTGTTCCCCTTCCTCGCTATCTCTATTTACAAAACCATCTTGTGCTTTAAAAGCAAGGTGGGGGGCAGGAAAAACACTAAGCACTTCACTGGGGCTTTTTCCAGCTTTCCTGGTATCACAATTTTATAAAAAGAGAAATTGAGCTCGAATTGCTTGTTTTCAAAGGGGGGAAATAATTATTGGAATTTAAATTCGCAAACTCTTTCAATGTCCAGCTAACAGGTAGATTCTGCCCACAACCCCAAAACTTATCCCTTAAGTTTATTAACCTAAAAAAACTGGCCAACGATGACTTTTTTTTTCATGCATCTCATTTTTAAAAAGCATATTCTAAAGTACACTGGAAGTATCTGGATGTGGAGTATAAAATGCCATTTGAAATATCTGGCTACCCAAGGTAGATGATGGGGAACAAGTCTCATGAGTCAAAAATCTTGATACGAGAAGTATAATGTCCATCACCCCACTGACTCGTACTAGTTAGTGCTTTGATCAAATCGGTGTGGGGGGGAATCACAATGTGTCTTCTTGCGGAAATTTGGTTGGGAACACCGAGCTGTTATGATAGAAAAAGGGCTGGTAGGGAAGGTTTAACTTCAAAGCAGAAAGCAAAACCTTTATCAGAATACATTCGGCATTCTCCATCACTAATGTTGGGTCTGAGGTGAGCTTCCTGGAGATGCCAGGGGTGGCGATGTTAATGGCATACCCTGTGGCATTCAAGTAAATTCTCTAACATCACCCTAAATGGGAGAGGGGGTGTTGAAGCAAAGAACCCGCCTGCTCTGTAGAAGGATTGCTTCCCGCTAAACAAAGACATTTAGGGTCGCCTGCTTTTTATGAAAATCGCATACATATGGCCTTTGAAATTTGCCACTGAAGATGGTTTTGCTCTAAGGTAAAATTCACCACTTTATAGCTCTTCAGCTGCAAGTCTCTGGCTTTTTTTTTTCCTTCTCTCTTGGCCTGCAGCCCAATATGAATGTATGATCACTAGCACAATAGTTAAACATCTGAGTCTTTTTGAAGTGCCTTCAATGTTACAAGGATGTGATGGTTGATTGCCTCGCAGTCAGTTCAGAAAAGGACTTCCTTCTGCCCCCTAGTGGTAGGGATTAAAGTTTAATGACTCTCCTAGTACTGAATGCTTTCCCTCCCCACGCACACTTTCTGGATGCTAAGAAAATAGTTCTTCATGGGCATTACAAATGAGTTTCTTCATAATCAGGAAAGTGCAGATATTTTTATGCATTCTTTTTAAGGGATCTTACTGTGTTGCCCAGGCTGGTCTCTGACTCTTGACCTCCAGCAATTCTGTCTCAACCTCTCCCGAACCTGGACTATGGGTTCACACCATTGCCCAGGATAACTGCCTATTTTAAACAGGACCGTCTTTATACTGAATGGACTGTTTTTACAAGCCACAGTGTCATTTCTTCTATGTTTTATGCACTCTGCCTTGCTTTTATAAACAACATGCCTTATCACTATAAACAAATGTCTTCTATAACAGAACATTCCTCCTGGGAAAATTCCCCATCTACCTAATGGAAGCTATTACACAAAGACTGTGTGGTGTTGCCAAACTTATGAAAAAAATATACGTACAAACCTACATATGTTCAAAGAAAGCCTTGCATACTGTCAGGACTTCCCATCTCCTCTCAGATGCCTATTTTTGTACACAGGGCAATAAAAACAACTTGCACTAATTATAGCATTGGTTGCTCCACAGGTCACGAACCCTGTGGGTTGAAGTTCGTAAGGAAAGCCACGGTAAAGTCTAGGTAAAGAACACGTTTATGATTCTGATGTGGGACATGTAGATCATGTAAGACAGTTATTTATTTATTTTTCTGCTGACAAGCAAGAGGAAGGGATTTGTTTGAATTTTCCTCCTGTCCTGTCTTTTTTGTTTATCTATTTTTCCTCTTTAATTCTGAATTCATATCCTGTAAGAATGCATGTGAAGATGCTTGAAGTCAAGCACCGTGTAGGGGCCCTGGGATGAGTGTGTGTTTAGATTTTGCCCAAGTGAAAGGCCCATGTTAGTGAAAGATGGAGAAGAAAGAGGAGGAGGAGGAGGAGGAGTCCGTGAGAGTGGACGGGACAGCTGGACCATGTGTAATGTGTCAGTTTGCTCCTGTGCCACTATTGTGTTTCGGGTGTTGGAATGCAGGGACGGCGCTCGCTTATTGAATAAGGGGCCATGTAGATTCCAGCTGTCAACATGCGATCACTCCTGGGGACAAAGAGAGGAGTTTTCTCTGGACCCAGATTGATTTCTAGTCACAGCTCTACATTTTGCTGAGCCACCAGATTGCCTCTGGGCACTTCTTAGGACGCTTTTCTCTTGTCAGACCAGACCTGTAGACCTACTACTTGATTCAGAAAAGTGTCTTGACTGGCTGGCTGATGGGGAAAAGAAAGAGTGTCAGAACTTATTCAGGATCAGTGGTAGTGCTGTGACCATAAAAAAATAATCGATAGTATTTTTAAAAGGAGAACATTTGTTATTGTTTCATTTACTTATTCATTACATATATTTATTTTTCTTGAGTATATGTGGTACTGGTGATTGAACCCAGTGGCATTCTGAAGTACACCACTAACCCTATTAATTTTTTGTTTGGTAACAGGGTCTTGCTAGATTGCAGAGGGTCTCAATAAGTTGCTGAGGCTGACCTTAAACCTGTGATCCTGCTGTCTCAACCTCCTCTGCATTACTGGAATTATGAGTATGCACCACCACACCCAGCTTGTTTATTTTAAACTTAAATGAAAACTGCTCTGCTCAAAAATAACAGTTTCAACTGGGCGTGGTGGCATATGCTTGTAATCGAGCATTTGGGAGGCTGAGACTAGAGGATTGTGGTTTGTGGACAGCCTCAGCTACTAAGTGAGGCCCTTTGCAACTCAGGGAGACCCTGCTTCAAAATAAAGAATAAAGCCGGGCATGGTGGAGCATGCTTGTAATCCCCGCACTTGGGAGGCAGAGACAGGAGGATCGTGCGGGTTCGAAGCCAGCCATGTGCGCTGGTTTAGGAGACACAGTTTCCAAATAAAAATGTAAAAATAGGTCTGGGAGTGTAGCCCAGAGGTAGAAGGGCTTCCAGGAACCCCAGTACCACCAAAAAAACCAAACAAACAAAAACAAACAACAACAAGAAAAAAGAAAGAATAAAAAAAATAGGGCTGTGGATGTAGTTCTGAGTTAGAATGCCCCTGGGTTCTTTCCCAGGTACCACACACACACACACACACACACACACACACACACACAGTTTCAGACAAAAATAAAGAAGAAGAAGAAGAAGAAGAAGAAGAAGAAGAAGAAGAAGAAGAAGAAGAAGGAGGAGGAGGAGGAGGAGGAGGAGGAGGAGGAAGAGGAGGAGGAGGAGGAGGAGAAGGAGACGGAGGAGGAGAAGGAGGAGAAAGAGAAGAAGAGAAGAAGATGCTAGATGGTTTTTCTTATTGGAACAAAAACATATCAGCTGGGTTATGACCATATCTGTTTAATTCCTTTCCTTAAAATCTAGTCCAGGAGCTGGGCATGGTAGCTCATGCCAGTAATCCCAGTACTTGGGAGGCTGAGACATGAGGACTGTAGATTTGAGATCAGTTTCAGCAATTTATCAAGACCCTCAGCAACCTAGAAAGCTCCTATTTCAAAATAAAAAATATAAAGGGCTGAGGGTGTGGCTCAGAGGTAGAATGCCCTAGTAGAATTCTATCTCTATCTCTATCTTTTTCTTTCTCTATCATATATATATATATATATATATATATATATATATATATATATAATTCTGTAACACACACTGCTCCAGGGAACCCTATTATCCACACAAGTCCAGAGACATGTTCACTTCTCTTTTTGCCATCTTGTTATGCAGGTCCCCAAACCCTCCATGTGATCTGAAAAATGGATACTGACATGCATCAGATTTTAAGTGGGATTCTGGGAATCTACAATACAAACTGGAAGGGGAGGATGAAAAGGAGGAGAAGAGGAAGAAGAAAAAAGTATTCTCTATGTTAGACCAACTCCAAAGCAGCTCGAACCACACGGAGTATAATTAGAGAAAATAAAATTCATCCTCGTTCACACAGGCAAAAATTATTCATATCTAGGAGATCTCAGATGCCAATTTTTATCATAGCAAATATAGAACATTTTTTGGTGTGTGGCAGGATTGCAGCCTTTCCTTCTAGTTGTAGAATTTCATTATCTGTAAGCAACTCAAAACGCTACATCCTTGAAATGGCAAAGCCTTCCTCACCCCCTCTCACACTGTCATGGCGCTGGCAGCAACCCCTAACTGGATGCAGCAACAGAACCTTGATAACTTTATGTGTTTTTTTTTTTAACATATCACAAAGGTATTTCATTTTAATTATTTACTCTACCTCTACACACCATGACAACTATATGGTATTTCAGTCACAATCGACTCCAATTTATGCCTGACTCTGGTGACATTTAGCTATATAGTTGTCTCCTGTTGGTATTCTCGAAGTATTAATTCCAGGACTTTTCTCTGATACTAAGGATGCCCAAGTATCTTCTATAAAATGGCGCAGTATTTGCATAAAACCTTTCTCAGATCCTCATGTGAACTTTTAGTCATCCGTGGATGACTTAATACACAATACGACATTAATGCTATTACATTGCACTAAGTCCCTACCACTGTGTGATGGTTATGTAAATAGTTGTGATATTGTGTTGCTTAGGGAATAATGACAAGACGTCTATATATGCATATTTCCATATAAAGACAAATTTTTAATATTTTCAATTTGAGGTTGGTTGCATCCAATAATTTGCTACCTGCCAATATGGAGGGCAACCGAGTTGATGTTTAAAAGATAGTAATGGGAGCTTCATTTCAAAGTTATTTGTTTGACCTTAACCCTCTAACAATGGCTCAGCTCCTCCTACTGAGGAGTAGATGCTATGGGACCATGGGCAAAGATACAAACTCAAGAAGATATTTCTCTCTCCTTAACTGGATTAGAGTGAAGTGAGCCTTATTAACCTTTATTTATTTATTTATTTACTATTTATTTATTTATTTATTTATTTATTTATTTATTTATTGGTGGTTCTGGAGTTCCTGGAAACCCTTCTACCTCCAGGCTACACTCCCAGACGTGTTTTATATATTTTTTATTTGGAAACAGAGTCTCTTAAGTCAGTGAGGCTGGCTTCGAATCTGAGCGATCCTCCTGTCTTCACCTCCCAAGCACGGGGATTACAAGCGTGAGCCACCATGCCAGGCTAATTAACCTTTTTACATAAAGATGGGATGCATAAACATTATTTCTGATATCTATCCCAGAGTCTGGGGCAAAAGGAAAACTTTTTGATAAAGATCCCTGTCTTCATTCTAATTTTTTTTTTTTTGGGTGGTACTGGGGTTTCTGGAAGCCCTTCTACCTCTGGACTACACTCCAAGATCTATTTTTTATACCTTTTATTTTGGAAACAGGGTCTCTTAAGCCAGCATGGCTGGCTTCGAACCTGCGCAATCCTCCTATCTCCGCCTCCCAAGGGCAGGGATTACAAGCGTGCACCACACACCCGGCTCTTTCTTTCTAAATTTTGATAATTTAATCTCTATGGATCTCTTGCCCTCATTTTGGATTTTTAGTATATGGCACTTAAATATTGTTTCAGTGATATTTTGATGTGCCATTGAACTTGGCACTCAAGTTCACTTCCCATTTCTGCTTACTTAGCACAGGGGGATGGCAGCACACTTACATTGCTTCTGTCTACTTAAGCTTTTTAAAGATTCAATTGAGATCAATTTTTGCAAGTCATGTAACCATTAAAAACACACTCATCTATGGTGACTTTTGGCATAATCTCTCAAAGATGCTCTTTGAGGATCCTCAGCAGTCAAATAAAAAGACGATTGCTGTGTGTACCTTGTTTTTTTTTTTTTTTTTTTTCTGTCTAGGAGCTAGTTTTTCTTAAGTTTAGGATGGAGCAAAAGCCATTTTCCATGTACTGTGTGACGGTGTCATAATTCTTATACCATCCACACCTGCCCTTCAAATCCTTTCCCAGGTATAGAGTATCTAATCAGGGCAGCCTCTATTGCTAGCTCCTTCAGGTAACACCCCACTCTCCCGTGTCCTTCACCTGACTAACTGCCCCCATCTGCAGCAAATCCGGTCTTGTGCCTCCCGGATGCTGGCTTTTGGGCAGAAGATGTCCAAGTCCCTCATGCAAGGCAACAGATGTTCTTCAACCCTGGAGCCTCCTGTCAGACATCTTCCCCTGCCAGGAATATTCTATGTGGGCTGCTCCAAACTTCTTCCTTGCTGTATGGCCTAGAGAGACAGTGTGTGAGCTTGGA